>NC_136473.1:70170585-70678085 GCF_902686455.1 Sciurus vulgaris
GATTTTCAAGACTAACATCTTTTCCAGAAAATGCTCTATCTTTATATAATAAGTATGTAGAGGGCACTTTTCATACTAATCACCCAACCCCTGTAAAGTCCCCAAGGCAATTCTTAAGTGACCCACCCATCCCCAGCATGACAAGCCGGTTTTCAGGTTTCTCTTCATCAGAATTCCCCTTCACTAAAAAACCCGAGTCCCCGCCTGCTGTGCCACGGCTGGAGGAGAACTCCGCCTCCTCCGCTGGGCCAGGGTCGTCACGGACCGGACAAGTGTCATTCATTTCTGGGTCATCACAGAGCACAGCCTGGCACACAGGTCCTTCTACATAAATGTGGAAGAGATGGAATGGAAGAGGAGGAGGAGGAGGAGGAACACGCTCGTAACTAACAATAGGTACAAACTCCGCCGCCCAGACCAAAACAACAAAGGACCTCGTTTCTATTTTCAAGTAGGAGCCCAGGTTCCCGGACTTAGAGCTGCTTGAAAATACCTGGTCATCTCCAGTTTTTTAACCTTAAGGAGGGGGAAACCGATTCCCGCACAATTCTAGTCGGTGACGGAGCAGTTTGTCTGTCTGCACCCTAGTTCGGCCGTTTCAGCCCGAGCCGAGGTGCGCCGATCCCACGAACCTCACCCCTCACTCCAGCGCGGTTAAGTGGGAGGAGACCGGCCGCAGCACCAGAGGGACGCGAGCGCGAGTCAGAGTAACACCCTGCCGGCATTAGCTGGCAGCAACTAGCGGTCCCCGGGCAGGCCACCAGCGCCGGAACCCAGGCAGTACGCTTACCTTGCTACCTTGCTCCGGAGGAAGCGAAAACAATCTCGGTTCAGACACAGCCTCCGCAAGGATGAAACCCAGATGCCGATTCAAACTGCCCGCGGTCTACTCGCCCACTTCCGGTCCCCACCAAACTCGCCTTCAACTCTATTGGTCACTGTAAACAGATGTGCACCAATCAGCTTCCGCACATTCGGCCTGCCGCCTCTGATTGGCTCTTTTGGATGAATTTAAAAAACAAGCCCTCGCTGCAGGAAGTGCCTGCGCCAGGGTGCAGAAGCTTTTTTGTTGCCTGGAGACGGAGACCACGTGCTTTTGCTGAGGCTAGACAGAGTTTTGAACCGCTGTTTCAGCAAGAACCAGGGAATGAGCCAACTGATTAGAAGGGTGTGGCCTATCGCGGACGCACGGCGGGAGCGTGCTATCTGGTGAAAACGTATATGCTGTATTAAATGTAGGACGTAAATACCAAGTATTATGTTTGTCTTGCATTCTTCAGCCAGCGAAATTCTCAACAATTTTTAAGAGAAGTATTGTCCTTATTTCATTTAAAAGTTAACTGAGGCACATAGAAGCCAAGTAATTTGAAATTGAATCTACAACTCCCCCTTCTACCTGCTGACCTCTATTGATCATGTTTTGAAGGGGATGGTTCTGAACACTTGCTAGCCAGAATCTGAGAAGACGTTCAATGACTCAAATATTCAGAAATATTACATTAAAATTATATAATCTCTCCTTTTTATGAAGCCCACTAGTTTTGTATATTTTTATATACTTCTTTGCCTAGTCAACTATAAGTTAACTTCTAAACACAAGAGCAAACTGTGACTTGCTAAATTAATACATGTCTGATTAATACATGTGTTGTCCTCTTCAGTAAGTTCCAAACATTACCTTTCATTAAAGTATTCCTAGAGCCTAGTCTGCTCTTTATCTTTCACTGAAATTCTGTTAATCCTGCAGTAGCCAATTCTCCCTTCAGTACCCAGTACTCCCTGTTCCCACACACCCCTTAGAAATTGTTATTTCCTAGTTCTTTCCTAGAACTTGGCTTATACTTCACTTTGGGTTTGTTTGTTTTTTGCCATGTCTTATATTTATGCCCATAGTTGGCTACCCCATCAGACTAGAAAATTCCTTTTGTGTAAAATCTGTTTGATCTTTGCATCCCTAGTAACTTCCTATTGACTTCACACATATTAGTTTAAAAAACATCTTTGGAGGTAAAACTGCCATATGAAGAAAGACCAAGTTCCCTAAGACCCTTGAATCCCCAAAGGGAAGACAGGGAACACATGTGAAGAAGAACTTTGGTGGAACACAGTGGAATCTAGTATCTGATAGTTCTGGGATTTGACCCAAATTCTCATTCCAACATCAGTTGCTATTCCATTGCTACCCAGGGTAATTTTTCAATTATTTATTAGCTGCCTAGGGAAAATAGAAATAGAAGACAAATGATAGAGGATTTTAAAGGTTTGAATGCAAAATTTTCATTTCATTCATTACTTAGAAGATATATGTCTAGTAGCCACTGAATAACCAAGCCTTGTGCTACATTCTAAAATTTAAAAAAAAAAAAAAAAAAAAATCCCTTCTTGAGCACAGGAATCATGTGACAAAACTATTGTACTATTTTCCGTGATGTTTCTTTGTCTTCGATTGCATAGTTCTCTTTCCACAAATGAAAACATTTTAGAAGCAATGATCATACCACTACTTCATTGGTTTTAGACTATTTAATGTGGTTCTAAAAGTCACAGTCTTTATTTATTTCTCCAGTAGGCATTTCCTTTTAGATAGTATTTACTACTATTTTTTCAAGTTTACTGATCTTCTGTTTTCTAATATCTATTCTGCTGCTCATCTTGTCCAGCGAATTTTTAGTTCAAGCTCTTGACTTATTTTCTTCTCAATTAAGATTCTCATTTCCAGCACTGGGGTTATAGCTCAGTGGTAGAGGGTTTGCTTGGCATATGTGAGGTACTGGGTTCAATCTTCAGCACCACATTAAAAAATAAATTAAATAAAAAAAATATAGGACTGGTAGGTTAGGGCTTATAGGCATGGGAGAAATCTCTCATGACTCAGGATTTAAGATCCTGACAAGGGCACCTGGAGCTGGTACCACTGGGATGGCTCCCTGCCACTTGAACATGAAGGTGGCATTCGGTAAGTGAGGTTAACATACTAGAACTATATTTAAGAGTACTGAAAGGATTAGAAGTCTTGAGAAAATAGGAAAGTTAGACTGGATTTACTATCTAAAACCACCACCTGATTATCATTTCTAGGAGGGCCTAGAGAACAATGCTTTCAATAGGCAATAAAGAATGTTCTAGTAAGTGGAACACCAATGTCTTTAAGAAGTTTAGTAACTGACCTCTATAGACCAGGATTGACAATAGGAAATGTTGCTATGGAACTGGGTACCAAAGTGTCAAGGTGGAAGATAGGATTCCAGAACATCCTAGACCAGGACCAGTATTTAACCATCTTGTCAAGACAAAACAAAAGTTATTGCTACAATGTACAACACAACTGGAGTAGAAACTAGACAGTAAGAATCTATAACTATGCTAATAGATTACTGTGTTCCTAGTAAAGAGAGAGATGAACAGCACACTTAAGTTTTCTTCATTTATTTAACCAGAAAAACTCATGCAATGGCCCAG
Organism: Sciurus vulgaris; assembly: GCF_902686455.1. Taxonomy (NCBI): domain Eukaryota; kingdom Metazoa; phylum Chordata; class Mammalia; order Rodentia; family Sciuridae; genus Sciurus; species Sciurus vulgaris. The sequence continues at coordinate 70,174,045 of NC_136473.1, forward strand.
AAGAAAACTAAAAGCCACTAAAATGCAATATCAAGCAAGCATCTTGCACTGGGTCATATCATTTGGATGATCTAAACAATATTAGTGTTAATTAGGCTTCCATTTCTGTAACCAAAGTACCTGACTAGAACAAGTTAGAGAAGAAAAATTTATTTTGGCTCATGGTTTTAGAGGTTCTGTTCATGGTGGGCCAACTCCATTGCTCTGGGCCAAAGATGAGGCAGAACATCATGGTAGAAGGGAATGGCAGAGTAGTACTGCTCCATTTTATATGGAAGCCAGGAAGCAAAGTAGTGGGGAGGGACTATAGGGAGATGGACTCTTCCAGAGTAGGCCCACAGTGATCCACCTCCTCAAGCCAAGCCCTCCCTCCCGATAGTTAACACCCAGTCATTCCATTTAAATTGAAATTGACAATATAATCATTTCATCTCTGAACATTACTGCATTAATACAGGATTTTAGGGAGAAACACCTCATACTGAAACAATAACAGATGGCAAGAACCATGGCAAATAAGGTCAACCCTCCAGCAAGCTTTAGTGAAAGATCCACTACACAAATTCTCAAGTATTCTGAAGCAAATTCCTGTTTTCTCCATTAGAGAATGACTTACCATTTGAAATGCAGCACCTATTATGCTACTGGGCCTTGATAAAAATGAGCATCTGACTGTAGAACATCAGGTATGTAACCTAAACTGTCCATCACTGAGTACTGCCAAAACCACAATGTCAGAGGTTCTCATGAATGTAGCAGCAAATAATTCTATCATAAGACCCAAGCAGGCCCAAAGGGCACAAATAAAGTTACCACAAATTACCACCCCTGTTTCACCAGGGCTCTCTCAATGTACAACTATGACCTTATGGTGGGCTCCCCAAAACTAGTCCACAGAGAAAAAAAAAAAAAAAAAAACACCTGATTCTGGTTCACAGAACAGATGGCTTAGTGTATTGGTACTTCCTAGAAATAGACTGTTGCTCTTACAGTACCAGTCCAGCAGGGCAACTCCAGCAGGCAGAGCTGTTAGCAGAACAGCTGATCATCTACTGCAAACGGAGGAAAAAGTGGTTTGAGTTCATGATGTATTCCTGAGCAGATGATTTCACTGATGAGTCAGAGATGTGGAGGAACAAGATTAAATTATTGGAGCCATAGAGTTTTAGAGGACTATAGATAGACCTTAAAGGAATGGGAATAACATTTGTGAATCTTTGTGTTTTATGTCAGGGCCACTAGAGAACATCCACCACAGAGGAACAGGAAACAGCTGAATGAATAGGGTGATCTGTTGGATAGTCCAGAATATGTCTTCAGTCACCCAAGTGTTTGAACACTCATCATCAAAGTAGCCATGATATCAGGGATGGTGGATATACATGGGCCTAAGAGCCTGGTCTCCCTCTCACCAGACCAGACCAGCCACTATAAATAGCCAGGTCGTCAGCAGAAGACTAACCCTAATCCCTCAGTATGGAGTTATCCTGAGTAGAAACAGCTAGCTTCTTCATGGTGATTCAATTGAATTGGATCCCTTCTATCCTGAAGGAGTTGATACCTACTCTTTCTGCAGTGCTGTGTAGATACTATTCTCTGGAAATTTAGAGACTATCTGGTACGGACCTTTGGGACTCTGCATACAATTGCTTTGGACCAAGGGACCCATTTTAATTGAGAAATGTATACATGACCATCGGTATCACTTATTCTACCATATCCTACCTATTTCCTGATGGTAGCTGGTCAGACAGTGTGGCGGGTTGGATTGTGTCCCTCATAAATTCACATCCTGAAATCCTAATCACAAGAAGATGATTGTAATTGAAAACAGGGTAGTTTCAGATATAATTATTTACAATAAAGTCATTACAGTGGACCCTAATTAAATATGTCCTTATAAAAAGGGGGATGTTTGAACATAGAGACACAGGGATAATGTCATGTAAAAGTTGTAGTTATACTGCCACTTTGGCAGGGACACCAAAGATTGCCAGTAAACCACCAGAAGCTAGGCTAAAGGCTTGGAAGACATTGCTTTAAATCCCTCAGAAGGAACAAACCCACCAACACCTTATTCTCAGACTACCTTCCAGATCTGTGAGACAATATCCATTGTTCTATATCTATCCAAGTTTTGGTACTTCAGTATAGCAGTCCTAGGAAACTAATACAAATAACCAAACTGAAATGATTTATCAACAGCTCAACTAAGCCACCAGTTCAGGGATAATATTTAATAGAATACACAGCTATCCTCCATAATGCACCCCCAGCATTGAACCAGTATATCAAATAATGTCCCCAATAACTGGAATATACAGGTCTAGAAACCAAAAAAGAAAAAAAAAAATTATGGAAGAATTGGCTCGTCTCACTCTTGCTCCAAATAACACATTCATGCTTCTCATTCCTTCTACTCTAGGTTCCACTGAGTAAGGTGAAGAGTGGGGAGCTCTACTCCTAATGACACAAAAGTTTTCCACAAAACTTGAAGCTACACCTTTTCTCTGGTTTCCTTATGTGGTGAACCAGCAGGCAAAGAAAGGAGTTACAATACTGATGTGAGATTGATCCACCCTGATTATCATGAGGAATTCGTCTTGCAACTACAGAAAGGGGGCCAAGAAAATGTGTCTGGAACGCAGGAGATCACGGGGGTACCCCTATGTGCTTTTATGTCTGGGAAAAACAGTGAACAAGCAATTGTAGTTACTATAGCTCAACAAGGGCAAAGCAACCCAATGCCAGAACATTCTGGGATGAATTTCTGGGATCCCTGACCAAGCAAATAAATTAGACCAGCTGCCACTGGCTCAGGCTGGAGACATCTAGGATAGTGATAGAAAAGACCACTGGGGAATATGAGGCATAGCTTTGAGAGTGATTATAATGACTGAGACCATAGCTTAGTCCATCAGTTTTTTTGTTTGTTTGTTTGTTTTTGTTTTTGTTTTTGTGCAGGGATTAAACCCAGGACTGCTTAACCACTGAACCACATCCCCAGTCCTTTTTATTTTTATTTTGAGACATGGTCTTGCTAAGTTGCTTAGGACCTCACTAAGTTGCTGAGGCTGTCTTTGAACTTGCGATCCTCCTGCCTCCTGAGCCACTGGAATTACAAGCATGCACCCACTGCACCTGGCTAAATTCTCTTTTACTAAGTGCTTTTTAGAGATTATGGCCACCACCGTCTTGACAATGCAATGACAGAACTTAATGTAGGGACAAATGGATCTGAGCAGGGGAGAGGGTGGACTATAGCACATACTTTTAAGACATTCCATTGCCTCACCTGTAATTTCAGCCCCAGGTGTGGTAGGCAGTTCTGTGGAGACTCAGACTCTTCATCCCTCAAGTTCAAGTCATGGATCTCTTGGTGTTTCTGCTCCAGTCTTTCTCAGAAGCTGAGGAAGCCATCTTAGCCAGCACAGTCAGGAAGTGTGGGGACAGTTATGACTTCCAGGGGCGACCCTCAACAAATGGGGTCAAGAGCCAGTGGGTAAACATCCTAACTTTCCATCCTTTGCATTGGCAATTCTGAGAGATTTGGAAGAATCAACAACAGTAATATTGCATCCTGATATTGACGTTTTCTCCTTCCCAGTCTCACTATCCCTGCTTACCACTTTATTTCCAGGAATTATCATCCCAAAAAAATCACCAATTTAACTACCTCCACCTGAGTCCATCTTACTTTTGTTTTGAGGAAAACCCAAAGTAAACAGAAGCCTTCCTACACCTATGCTGCATGAATTTCAGCAAGCAAAAATATTCATGCTGGTTTCCCAAGTGTTGTAAAAATTTCTACCAAGTAAATGAAACCTCAGTCATTGACATGGGAAATTAGAAATGTCATCATCATGGCACTGACCTGCATGGTGGTTTCAGACCAGAGAGTTCTGTTAGGTAAGGATCATTCTTTCATGCTTGTTTTGTACATCCCTAGACTCCTTTTGACTATAGAATAAGGAATTTAACACACTCTTTGGGGCAAGAATTTATTTTCAAAGCTTGATATTAGGGGACCTAGAGTCCTTCTAGGAAAGTCTTGGGGGTAAATATTAAATATTCAATTGATAGGATTTAAATGAAGTTCATTACAAAAGTAAACATTCAACATCTCAGTATGTTTTGGGTAATTTGACTACGGAGTAGGTGAACACTACTCAGTGGTATGACCAGAAGCACAAGATCAACCTTTAAGGAGCTTTTTCTATTCCCACCACTAGGTGATTCTCTATACCTAAGAAAGGCTTTGAAAATAACCTTCCAGTCCCACGTCCCACATTCTCTCTCTCTTGTGTCTTCCCCTCATTCACTCTTCTGCTCTTGTTCCCTCTCTTTTTAAAATCACATTTGCTTAAGGAGGAAGGGAAGTTTCCCTCCATTTAAGGAGGGAAACTAAAAAAAAAAAAAAAAAAAGCCATAGTCCTACTATTTAGTTAATCTTCTTTACTAACAATATAATAAAATAATAATAAGATGATAATTCCAAACACTCAAAAAAGAGAGAAATCTGGGAAACTAGAATGAATGTTGGACATTCGCTACTCTAAATCTTCCTTCTATAGCAGAAGGTAGTGAGATTAAGATTTTTTTAATTCATACAAACAGTTATTGACAAAAAAGAGAGAGAAAGAAAAAGGAAAGGAAAAATAGTTTCATAGATAAAATATCATTCTGGAATCAAATGCTTTATAGAAATTTGGAACACTTATGATTCTTGCAGTAGAAATTTTTATGAAAGAAGTAAGATAATTTACATTTTTAAAAAATTCCAAAGCATGGCAGGTATATATATATATCTCAGTGGTAATGCATGCATTTAGCATGCACAAGGCCCTGGATTATATCACATACAAACAAACAAACAAATCTCTAAAAAAATTTCAGTAGCATTTCTTAGGAAAAAGGAAAACACTTACCCAGTGCCCATAGCTTCTAAAATATTTAAATTATTTAAAACATGAATGTTTTAAAGAAATCTTCAAAGAAAGTGGCTTTTACAAGTCCACATTTCCAAAGAAAATGATATAATCAAAAATGAACCTGCCAACTTGCAGGACAAGTTTGCTGAAAGAGATGACAGTTTTCATCATCACATGACTGAGTTAAAGATCAATTTGTCTCTATCTCGCTTTCAATAATCATTTTGATCTAGATACTAGACTAACCATGGATTAAAGTGCACTTTGATTTTTCTGAGCACTGTGAGCAGGTGGCTTGACATCTCAGAATAAAAGGTGAGGAAATTATTTACACCAGGAACAAACTAAGGATAATACAGAAAGCAGTTTTAAAATGCTTAAACCAGGTACAGTGGAGCACACCGATAATCCAGAGACTTGGTAGGCTAAGTCAGGAGGATTGTTAAATTCGAGGCCAGCCTCAGCAACATAGCAAGATTCTAAGCAACTTAGTGAGACCCTGACTCAAAATAAAAATAAAAAAATAAAAAAGGCTAGAGATGTGGCTTAGTAGTTAAGCACCTCTAGGGTTCAATCCCTGGTATCCTCCCCCCACCAAAAAAAGATGTTAAAAACAAATTTTAAAAAATGCCTACTTTGAAAACATACCTAGTTCTGGCTGAATAGGTTTGGGGTAGAGTACTAAAGTCCATTTTATAAAGTACCTGGGAGGCCAACAGAGAAGTTATACACACCTCCTGGTTTATTCAATTTTTCTATCAGGGCTCTGGTTTAACATGTGTCCCAGAGTTGTTGTTTGTTTCATTTTGCCATACTGTGAATGAAACCCAGAGTCTAGGCAAGAGCTCTGCCACTGAACTACCTGATCAGCCCTTTTTGTTTTGAGAGCAGGTCTTGCAAAATTGCCCAGGCTGAGCTTGAACTTGCAATTCCCCTGCCTCAGCCTCCCGAATAGCGTGGATTACAGGCATGCACCACTACACCTAGCCCATCGTTATTATTTTAATGAAATACTTTTGTTCTTAGTGTCATGGAAGTAAGCCATGATGGGTTTAGTGATCACTTTGTACTTCTGTATGCTACCATAATCTCCTCTCCTTACACATGTGATACATGTGCAGTAAACCGAGTTCAACACTTAAGTATTGAATCTGAACTATCAGTGATAACCCCTCTCATTCTTCGTAAACCTTTCTTGCCACAGCTAATAACTACTGCATTTTAAGGACAGTATACAGCATGCTGATTGTAAAATGTGCTTGCCTTCAGGTGACTTGGGACAACTCATTATTTGTGACACGGAGGAGCGTTTGTTGCTGCTGCCCCTGGTGGCCCACCTGCTGCAAGACTCAATCTGCCTTGGTCTCTGGTGGGGCCAGCGAGATGACGAAGCCACAGTTCAACAGTGTGCCGGTTTTTGGAGGCAATGTTAAATGTGGGAAATTAGAAATCTGGTGAATGCAAAACATACAATGTGGTGTGAATGACCCTGCAAAACAGGTTTTGTCATTTACTGGAGAGGGTAAATCTACAACTATTTATTTTTGTAGTAAACTTTTTGAAAATCTTGCAATGAACCCCCTGAACCACAAAGTACTCAAGAAACAAAGCAAAATAAAAATGCATGTTTAAGGGCTGGGATTGTAGCTTGATGGTAGAACACTCACCTAGAATGCGTGAGGTCCTCGGTTCCATCCCCAGCACCAAAGGGGGGCAGAATGTATATGTATACATACATGTCTAAATGAAAATTTGAGCAAAGAACTTTCACTTCTCAGTAAAGTTGATAATGCATATATAATATATATAAAACATTTTCCAGCATTTACTACCCTCCATGAATAAGAAGATAAATATCCTAGAGAGGCTTCATGAGAAGATAAATATCCTAGAGAGGTTCTAGAATTTATTTCAAACCTTAGACTTTATGTTAAGATTTTCTTGGACAGGTATGAAATATGAAGCAATAACTGTTAATGTGTTTGGTTTAATTAGCAGAACTCCACAAACAGCTAAATGATTCCTGTTTTATATGTCACCAGATGCTTCAAATTAAATACTAATTAATTTCCATATTTGCTCAATTTTTTCATAAAATTTATGAAATCAAAGCTTTTGAAAGTTCATCAATTGTGACTATTACAAATTCAGTAGGAAAACTCAAACATTGAAGATAAAATTGTGAGGATTCTATGAACATAAATTCTAATGATGCAAATATTTTGTTCTTTGTCAATACATTTTCTGCCAAATTAGAAAGCCATAGTGCAGAGATGTTCTATGAAGGTTTTAGACTTGCAGCTATTTAAAAAAAAAAAAAAAAAACACTTGGCTAAGGGCGGTGGCACATGCCTATAGTCCTAGTGGCTTGGGAGGCTGAGGCAAGAGGATCAGAGTTCAAAGCAAGCCTCAGCAAAAGCAAGGCGCTAAGCAAGTCAGTGAGACCCTGTCTCTAAATAAAATACTAAATAGGGCTGGGGATGTGGCTCAGTGGTTAAGTGCCCCTGAATTAAATCCCCAGTACCAAAAAAAAAAAAAAATTAAACAGGGAGATATTGAAAGTTAGCCTATAAGAGGGGAAGAATTGAATAAATGAGGACATCTTAACTAATTCACAAGATTTAATTTGGAAATTACATAATTGTGTCATAGAACATATAAACTTGTGGAATAGTCTTTTGATGGAGTTCCTTGTTTTTTTATTTCCTAAATTTGTATTCTAGGGCTGAAGATGTGGCTCCATTATAGACACTTACTTAGCATAGAAAAGGCCCTGATCCCCAGCACCATTAACAAAAAAGAATCAATAAATGAAAAGAAAAGAAAAAAATTTATATTCTATAGCAAAAATGGAATGAAATGGAAAAGTTAAAAATTTTTGAAGCATCTATACACAAAATATCTTAGAGAAGTGTAGAGACACCTTATTGATGTTTTCTTAAAAAGGTATTCATTAAAGAAATTTCATCCCAATGGAGGGAAACAGAAAGTATCTATGAAAACACCTAAACTGAAATATTTGTACATTTCAAAATAGAATAGAATTGAGAATTTCCTCCATTTCACAGAACTTGTTCTGAGTTTACCAAAGAATAATCCTCAGTTGAATATATGAATATGTTATGGGCTACAGAGTAGAGTCAATTGGAAAAAAAAAAAAAAAAAAAGAACTGGGCATTTCATGGGAAAAAATTAAAATAATAAAACTATGTTGAAACAAATACACTGCAGAAACAGTTCAGTAATAGAGTTCTATCAGCAAAAACCACAGCTAAGAAACTGAATAATGTACATAACTATGTACCAATGAGAATTATTCTATTTTCAATATTCAGATAATCAATATAAATATGATTCAAGGGTCTGGAGTTGTAGCTCAGTGGTAGAGCACTTGCTTTGCATGTGTGAGGCACTGGGTTCAATTCTCAGCACCACATACAAATTAATTAATTAATTAAATAAAGGTTCATCAAAAGAATATATGATTCAAATTTTTTGCTTTAATGTATGTGGGTATATGTTCTTCAAAACATTTGGGTTTTCAAATGAAACTATTTTACAGATTCAACAATATAAAAATTTTTGTTGGTAAATAAATGTTACAAATTATAAATTTTTAATAATTTTAGTCTTTAGTTCTCAAGTTGTCTTACTTTAGCAACTAAAGTGTATGGTCACCCTATTTGAAGCTCAAATTTGATATATTAAATCATTTATGCCCAAAATTAGTTAAGAATCGTTTTAGAATATTTTTAAATGAATTTTGGTCAAGGTTCTATTTAGAATACAGGACATGGAAAAGAAGGACCAGAAAATGTAACATTTTAAAACTGTCTCGCCGGGCATGAGGGCACACACCTGTAATCCCAGGGACTGGAGAGTCAGAGGCGGGAGGATCACAAGTTCAAAGACAATCTCAGCAATTTAGTGAGGTCCTAAGCAACTTAATGAGACCCTGTCTCAAAATAAAAACTAAAGGACTGGAGCTGTGGCTCAGTGGTAGGGCACTTGCCTGGCATGTGTGAGGCCCTGGGTTGGATACTGGGTACCACACATAAAAAAATAAAAGACACATTGACAACTAAAAAAATTTTTTTTAATTAAAAATAAATAATTAGGACTGGGGATGTGGCTCATTGGTTAAGTGCCCCTGGGTTCAACCCCTGATCCCAAAACAAACAAATAAATAAATAAAATAAAAATTGTCTCAGTTGATTCTAAGCAAAATAGAACCCTGTGTACACAGGAAGGTGCATAGTAGAACTTGCTGAATTTCAAGAAGCAGGATGGGTGATCTATCTGACAATATGCATGGGATGGAGGGATTTCTCTGTACATGGGGCTTTCAGTGCTAAAACTCAGAGACTCCCCAAAACCCAGGGATGGTGTCTCCCACAACTATTACATGAATTCATACCCCCATGTGTTTAGGGGAGGGGAGCTGTGAGCCATGATTTCAAAAGACGTGCTCTTTATCTTTGGTATATTGCAAAATAAATACAGTAACTCGGTGATTCCCTTGTATTGCAAGCCTCTCTTCTCAAACCAGAGAAAACCCCTAAAAAAAATCCGGTGATATTCACTTCTTTTCCCTTCTATCCCAGGCATGTCCTGACTTAAGTTTCATCCTCCCAGCCCTACAATACCCGCGCCCTGCACATCACTGGGGTCCTACCGGATTTCACAGGGCCTCAGATCTCAGCATGGCCTCCAAAAGGCTGAGCTTCAAATCTTCATGCTTCATTCAGTGCTGGACACATAGGAGATTCCAAAGAAAATATGTAGAATTTGTGAGTGATGGGCTGAAGAGCTCCAAAGACTGGAAAATCATCAGACAATACTCTCCCCACTATTTGATGAAAGAAAGTTATCCAGGAGAGGAGTGGGGAAGGCGGGGAATTGGAAAATAACCATTTTCCTTTCTGCTCTGCTCAAGAGCTCAGTGGCCAAGGTGAAGTGCAAATGAACCACAAATAAACTGAGAAATCCTTCATTTGTGTCTCCTTAGTCTCTTGGAAATTGGAGAAGGAAGAATAGCTAAAGGAACCTAAGTTTTTCCCTCCTGACTGATATCTACTGGCCAAATACCTAAGAGATAAAAGGCATAAAATTATTTATTGTATTCCCTTCCAGGAGAATTTGCTTCTGGGATTCAAGAATTCTGATTCCTGAAAACAGGCCCCTTTCAATATGTAGAAAGCTGTTACTGGACACTTTTCATATTTCCATAATTTATGAAAAATTTGAATATGTCCTATGTCCTATGTCCTATGTATTCAGAACATGTAAAGGCAACCTGCTAACCACTGCATTTGAGAAGTGCTATTCTTACCTTCTAGATTTCTGTGCAACCAGGAGGCAACACAGCCCGGAAATGTAGACATCAAATCAAAGAACAGTCCCAGTGCTGTAACCTACCACCTGTGAGACACTGGGCAAATTACCCAGCTTCTCTTCACCTTCTCCACCTCATAGGGTAGTTATAAGGATTATGTGAAAGAATCAGTGTAAAGCCCTTAGCACAAAACCACATGGTAAGTACTCACAAGGTAACCATTGGTACTTATTGTTCTGGACAGACTGTGTCATCTAATCGCCTATAATTTCTGCTGGAAGGACTAAAGTGATTTTTATACCTCATAGTAAGTTTATAAGGTATATTAATCACAGGAAAGGTTATACACTGAGTTGGATGTTGCCTAATTTGATGAGTCAGATTGTTTTCTTTTTTTTCACTTCGTGTTGAAAATAGAATTTAGGTCAAAGTTTTGCTTGAGGCAGAAAACCTTCTTCCCCTGATTACCTGTCTGAAATGAACAAATAACCTCTCCATGTCTGGCCACCTATTCAGCTCCACAGCTGACGTTGACAGATTTCCTGTGCGAAGCCAAGGTAGGAATTTAAGGACAGAGTCTGGAGATGGCTCTTAAACCACGGAATATAGATTAAAATTTAGGCACAGTCTCTTATTTCCAAACCCACCAGAAATGAAAAATTGTAAAACCCATGACTGGGGGTGTAGCTCAGGGTAGAGCAAGTGCCTAGCATGCACAAGGCCCTGCGTTCCATCCACAGCATTGCAACACAAAACTCCAGAATTGTTCAGCTGAATTAATAGATAATTTATGCTGTAGAGAGCTACTCCAAATAGTGCTCATTACTTCACTCCACCCATGGCCAGTGTCAGAAAAAGCATCCCAACCAAAAACACAGCTCATGGGGATGTGGGGGTGACTAGGAACAGCCAAGGTGATCTTCCTACTGAGAAGACCTAATCCAAAGAATTGCTCTAATAGGCTTCTGGGTCGCTAATAATCATCCAGCACTAATTAGCAGTAAATGAGCATCTATTTAATTAACCCGAGGTCCTAAGGAATCCTGATTTGACTCCAGAAAGGTGAATTAGCTATGGTCACTATGATGAAGGGGCCTAACTTTAACAAAACTGGCAATTTTTCATTTTCCCAGTCTTCTCCCTGGTGCATGAAACTGGGTGCTGGCTTCATAACCTTGGGCCATCATGTACTGTAACATGTTGGCTCATGCTGGGTGGCAACAGGTTTGTTTTTCATGATTATGTAATCTGAATTCCTTTTCCAAGAAGGGATTTAAAAATGAGCTATTGAGTTAGATTGCCAGCAAGCATAGGGTCTAAAGGCACACATGGGTTAACCAGAGTAAACGCAGACCCTTCCTCTCAAACTGCCGCCCCATTCCCCTTCCTCCACCACTTGGTGAACTATAAATCAAGTGTGACCCATGAGAAATGTTGTCCAGTAGCTGGCTGAGGTTTACACGAAGCATCAAAATGCCTAGTAGGGATTTTTAGGGAGGATATTTGATCTGCCGAGTCTTAAATAGCAACCTAATCAGACTGGCAATCTAGGCAATTTGTACACTAGTACCATATTAAATTGGTTTTAAAAAACTAATATGGTATTAAAATATTATTTAAGAGGCACATACTAGAATGGGTTCAAAGACTTTAGGTTCTAGGCAGGTGTTTACGGACTAGAAATGCTATTTTGAAGAGAAGTTCACGTTGTTCTTAATTTCCCTGACAAAGCTTAAACCACAGCAAGTAACTACTTGGAGTTCTGCATTCCATACTCCTGCCACTCACAAGCAAGCTTCCTGTTCCTTCTCAGCTGGCAGACCCCCAAGGCCAGACATGAATGGTTTGATTCTTATACTTGGAGAATCTGCAGTGGCTTCCAGCCCTTAAGGTTCTGGGTGCCAGACCAGGTGTTATTTTAAAAACAAGAGTTCTTCCCAGAGATTTGGATTTTACTTGAAGATAACAGAGCAGGCAGAACACAGATTGAGTTAGGCATTTGGGGAAAGATGGTATCTAACAAAGATCCATACACCCGTGTATATCCCAAAAAGGAGTGTTTCAGAATAACTGAGACTCAAGCTTAGGAAAACTCCAAAACTTCCCTGGGATCTTCTTGGTAGTTTTCAGGAAGAAAGAGAAAACAAGGAGTAGAAGAAAAAGGAAAAGGAGGAAGAGTACATGATTAGATTCTTGGGCCAAAAGGATTTGTTCCCCCTGGGGGAAATGGCAGAGTGTTTTCAAGTGATAAGATTATTCTGTGTTTTCCTATGCAGACTGTATACACAGTCATATTTTTGTTAAGGAGCTGAAAGTCAAAGGCTGGAGTTTCCTCCACAGCTTTCAGCAGCTAGAGCCATATTAAATGGGCCCGGGTCCGAACTTACTGGAAACTGAGGGAGGGAGATGCAACTATGAAAGTTATGCATGCATGTGCATGGGTGTGTGTGTGTGTGTGTGTGTGTGTGTGAGAGAGAGAGAGAGAGAGAGAGAGAGAGAGAGAGAGAGAGAGAGAGAGAGAGAGAGAGAAAGAGAGAATTCCAGAACTTCTTTTATGGAGTAGCTGTAACTCTGATTTGAATTTTTAGGAGAAAAAGAAACTAAGAGAATCCTACTTATTCAAACAGCATAGCTTGGGAAAAACTGTTACACTTTTCTGCTCTGTTTTCCAACCATCCCCCACCACCCACCCCTGCACCAGAAATTGAATTGAACCCAGGGGTGCTTAATCACAGAGTCACATCACCAGTCGATTTTTATATTTTATTTTGAGACAGGGTCTTGTTGAGTAACTTTGGGCCTCACTAAGTTGCTGAGACTGAATTTGAACTTACAATCCTCCTGTCTCAGGCTCCCAAGCCGCTGGGATTACAGGCTTGCTCCACTGTGCCCAGTCCATTTGCCCAGAGATTTTAAAGGTCTCATGGCAGAAGGACAGACTCTTCAGCTGAGGTGGCAGGGATAAAAAGGAAGGTGGCGTATGTATTTTAATATGGCTGACTTGAGGACTGATTTCCTGGGCAGTTCAAAACCTCTTAATGAAGACTTTCTTCCAAAGGGAACCAGTGCAGGCCACAACCCTGTCATGCTGAGGCCTGTTCCAGGCCCTCCTTCAGAGAGGAAGAGACTGTACATCTCCTCTGAAGCAGCCCCCTTCCATGGTGGGGCGGGGGGCAACCTCCTTAGTTGCTCATTCCCACCTCTTCTTATAAATTCTGCTTGAAATTCTGTCTTCCCACTTCTCTTTAACCCAAGCTTTCTTCCAGGAATAACCCCATGTCCTCCAAAAAGTCTTACTCTATGAAAGACTTTCTAATAGACATCAAGTTGCTACGGTTTTCACTATTTATGGTAGAGGTTTTGATGATAGTTGATCAACTAGAGACAAAAAAGCCTTCTCCTTTCTTTGCTGGCTGTATGTTTCTTTTTCTTAAAAGAAAAAAAAAAAAAAAATGGCTTTATGACCGATCCCTCTGCCTGGCTTTTATCATTGTTTTCTGTACCCACAGAAGTAGAACATGACTTCTTACCACTATCACACCAAGACAGTGTGTTACTTAACTTTTCGATCCACCGAATGTCAATGCAAGCCCATATTCGGTTTTTGCAAAAGTTCTCTGACATTAGAATTCAAAAGCAATCCAAAGAATGAACTTATTCTTCCAAGAAGGACAGGATGAACTGAGGAAGAAGTTGGTACATAAAGGGTATATTATATTGCTTATGGTTCTCTACACATGCAGAGAAATAACAAGGAAGGGTTTTCCAGAAATGTGCTGCAAAGACACTAGGGAAAATACTTTCTCTATTAACAAAACTATCTTAAAGACTTTTCAAAAAGCAACATCAATAACAACAAAACATATATATATATCACACATATATATATACTATATATATATATACTATATATATATATATATATATATATATATATATAAACTTTTATCTACTTCCTAAGTACTAAAATCTCCCTTTAAAATTATAGAGGTAGATACAGGGAGCAGCATATCCATGAGAGAAGTAATTCTTTCCCATGAGTCTGGACTTCTCTACCTAAAGGAAATTGGATGCAGTCAACCTGCAAGGGTGAACAGAGATAATTGAAATGCACTGATAATTCAGAATCTCATTTCCACCCCATTAATTTCAACCTCTGTACCCTTATTTTGATACTTCTAAAGAAAAGCATAGTAGACCAAATTGAAGATAATATCCTGTCCCCACTCCCACCCTCCCTGACCCCAGAGGTGCTCAGTGGGTTGGGTGGAAGACCATTATCACAGAAGGAGGCAAAGCGAGTGACCCACGTGGCTCACAGCCCACCTGGCCTCCCTCTGAGATTTCACTGTGCAACGATTGCAGGTAGCTGTCACATTTAATATTGATTACAGTTAATATGAAAATCATATCTAGTTTTGGTCTGCTTCCAATTTGTCAGTACACTACATTTTGCCAAGTTTGGAAAACTTAGCATAATTATGGCTAATTAGGTCATCTGATTACAGTTAGTGAACTTCTATATTTTCAATTTTTGTATTCTTTGATAAGGTAGAATTTAGCATTATTCTCCATAGGATATGCCTATTAATTATTGCTTGCACTGAGACTCTCTCTCCCAAATAATTTTTTTCTCTGACATTTTATAGTTTATACCTTTTTTTTTTCTTCAAAGACAGAATTTCATTATGTTGCCCAGGTTGGCACCAAATTCCTGACTCAGCGTCCCGAGTAGCTGGGACTACAGGTGTCTAGGACTGCGTGCAGCTCTACTCTTCTTAATAAAGAGAATGTATAATGTCCTATAGTTTTCAACATAGGAAAATTATTTTCTTGCTTCAGATTTAAGAAAATTATTTTTTCAGAAGTAAGAAAATTATTTTCTTACTTCAGGATTCATAAATACTAAATAACACATGTAGATGCTAATTTGGGGACCTTCAGACATTAATTAATTGTTCTGGAATAATCAGCCTGAAATGCAAAAAAAAAGTCTATTCAGAGATTACAGAAAGCCATGATAAAGGGGTGGGGAGGAATCTATGCAATAGCCTATCACCATGGCTTCCTGTGACTCAATATAAACAGTAGGACTAGATGGAAAAGGAGTCAGAGAAGGTATTTTTTTCTGTGAGTCAGAGGGAGCCCTGATAAAAACTGGGAACTGGGTCAACCTCATCTCCCTCTTCCCTTTTCTTACCAACACCTGTTTAGAATTCACAGTAACAGGTAACAGGTAACAGGTACCACCTGTGGAGCTCATAGTCTAACAGTGACACTTAAATATTATCTCTAATGGGTAAAAATTTGGACTGAGGGCTGGGGAGATAGCTCAGTCGGTAGAGTGCTTGCCTTGCAAGCACAAGACCCTGGGTTCGATCCCCAGCACCGCAAAAAAAAAAAAAAAAAAAATTTGGACTGAAAAAACAGAAGTGAGGGAATATTTAAGGAAATAATTCCTAACCAAGAAATTCTATTGCATACCAAGAGTGTCTCAGTCCAGGCCTGGAAATAGTCACAAGAAAAACATTCTAGACCCTTATCAAAATACTGGTATGAGGAAATAAGATACATATATCTACCACACAAAAATAAAGATGGCAAAAGTCCAATCTCTCTAGCAGGATGTGATTAGTTAGTTTTATGTGTCAACTTGGCCAGGCTATAGGACCTAGTAATTCAACCAAATACTCATCTAGGTATTGCTGTGGAGGTATTTTGTAGATGCAATTAATATCTGAAAGCAATTGACTCTAAGTAAAGGAGATTATTCTGGACAAGGCAGATGGGCCTCATCAAATCAGTTGAAGGGCCTTAAAAATAAAACTGAGATTTCCCAGAAGAAAGAGAAGATTCTGCTTGAGACCGAACCATCAGCCCCAGCCCCAGAGTTTTCAGCCTGGAAGCCTGCCCTGTGAATTTTAGACTTGCCAGTCTCACAATGTGTAAACCTCTGTCTGCCTGTGTATCCCTCTATCCATTCATCCATCTATCCATTTGCCTATTTGTCTAACTCTCTGTTCTTCTAGCTCTGTTTCTGTAGAATCCTGACAGGGTGATCAGGAAGGACTGGAGAAGTGATAGTGAAACTGATAGGGGGCCAACTATGTGAAAAGCAGAGGTTAACTGTGTCCTTTGCAAAGGGAAGAGCATACCAAAGACCCTGAGACAGAGAAGTTGGCATAAATAAGGAAGTGAAAGACTGGGCTATAGCTCAGTGTTAGAGCATTTGGTCTATCATGTGCAAGGCTTTGGGCTTAATTCCCAGCACAAAAGAAAGAAGGAAGGACAGGAAAAAAGAAAAGAAAGGAGAGAGAGAGAGAAGAGAAGAGAAGAGAAAAAATAGAAATCAGGGTGTCTTAGATACAATGAAGTGGCAGAGAGGTTTGCAGAGTTAGATCATGCATGCAGCACAGTAAAACATTTGGACTTGTTTTTCAAACCACTATAGGGAGTCATTGAAGGTTATTCATTGGGAGAAAGATGGATACCTCATGGAGAAGAGACTGGAAGGAACCAAAAATGGATGTAAATAGACACTTCAAAGGTTACTGTAGTGGTTCAGGTGGAAAATTATGATGCTTGACCCAGTGTTTTGGCAGAGGAGAGAGGAAAATGTGGACTAACTCAATACTCCCTGGTGGTAAGAGGGAGAAGGCAGGAGCTGAGCGCAGCAAGTGTGCTTCCAGATTTCTGGCTTGAATAGCTGAATGGTGGTGTTACTTAATGCAATTAGGTAGATGGAGAGAAGAACAGGATGAAAGAATCCAAATTAGGAGTTTAGTTTTGGTACTAGAGTACAGAAGGAGGGGTTTCAGAATAACTCAAAAACTTGGAGTCATCATATATATATATATATATATATATACACGATTTTCAAAGGTTCATGAATGAAAGTGATTAAAGAGAGAAGACAGAGTACCCAGGACTTGATCCCTGCGTAAATCTGACATTTAGAGGTAGGATGCAGAAGTAGCCAGAGATATGGGTAGAAGAAACTAAACAAAATGTAGAGTGTGCCAAGAGGGGCTAGGTTTCAAGAAAGAGGTAATGAACATGTGAAGTGCTGCCAAGAAGTCAACAAAATAAGGACAGAAAAACCAAGGTAGGGTTTGGAGCATGGCCCAGCACAGTGAGTTCTGGTGTGTGCTGTGTCTGTTTATTTGCTTCAGACTTTCTGGTTTACCATTGGCAGCCTATTTATAACAGGGAGACCATTGTCATGGCTGACTCCAGCTGTTCCCTGGATCTCCTGGGTAACTGCATATTCAGGAGGGTCTGGTTTTGTTTGCTTGTTTGTTTTTCTAAAAGAGGAGGAAGGGACGAAGTTGGTATCTGAGTGCCTAGGGATGAGGAGGGAAGGCAGAAGAGATGAGTCAAGGAAGGACAAGATGTTCATCATTTCTCCATTCCGGCTGCGGAGACCACCTACAGGTTCAACCTACAGGACGCGCCCTAAATAAACAATGGATTGTTTTGAAGATTCGAGTTTCCCAAGTTCTGGGTTAGGAGACTTATTCCCTATCTTAATATCATTTCTTCTTTGTTCCTTCATAACATTTGGCACAATTTATATTTATGAATATATTTGATATAATAATTATTTGACATTTATATCCACATTAGACTGTAACTTCCATGAAATGAAGAGTTCTAGGGTCCAGAACAAGGCCTGGAACTTAGGTACAGTTGTTGAGTTAATAAATAACAAAAATACACATAGGAGTAGAAAATTATGGCCATAAGTTTGTAGACATGCATTTGCGAACTGGAGATCAATGATCTATGTTTTTCTACATATGTTAATTTGCTACTTGTTTATACTGCTGTTCTCTGGTAATAGACATGTGGTAATAGGCACTAGAAATTTAAGAAACTGTGGGAGAAACACAGGAAGTTGAGAAAATTTTAGGTATTAACTTTTTCAGAGATTTTAGAGAAGGCAACTGTTATTATATTTTAGTTGTAAACTATCTGAGTACTTATGGAGAATTCTGTGCTGGTGTTTGACGATTAAAAGGTTATATTTTTATTGATATGTCTCAAAAAATCCAGATGTAATTTTCTAGAACCATGGAAAGTCCACTACTAGTGTAGTAGTTCTTATAACTTTGGCTAAAACCATGGCTCTTCAAACTCAAATTTTTGATTTGGGGAACAAAAATATGAGAAAACTGTGAACTTCTTATGCCCCTGAGTAACAGAGAGCTTATCTTGGAGAAATCAGAGAATCATACAATTTTAGACTAAAAAGAATGTTTAGCCCATTTTCCCTGACTGCACAGTTTGGGAAGTAAGGAACTATAAGTGAATCGTAGGGTCACACAACCAGTCATTACAACTTGTAATAATCTCATGTGTCTGACCTCAAGTCCAGACCCTCAATCCTGGGTGTGGGTGTGAAAATTTGTGTAAATATTGAATATATAATTATAATCAATACTGGTACACAAGCTATAAAAGAACCTATGTTTATAGTCCTGGTGATTGACCTTGAATGAGAAACCACCCCCAAACATATTTATTTCATAAGTCTGGAATTTTTATAGGCTTTCTCCAAAGTAAGGCACCACTAAACTACTCTGATGAAATCCCAATTTTGGTACAAATGAGAATGTCACTTTCTCCTCTTACAAACTCTTGCTGAGACACCATGGTGAGCTCACCACGTGTCAAACAGTGAGGCCATAGCCATGCGCTCCAGCAGCCCAAGCTCAGCAGCCAACAGCTGGAGCAGAGGGCTCTTACACATGGAGCATAAATCTCTCCCCTGCCACTTTTTTTAATAAGACTTATTTCTGCACATTTATGAGGAAACTGATAGCTTTGTGCAACCACATATTAATATTTATTTTCATGGTAACAGAATTTGTTTGAGAAATGACTAATCTCCATACACTTAGGGAATTTTGTCAGTTTTTTTTTTTTTCTCTTACAGTACTTGTTTTATACCCTAAAATCCATACTGATGGATTTACTGGCTGTAAATCAATAAAGGTGTGTATTTACTCATACATAAAACACACACAAAAAGGAAAAGAACGTTGCAGGGATCTCATGAAAATCAAAGGGAGATCAGTAGAATAGAGGAAAGGTGTCAGTGGCAAGGAGGAGAGAAGGGAAGGAAAAATACTGGGGAATGATACTGGCCAAATTATATGGTTACATTATGTGCATGTATGTATATGTACCAACAAATCCCACCATTATGTATACAACTATAATGCACCAATAAAAAATATGGGGAAAAAAACACATAAAAATGTAGTTCACTTCGCAGAACAGCTATTATTTACACTGAAATGTTTTTAGTCTTTATTTTAGCATTGTTTCTTCCTTTATATGATTCCCGTATTTTAAACATGATGAATTTAGAATCCTTTATACTGTTCAGTTACAGATCTTATAGAAAAATGTTATTTCAGCTAGAAATGGTGTTCAGTGTTCATATTGAGGATTTTTTTTTCTTAATCTGATTCTTTTTTGTTTTTATCTTCAGTTGATGCAACTCAGAAATTTTTAGTGCAACTGAAGACAATACATTACAGAATCCTTATAGTATTTCTGGGGAAAAGGGTTATTACCATAAATGATGAAATATGAAATAGTTTGTCATGGGCAATATGATTACCTATGAAATATGCAAAATGAAAGTATGGTTGCCTCCAAAGCAGCACCATCAAGTCCCTAGAGTTCAGCTGACTACATCTTGTCTCTACACTGTTCTTTTAGGTTAGTAAATCTTATTCCCATTTTCATGATTTGATGATCTCATAATATTTGTTGAAGTTTCATGTCAAGTATTATTTAATTTGAACAATTCTTTTTTTAAAGAATACAGATAATGTGGAAATAATGTTTTTTCATGAAAACTAAATATTAGGCATGGTGGTGTGTCCCTGTAATTCCAGCTACTCTGGAGACTAAGGCAGGAAGATGGCAAATTTGAGCCAGCCTGTGCAACTTGGGGATACCTTGTCTTAGAATAAAAAACAAAAGGCCTGGGAATGTAGCTCAGTGGTAGAGCATTTTCTTAGTATGAGTGAGGCTCTGGATTCAATCTCTGATACTGAATGAAACAAAACAAAACAAAACAAAAACAAAAACTAACAAAATTTTTCCTATATTCTATTATTTTAAATAGCACATCCTTTGTCTTTATCAAAAAACAAACATTCATTGAAAATGCCATGTTAAATAATGAAAGGTTTCAAAACATAATGACAAAGAACTGCTTCAGCCTAAATATGGAAGGTATTTAAAAACTAACTCAAAATATGTCTTCCTCAATTATGTATTATAAGCACTTAGCAAACAGTAGGGGTTTACTAAATGTTTTAAAATCAATATTAACTCTTATTTACATATTAGAAAAGAGTAATTAGCATTGGTCAATATTAATCTGTATATAGCCTATAATTGTTTGCATTCTACACAAATACAATGGTGTAAATGTTTATAAGAATTCGTAGAAAAATTGGGTAGAAAACATGCTCTCCCTGATTAAAAAAATAATTCACAAAAAGATTACATTGAATTTATAGAACATATGGAGCTGACTTGACAGATGGGTGGAGTAGGTGGTTCCCAGAGTGCAGAAGGACCCTATAAATCCATCTTCCTGTTTCTTGTCAGAGGAGAGATAATAAGATCCATGTGAACTAAGCATTTCTCTGTTTTTAAATAAAGTCCATATAGACATCTCACTTAGCTCATATTTATATTTCTATGCTTTCTGAGCTTTCTCTTCTCTTTCTCTTTCCTGGACAAGTCCACCGTGATTAACTGGTGATTTTCATGAAATAATTCTAGCTAAAGTAGCTGGCTTAAAAAACTGAATTGATGGGATTAAACTAACTTTCATGACCTTTACAAGGGTTACCTTAAAAAGACTCAAGTCTCCTAATTTCAAATCCAAATCATGGGCCATGGGGTATGTACATGTGAATAAATTTGAAGAGTTATGTATAAATTCCACAAAATGTCAAAGTCAAAAAGTTTTATTCACAATTAAAGAAAGTCCTTGATGTATGTATGTTTCTTGAGTTTAGTGAAAATTCCTCCTTCCAATCCAAAACAAATTTGTTTCCTACATTTGGAATTTCTATGTTTCTTCTCCATAATGAGTCACCTTGATTTTATTCTAAGTTTAAATCACAGATTTGGTACAACTGTCGACATTACTTTCTTGCCATATTGTTAATAGTCTGGTAGATCTGTCTGTCTATCTATCAATCTCCAGGCTAAAAAAAAAAAAAAAATAGTCTCGACTCTGTCCAACCCAAAATGTGGGATGACCGCAGTCAGCATTTTGTGGCATCCGATGCTTTCCCTCACCTTTTTTTTTTTTTGCATGCATGTGCACACGTGCACACACACAACACACATACACACACATCAGACCTTTGTCTGCATCAGCACAAAAAGAATTAAAGTGATTTCCTTGAGGGCTTGCTAAAGATGGAAATGGGTTGTGAAAACAGATATCTCACCCTCCAATTATATACTTCAAAATTGTTTGAAATAACAATATATTATTTTTGTAATTTTTTAAAACTTTTTTAAATTAAGTTTTAAACTGTATTATTTCATTAAGGCTGCACAAAATTAAACAGAATAGCATAATGAGCCACCACATCCCTTCCACTGGTCTTCAGCAGTCATAACCTCACAGCCAGCACTGCTAAACTGCTCTCCATTTCCCTACTCCTGTGTTATTTGGAAGCAAACCCCAGAAACATCAACCATAAATATTTCAATTTGTATCTCTAAAAGAGGAGGGAAGACTCTTTATTTTTAACATAAACACAATGCCAGTTATCACATTCGAAATATCTCACAATACCTCAATCTTGTCAGTATTCACACTTCTTCATCAAAGCACAAATGGCTTTTAGTTGTAGTTATTCAAATTAGGATATAAATACTGTCAAAAGTTGTGATAGTTGATATGTCTCTTGAGGCCCTTTTAATCTGTAGCTTCCCCCTGGTGCTCTTTTTGTTCTTGTTCACTTGTTTGCTGTTGGGGGTTGGGGTTGAAACCTGGGCCTCCGCATGCTCAGTATGCGTTGGACTCCGAGCCACGCATGCTCAGTATGCGCTGGACACCGAGCCACACTCCTAACCTCAGTTTCCCCTTCGTTCTTTTCCTTCTCACTGAAATGTATTTGTTTAAAAAAAGAGAAGAAGAAGAAAAGCGAAAGTCTTCCTATGTTTCCCACAGCCTAGATTCTGCTGACTGCATCTCCGAGTCTGTTGGAACATATTCCTCTGTTCTTGTATTTTCGGTTGGTAAATTGGTGGAATCTATTCTCGAATTTTGGTCAGATTTAAGTTATCTTTTTCAAAGCGAACAATGAGACTATAATGTCTGATCACCTCTGGTTTTTGTCCCATTAGCAACCATTGACACTCATGCCTAGATCTATTACTATCTCAGAGGTCACAAAATGGCAATATTCTAGTTTTATCATTCCTTTTGTTTATTATCTAGAATGTTTCCATGATGGAAAACCCAAGTGAGTTTACTACTTGATTACCAGTGGTATCATTTTTTAAGAAAGGCAAAATAGGGTCTGGGGTTGTAGCTCAGTGGGAGAGTGCTTGGCTAGCACTTGTGAGGCACTGGGTTCAATCCTCAGCACCACACACACAAAAAAAATAATTAATTAAATAAAGGTATTTTAAAAAGGCAAGATAAATGATTTATTTCTATCTTTTAATTTATCATTTTTCAAAATAATGAACCAGCTCCAATGGTGACTGATTTTTTCTTATGCCATTATCAACTTATGAATGTAAATAATTGAAGTGTTTCAGTTAATTACCATGTGTTCTTTTAAAAATTTTTAGATTCATGCCATTATCTTTGATGGTGCTAAAATTGTCCCATCTTTGGTCACTCAGTCTATTCAAGATGATTCCTGAGTCGTTTGGTTATAACCCTAATGCTCGTTTTCTTTTAATTGTGATAAGAACACTTGCAATTATATTTACCCTCTTGGCAGATTTTTAAGAGTCTAATATAGTATCGTTAACTATAGGCATAATGTTGTACAATGGCTCTTCGGAACTTATTCATTTTACATTACTATATTTTATATATAGAATATTTTTAGCAAGTCCTCGTTTCCCTGTCTCCCCATGCCTGGCAACCACAGTTTTGTTCTCTGTTTCTATGAGTTTGACTATTTTTGATACCAAATGTAAGTGGAATCATGCAGTATTTATTCTTCTATAACTAGTTCATTCCACTTATCAAAACGTCCTTGAAGTTCATCCATGTTATTACATTTTGCTGAATTTTCTTCTTTTAAAGGTCAAAAAAATTACAGTGTAGTTATATACCACATTTTATTTATCCATTCATCTGTCCATGGATGTTTAGGTCACGTCTGCATTTTGACTATTGTAAATAGCACTACAATGAATTCGACCTCAGCCTACCAACTAGCGGAGATTACAGGCAAGGGTCATGACCAACAGAGATTCAAAGGAATCTCTACACTGTTTTCCAAAGAGGTTGCATCATTTTTCATTCTAACTTTGTACAAGCGTTCTAATTTCCCTATCCTCACCAACTTGTATTGTCTTTTGATTTTTGGTAGTAACCATCGTAGCAGGTGTGAGGTGATATTTCATTATGATTTTGATTATTGTAGTATTATTCACAA
Source organism: Sciurus vulgaris (assembly GCF_902686455.1). Classification (NCBI taxonomy): domain Eukaryota; kingdom Metazoa; phylum Chordata; class Mammalia; order Rodentia; family Sciuridae; genus Sciurus; species Sciurus vulgaris. The sequence goes on from NC_136473.1 coordinate 70,197,984, forward strand.
TAGCCAAAATGTGGCTCCTCTATATAGACTCTCTTTACTAGTAGTCAGTGGTCTCAAATGGACAGGATGAGCTCAGAGGTCAAATTCGGAGAACTGAAAGTCTGAGGAACAATGAACTGAACAACTTATACCATAGAAAGAACTTAAAACAAGAATGATAAATATACTTGAGGAGCTGCGAGAAGACGCTGGCTAGATGAAGTAAGAATAAGCAGTATGGTAAGAGAATTAAAAATGTTAAAATGAATGCTGCTGGATCCAGTAGCACCCACATGTAATCCAAGAGGCTTGGAAGGCTGAGGCAGGAGGATCACCAAGTTCAAAGTCAGCCTCATCAACTGAGTGAGGCCCTCGGCAACTTAGCAAGAGCCTGTCTCTACATAAATTATAAAAAAGTGCTGGGGATGTGACTCAGTAGTTAAGTGCTCCTGGGATCAATCCCTAGTACCTAAATACATAAATAAATAAGAATAACTCCTATTTCATACTGTTGCTGCCGGACCTCATGGATGCTAGGCAAATGCTCTCCCACTGAACTCTGTCCCCAGTTCTCTTACTGAATAGGGAATTAGATGGATTACTTCAATTGTGAAAGTACCTAGTAAACAAGTGAACCACAAGATTAGGTTATGGGGTATCCCTGGGAGGCATCAGGGAAGGATAAGGATGTAGAATGCAAAAAGAGAGATGAAGAAATTTGGAGAATCAATTAAGCACCAAAGACAACTTCTTGAGGAACCCATAAGAAAAAAAAAGGAAATAGAGGGGAGCAAACACTTAGCACAATGATAAGAATTTCCCAATGTTGCACAGTCTGGAAATAACCAAGCCTGGGGGCCAGCCCAGCAATCTGGTTGGAGTATGCATTCTTAACTACTGTTTATGCTTGAGGTATGCCTCATCAGATGCCAGTCTGGAAGAGAAGAATTAAGCTAGGAATAAGGCATAATGGGGGGAAGATACAAAATCAACAGAAAAGAGGTGGCAGCAGATGAACTTTTGGAAGATAGTGTGTCAGGGTAAGCTTGAGAGTTTCCATTCCATGTGACTGAGGTCCTAGAAAAGCACAGCCAGGAATGGTGGTACACACCTATAATCCCAGCAACTACTTTGTCTGAGGCAGGATGATCACCAAGTTCAAGGTCAGCCTCAGTGACTTAGTAAGACCTGTCTCAAAATAAAAAAACAAAAAGGACTGGGGATGTAGCTCACTGGTAAAGTGCCACTGGGTTCAATTCTCATTAATCCTCTCCACCTGCCTGCCCCTGCCCCAAAAAAGAACAGACAGGTCACTTCAACAACTCAATCAACTTCTTCATCTATAAATGGGAGAGTATAAAGCCCACCTCATTGGGTTGTTTTGTTGTTGTTGTTTGTAGTTGTAGATGACAGCATGTTTTATTTTGTTTATTTTTATGTGGTGCTGAGGATTGGACCCAGTGCCTCACACATGCTACATAAATGCTCTACCACTGAGCTACAGCCCCAGCCCCTCACTGGGTTGTTTTAAAGATTAAATAAAGTGGAATTCTGAGCACAGGAGAATAACTGCCTAGATATGCTCACCAAAAATAATAATTGTATTTATTCCAACTTTAAATAAATATTAGTTGAGGCTCTTCTAGGTCCAAAATAGACAGAAATTCCCACTGAGACTGAACTTTTGGTGAAGGAGAAAGACAATAGCAAATAAACATAAATGGATGGTATAATGGGAGGCAGTATAAGGAACAGAGTGAGGTAAAGAAATGGTGAACAGGAGGCTGGGGTTGAAGCTCAGTGGCAGAGTGCTTTGCCTAGCATGTGTGAAGCACTGGGTTTGGTCTTCAGCACCACATAAAAAAATAAATAAATAAAATAAAAGTATTGTGTCCATGCACAACAAAAATACTAAAAAAAAGAAATGGCAAACTGGAGTAAAGAGGTGCTCTTTAGACAGCATGGTTGGGAAAGGTCTACTAAGAAACACCTGGATGATTGAGTTCTTGGTGGAAGGAACAGGAAGTGCAAAGGTCCTGAGGTGCCAAGGTCCTCAGCATGGTCAAGGAATGGTCAAATGCCGTATGGTCAGGGCAGGGTGATCCAGGAGCCAGATAGATTGGGTCTTCATTTGTCATGAAAAAATCAGTTATTCTTTCACTATTCAAAAATTTTTGTTTTTGTACAATTATAATAAATCAGAAGCCTGGTGGGTGCCTTCTTATGTTTATGTTAGCAACTCTTTCTGGCCTCTAAGATTTATGATGTCAGAAGATACCTCTGCCTCACAGTTGTAGCAGAAGGCACCTCAAAATGGAGTTTCCTGGGCAACTTGCCTTTACCCTGCTGGCTGCAGGAAGTAGCTTTCAGTCTTCAGTGGTCATTCCAAACCAGTCCTCTAATTGCCCTTGTCTGGGTCCATGGGCATTACTCAGACATGCTTGAAGTACCAGAACCAGTCACGCTCTGAGTCACCCCCTCATTCTAGGGGAGGTGGCCAGGAAGCAGCCGGTCTTGAGGGAGGTTTTGATTTAGTGCTGCCGGATATTCTTACCCAGCCTGACCTATCCGTGGGTCACCCTATCTCACCCCTTTGGGCTGGGGTGTCCATGTTCTTTAGAATGGCATCCCAAACATGACCTGATTCTTCCCTCCCCCATTGAAGGTTGTTCCTGGTCGCTAATCACAGCAGAAGATTCCTTTCATGTCCCATACCTCTTGGAGGGGTGTTATGGCTGCAGCTGCTGGTGTTAGAAATAAATGCAGCAAACACACCCCTATTCGTGTTTTACTTTCCAAATCTATAATTGGTTGTGAAGGCTGTCCAGTTTTCACCTCTATAAATCTGGTTTGCATGATCATTTGTTGACATCTTCATCTAGGTATTTAAATTTCATTTAAAAATTCAGTCCAGAACCAAAGATGGAAGAGAAAAAACAAACTAAAGAATTGCTACCTACTGGGGCTGTATTTTAAATTTAGCTTGTAGGAACTACTAGAAGAAAAAGAGGCAAAGGCCCATGGGAATCCAGTTTTCTTGGGCTTTTACTTCAAATTAGATGCACTCTCAGGAGGTCAGTGCAGCTACAAATATTACCAACAGTGAGAGTACCAGATGTGGGCTGGTCCTTATTCTGACATCGTAATTATAAGAAGGCAAAAACAGACATCTAGCTCTAAATATTCTTCTTCTGAGTTCAATGGGAAAGAACTAAAAAAACAAAAACAAAAGCAAAACAGGAACATCTAATGACTTTTTGGGGCGAGGATATCGGGAATTGAACCTGGGGGCCCTTGACCACTAAGCCACATCCCCGGCCTTTTTATTTTAAGACAGGGTCTTGATAGATTGCTGAGGCTGGCTTTGAATTTGTAATTTTCCTCCTCAGCCTTCTGAGTTGCTGGGATTACAGTGTGTACCATGCACAACTCTACTGACTTTTTAACCCAGAAGTATCCTGGCTAACTTGACTTCTTTTTAAAAATATATATGTTTTTGGTCAATGAACCTTTATTTATTTATTTATTTATTTATTTATATGTGGTGCTGAGAATCGAACCCAGTGCCTCATACATGCTAGGCAAGTGCTCTACCACAGAGCCACAACCCCAGCCTCTCACTTGACTTCGTATAGTATTTCTTTTATCTCCTATGAACAATGATCTAAAAGGTCTGGTTAGAACTTCTCAGTCCCAGATGTTCTTAGCTATCTGGCATCTATTCCCCCTCTCATGCCACAAAATAGCAGCAAGCAGATATTTTGGAGAAGATTAGGTGAGAATAATTACAGATATCATTTACCTGCCCTCATGCAATTCTGTGAAGGTGTTGATGTCTCCTTGGCCAGACATGTTCAACTCCATAGCTGTGTGTCTCCTTAGGAGGTGGCTCAGGTAAGTTATAAACAGAATGAAGAGGTGCTTAGTTCAGTTTATGGATGAGAGATTCATAACCAGCTATTTTTGGAAATTAGGGCATTTCTGACCTTTTGAGTTTAATGTCATAAACAGAAACTACTCCACAGTCCAAGAAAGTGTGACTTCATACCACTGAAATGCAAATTCTTGTGTGCTACGAGGATCCTTGGTTCAACTTGACTTTCCTTGGACTTCACATGGCTAATAGGTGAAGATTCATAGGAATCTTAGAAGCTAATGAAATAAACAGTAGGTAGGTATTCCTTTGAAAGGAATTCTCTTTGATTTCATATCAGTGGCTTCCATTTCCTCTTTGTTTTGGGTACTCTCAGAAAAACGTGGGAAAAGAATTTAAAACAACTGGAGCCACATATTCTGGATATGTCTCTTCTCACACATCCAGTTTAATATCAGCCCAGTAGAGTTGTTCCCTGGTAAACTGCTAAAATGGAGAATTTTGAAAAAAAAAAACTCTAATTTGATAATGTTTTTATTTTTCCTGTTTTTACCATATATGATACTCAGTCACCTGTGCTGCACTCTGACAGATTAGAAAGAATGTGAATTTTGGAATTAGAGATCTCCAGGTTTGAATCTTGCTTCTGTCATGTACCTAGGTATTTCATGTCTTGGTCCATATACAAGTGCAAGGATGTCTACGTTTATTTCTCCGTTAAAAACCAGCTCAGTGGGTTGGGGTTGCTGCTCAGTGGTGGAGTGCTTGCCTTGCATGTATGAGAAACTGGATTCAGTTCTCAGCATTGCACATAAATAAGTAAAAAAAATAATAAAAATTTGTTGACAACTAAGAAATTTTTAAGCAAATAAAAAACAGATCAAACAGATATACCTAAATCGACCTTAATATGTTAATTCGATTGGACTGCAATAACAAAATGCTGTAGACTATGGGTTTAAACTATAGAAATTACTTTTCTCACAGTCTGGAATTTGGAAGTCTAAGATGAAAGTACCCTCAGAGTTGATTTCTGGTGAGACCTCCCACCTTGGCTTGCAGATGGCAAACTTCTTGTTGTGTCCTTATGTGCACAGAAAAGGGGCTGTCTTATATGGACAAAAGTCCCATTGGATTAGGTCCCTCTCAGCCTTCTGACCTCATCTTACTTTGTCTCCTTAAAGAATATATCTCTAACTACAGCTGGGTGCGTTGTTGAAGACCTGTAATCCCAGTGGTTGGGGAGCCTGAAGCAGGAGGATGGAGAGTTCAAAGTCAGCCTCAGCAACCTAGCAAGGCCCTAAGCGACTTAGCAAGACCCTGTCTCTAAAAAAAAAAATACAAAAAGGGCTGGGGATGTGACTCAGTGGTTAAGTACCCTGGGTTCAATCCCTGGTACAAAAAAAAAAAAAAAAAAAAAGCAAACAGAAAACACACCACACATGTCTCTAACTATAGCCATAGTTGGGATTAAAGGCTTCCACATGGAAATTTGGAAGGGACACAATTCAGTTCATAGCATTTAGATACTGTTACAAGAATTACTCCAGATTGTGTGTGCAAGGCACCTAGTCTTGTCCCCTGAGCACAGAAGTATTCCATGGACACTGTCTCCTCAGCTGCCTCCCTTGCCACCCTCTGCTCTAAGGAGTAGCCCTCGTCTCTGCACATGAGAAGCTAGGTCAGGCTCATGGCCTAGATGGTGTAGACAGTTAAGTGAACGAGGGCATTCCTGAGTTTTCCTTTGCTGAACCATCTCTCTGTTCCCTTCCTGATCTGGTTTCAGACGGCCCCCCTCTCTCTGAGCCAACATCTCCTTTCTCAGAAGTGTCCTTCCCAACCAAAGGGCTGGCTGGGCCCAACCACAGCAACCTGGTCCTTCTTGAGACTGGTGACTCAAGCCAGATTCTTTCTCTTGGGAACTTGGATCTGAGATTCGGTCTCTGCTGAAGGAGTGCAATTCAGTCTGCAACAAGAGAACTGGGTGAATGATAATATCAGGTAACGCACTGAGAACTCCATGCATACCAAGTACAGTCCCAAGAGTTTTTCACATTTTGACTCTTTGAGTTCCTACTACACTGTGAGGTAGGCGAGGAAACTGAGGCCTGAGAGCCTTAGTACTTTGCCAGCACCACATAGCTGTTCATCTGAATATAGTCAAAAGCGGAAGATGGCACTCTCAGTCAATGGAGGAAAAGCAGGGTGTTCATGGGTCTGTGACTCCACCCATCCTTACCACAGATTCCATGACATGTTCCAGGGTCCTGCCAATAAGATGGACTTCTTTTTTTTTTTTTTTTTAATGCAACAGTGATTTGAAATGGGGCTTCTTCATAAATCCATTTTTTTTTTTTTTTTTTTTAAAAACCACTCACCTTGCCTATCAGATATGTCATGTTCAGCATTGGGGGTTCAGTCTTTGAGTTTAACAACTGTGTGTAAATGACTACGGAGAATTTGTTTTTAATGACTCAGTTCCATTACAATGTTTAAAATTGCTTAAATCAAAATCAAGAAAAGATCTCAGGAAAAGTGTCTTGATTTTGTAGAATTGTCACGTAACACCACACAAAGTACACAATGCAACTCCAGGAGAAAGACTAGACTTCAGTGTGATATCCCTGAAGTCTTGATAGGCAGATGACACATTTCAGCAGCATGGATGGGTAAGCTCTTTATTAGCAATGTGTTTCTAGAGCATATGATGAGAATTCGACCTGTGTCTGTGTGTAGGCACATCCTCTTGTATTTGTGTGTGTTCACAGCACTGGGGATTGAACCTGGGGGTGCTCTACCACTGAACTACATCCTCAGTCCTTTCCATTTTATTTTGAGTCAAGTTCTGCTAAATTGTGATTCTCCTGCCTCTGCCTCCCAGTTGCAGGCATGAGGTACCTAAACTAACTGAATTTCGTATTTCTGTCAAGCGTGGAGAAGTTGGAAATCTAGGTGGTGGCTGAAAGAGGGAGAAAAGTAAACTGAGCCAGATGACTGTGATCAGGAAGCATATACCATGAAGACATGGTTCAAAGTGTGCTTGTGATCTAAGATAAAATTCAGAAAATGTACAGGGTGTGGTGGTGCAAAACCGTAATCCCAGCTGTTCAGGAGGCTGAGGTAGGAGGATCTCAAGTTCCAGGCCAGCCTCAGAAATTTAGCAGGACCCTCAGCAACTTGGAGAGACCCTGTCTCAAAATGAAAAATAAAAAGCACTGGGGGTGTAATTCAGTGGTTAAGCAACCCTGGGTTCAATCCCCAGTACAAATACCAAGCATACACACATAGGTATATGTAGCTACCTGTGGGTTTATGTAGAAAATGAAAATAAATAGCATTGACATTCACAGGATAAAACATTTAATTGTGGTTAGGTTTCATTACTTTTAAGTCTTGCTAAAAGTACCATTGATATATGTGGATTATTCTTTCTACACTGTATCGATTAACATGTATAGTTCTCATGGAGTTTTTAAAAAGTAAACAATTGGTTGAATCTTGTACATTTCATTGGAAAAAAAAAAAAAATCAGTGTTCCTGCCTATTGCGAATCTGCCTTTGCAATGTAGTGACTCTGTCTTACATCATGAATCACAGAGTTCACCACTGCTGCCAGAAGAGGTGGCACATTGCCCCAGAAGGACACTCCATCTTTCCCCTCCCAACTTGAAAATATGCAACGTAAACTTTGGCATTTTCCCGTGAAGGAAGTAAAAAAGGAAATAATTCATTTGTGGCCTAGGTTGGCAGGCACAGAATAGGGGCCGACACTCTTAATTCAGGTTAAGAGGTGGTCCTTTTGGAAAACAGGGACTTGACTGGAAGGAGGATAGAGGAAAGAGAAATGAGATAAAGAGGTGGTCAGGGAACGGGGAAACTTCTGGAACAAGAGGTTTTAGAGATGAGTAAAAATGAAATGGGAGATTATATGTGGCATAAAAGGAGCTGGTATCCTGGACCTCCACAGAGACTGGAGAGCAAACCCAAATAAAAGGTTTTCACTTTTGTCTTATCTATGTCTCTGCAAAAGTCTTCCATTATTCCACTTTATCAATATTGGAGAATAGTGTGGCTTCCTGGCCTCATCACACCAGGGGTTGGCTGAATTATGGGTGTTCTCTTCCTTTCCCCTAGCTGAAAGTTCTCAAAGATGCAACCAGGAGGGAAGGAGGGCTCCATTTTCTGTGTCAGCAACGATCATCCCGGAGCAGATATAAGAAGCCATCGTTAGAGTGGAAATCACCAGATCATGGAACACTTCAGGGCTGTCATACTGAAGTCTATTTTAGCTCCTGGAGTTGCATTGTGTACCCTGTGTGGCGTTACGTGACAGTTCTGCATAATCATACAGTTTAAGAAAAACACTAGATAGTAAGAAATTCAGGTCCCAGTGACTTTCCTAACTTGACTTTTGTCAATAAGAAGCTCTGAATGTATACTACCATTAAAACATTCTTTTTTCTTTTCTTCTTTTGCAATGCTGGGGGTTGAACCCAGGGCCTCATGAATGCTAGTCAAATGCTCTACTGCTGAGCCATATCCCTAGCCCCAAAGCACCCTTAAGTGTAGTTGTTCTAAAATGTTCTATTTATTTCCTTCTCTGTTCACTTTTTTTTTTCTTTTTCTTTTTTTTTTTGGGGGGGGCAGGTGTTAGTAAACTAAGTTGATTGAGTTATATTTTTGCTGTATACTTGTGGTTCTGAATTGAAGAGTGTAGGCATAACAGAATTACTTGGAAAGTGTCCCAAAATATACCTGCCGGATACATCAACAGAAGAATGAACCAGCAAATTGTGCCATGTTCACACAATGGCAGCTATTCTGTAAGAAAAGGGAATAAACTCCTGATACATTCAGTAACATGAATAAAACTCATACACATTATTTTGAACCACAGAAGTCAGATTCTCAGATATAGACAGTATGTATAAGTACCATATGATTCCAATTATACAAAGTCTGAGAATTAGCAAGACAAATCTTTAGGGGCAGAAGGTAGCCTACAGGGGTGATGCTGATTAAAAATTCACATAAGGAAATTTCCTGTGATGACGAACATCTTCCATGTCTTGACCTGGATAGTGGACACATTCAGGTAAACATATGAAGTGTTTGAGCTGTATGCACACTTAAGATTTGTGCTTTTTATTAAATGGTGAACTGTACTTCAACAAAACAATCTAAAAATATTATGCACTCAAATACACTCACATCCTAACCCATCTCTACCCTAGCTCTAGGAATAAGAAGGACGCAAGGGATTCAGAGAGAATGAGCGTTTTGAAATAGTTCCCTATTTCCCTGTGTGTTTGCATATAACTTTAAAATGTGCAGAAGGTCTCTGGAGATCATCACAAAACCTGCTTACTTTCCAGTCTGCTTCAATTCAGGAACTTGTTCTGCTTCCAGTGACTTCAGTGTCTTTGAAGGTATAAAATTAATACATTAATGAGAAGAACATATTGGAGGTGGGAGGAATCATGGAGACCCCTGAGATTCTGCTTGCATCCTGCATTTAGTTTGAATTAGGCTCAGGACAAGAAGAAATATTGCTTTGGAAAATTAAATATCCACAAGTTCCTAAAATTGCAAAGCTTTAAAGTAAATGTAGTGATGAACTGATGTGTTCAGAGCCTATCCCATTAACCCAACTTCAGCTCACCCTGATTCATTTTAGGAAGACTTGAGTGTGATGCAGACTTAGGAAATGGGTTGCCTTTTTGAAAGAAGCTAGTGACTAACATGTATATTTCTGTCTATACCTACAAAGAGAATGAAAGCTTTTTATCCCTTCAAGTTGTACTTCCTTTCCTCTTCTTCTTCTTCTTTTTTTTTTTTTTTTTTTTTTTTTTTGGTGGTTGTTGCAGTGCTGGCGATTGAATCCAGGGTCTTACGCATGCTAGGCAAGCACTCTACCATGGAGATATACCCCAACTTCAAGTTGTATTTTTTATTTAAAACTATTCTTATTGGGCTGAAAGTAGTGACATATACCTGTAATCCCAGTGACTGGGAAGGTTGAGGATTACAAGTTTGAAGCCAGCCTCAGCAACTTCGTTGAGACCCTGTCTCAAAATAAAAGATAAAAAGGCCTGGGATGTTGCTTAGTGGTAAAGCACGCTGGGTTCAATCCTCAGTACCCAAAAAGAAAAGGAAAAGCAAACAAACAATCAAACAAGTATTCTTACTGGACTTATTCTTTTTTTTTTTTTTATTATTGTAAACAAATGGGATACATGATGATATTTCTCTGGTTGTACATGAAGTAAAGGCATACCATTTGTATAATCATACATTTACATAGGGTAATGGTGTTTGATTCATTCTGTTATTTTTTCCTTCCCCCCACGCCTCCCACCCCTCTTTTCCCTCTATACAGTCCCTCCTTCCTCCATTCTTGCCCCCCTCCCACCCCCCTGGACTTATTCTTATTTATACCTCAGTAGTAGTCTAGCAGTTGTTCAATCCCTAGCAAAGGAGGAAGAGAGAGAGAGAAAAAGAGAGAGAGAGAGAGAGAAACCCAGAACAACAACAACAAAAAAACAACTTATAATCCAGAACAAACAAAAAAACTTACTTGTAGCTGGTCAGACGCATTTTATAGGCTTTACATTAATAATATACTTTTTACTGTTATATTTATTTAAATATTGAAAATTAGTTCACAGGCTTAGTGCTAAACCATAGTTTTACTTCTCATTGAACACTCAACAACACTCACTGAATTCTCATATTCATTTTGATCTGAAGGTAATGTGCGGTTTTCTCCACTTAACATTGGCTTTATCGCTTCGCTTCCTCCATAGGCACGTCCTCTATCTGGAGGAGTACACGTTCATGCAAGTCCAGACCTGGGAAAGACCTCAGAGATGCACTAATCCAACCAAGCTCTGTGCTCTGTTACACTCCACTTAAAAAATAAACTCAAGCCATCAAGTGAATGGTTTGCTCAGGGTCACATGGCCTGTCAGAGGCAGAATTGAATTCTTGGGTCTGCATGCAAATCACTTGCTCTTTCTTCTAACTCACAGTTACCTCAAGGTATGGTGCTCAGTATGGTATCACAGTGACTTCAGAGCAACAACACACACATGCCACTTCCTTTCCACTATGAATAATGCCAAGAGATCTTCCATTTCACAGGAAGGAGCAGCACCCTGGATTTCATTCACACTTGGGAGTCTGCAGGAGTTTTCTTATCTTTAATCCTAATCTTGTTTTTGTCAAATTTTAGAGATTAAGAATAGGCACTTGAGGCCAGACAGTCTGGGACCATTATCATATTTCACTTGCTGTGAGACTCCCTGCTGAGATGGGTAATCTCTTCCTGCCTTCCCTTCCTCATCTAGAAAATGGGGCTAAAGATGGAGGATACGTAGAGTGCTTTCCAGTCTTCCGCAACACGGTAAGACATTCCCTAACATTTTCTTTGTGAAATCTGCAACTATATACAGCGATTTCCTTGAAAGTTTGAGAAATTGACCTTATTTCCATTTACCCTTTTCCTGCCATCCATTTTACGGGCCCTCTAGGTCTTCTCTAATTCTTTAAAGTTCTGGACATTGGCCAATGGTCAGAGAAGTCGAGATCATTACAGATTTACACATGGTGGGTACAAAACAGCTTTGCTTTTTGGTTCCCAGTTCCTTTCCCCAAGAGGCCTGGAATTGTTGTAGGAGTTGTTGGAAAGTAATATGAGACAGTATCTTCTGTGACAAGGACTTCAAGGTCCTTGAAAGGTTGAAAGGACTGGGCTTGAGTCCTGGTGAGATAACAGCTGCCCAGACATGTTTGTAGCAATGCAAAGGACCACAGAAACGTAGGCAACCCCTTTAATTTTACAATTACAGAAACCAAGGATCCCGGGGGTTGGGATACTACTCAGTTATCCAATCGGTCACCAGTTGGGCAGGGCCTAAACCTAGGTTCCCTGCCTGGCTCTGAGCTTTTTCCATCATACCAGCTGCGCTTCATTAACTCCACCTCCTAAAGTGCTAAGGAAGTTCCCTCCCAGTGCCTACCCGGGCAGGGTGGGGCGATTCTGTGGCATGGAACAAACCGGGAAAACGACATATTCCAACTTTCAGCATACACAGTCTGCTTTTGCCATTACGGGGGTGGAGGGAAAGATGAAAGCAAGACACAAGTTCACTACCCAGAGGTTCCGGGGTTTTTTTTTTTTTAGGAGAGATCTCTGGAACTGCCTGCTCAGTGAGGCAATCTAAGTTTCTCCTGGATTGCGCTCCCGTGTGCGATGGGCTGCATGGGTGCGTCCAGCTTGGAGGGTCTCCCAAAATAAGTTGGACTGTTGTTGCTCTAGGTCTGAGTGAGCGACTTCTTACCACCTTCCCGCTCTTGCAGCCTACGAAACTAGGTTGGAATCTTCCTGTCTTTCCCGCTTTCCTCCAAACCGCCGGAACAGCGCAGGGTTGGGCTGACTACGGTCGCCTTGCCTTCTCCCCTCCCACGTCCCTTACTCCATGGAGTCTCATCCTGTCCTCAGTCCCCACCTTTAGAAACATTTTCCAAAGCTATCCCATCAAAAGTAAGCGACTTCTCCCGGGCCTGCAGAAAGAACTCCCGCAACCCGGCATTCCTCGGATTCCAGCGCTGTGACGTCCCCAAGGACAGCGCGCCTCCAGCTCCGGAGCTTAGACTCCACGTTTCAGCGCTTCCCACCCGCGCGCCCGCGCCCCCGCCGCGCGTCCTCGCCCGCCGCATTCCTCTCCGCCCCGGCCGCGCGCCCCGCGCTCCCTCCGCCTCCCGGCCCCCAGCGCCGCTGAGCCCGGCCCGGGGGTGGGGGAGCCACGGCCGCCGGCGCCTGCTCGGTCCCCTCCCACTCGCACGGCCCCTTCCTCCCTCCTCTCCCGGCCGTTCGCATTTCCTGCCGCTCTGGCTCTCTCGGCCCCTCAAAGTTCTTCCCAACTTTTTCTCCACCAAGCGGGCGCAGTCTCGGGGGCAGGTTGCTGCGCTCCTCGGGTCTCAGCTGCCTCTTCTCCTGGGCAGGTCCTCGGGGAGCAGCACACACAAAGTGGCCGCTGGCGGTCCTTCCCCTCCCACTTCACCCATCCTCCCTGGCCTTCTCGTCCCGGGCCCCCTCGGGCGGGACAGCCAGGGTACTCAGGTTCTTCTCCCTTTTCCCTTCGCCGGTGCGCCCCTGCGCCGACTCTCGCGTCCGGACCTCAGCGGAAACCTCCCTCCCCTTTCGCCTCCTGCGGCTGCTTCCCTCCTCCCCTCCTCCGCCAGCCACTGGAATCAATTCCGTGGGGAATTGGGGCTCCGTAGCCGCGGAGGACAGCCTTTCCGCGCGGGACTCCGGGCACCACGGGGTCATGTAAGCAGGTAAGCCCGTCCCGAGGCGGGGAAATCGGGCCGAGGTCGGGGGCAGCCGTGGTGCTCGGGGCGCCTTGCAGATGACTTGGGCAAACGCTGGCAACACCAACTTGAGATTGGCGGTCCCAGACGCCTGGCAGGGCAGCGGGGGCGCGGGGTGCCCGGGCCGCGCGTTTTCTCCCTGGTGGGAGCTGCAGGCGGTGGGCGCACCGCTCATCTGGGAAGTGAGCTGGAAGGTAAGGACGTCTTGCAGTTTGTGCCTGAACCCCAAACCCTCGCCCCCTCCTCCTCGATCCCGTCTGCGTTTTGGGAACGTGAACGGGCCGGCAAAGGGCTGCGGGAGACAGCCAGACCGTGGGGCTAGGAGGATGAGAGACAAACGACATTGCTGTAGCCCACGAGGGGAACGTAGTTCCCTGACTCCCCTTCAGGTCCCGGCGTAGGATAGGATTTGGGAGGGAGAGAGTTTTCATGCCACCCCACTAGGCCCCAGCCGTGCCACCGAATTCTCGAGTGTCTTGGTTCCTACTTGGGTGGTCGGGTAGGCTCATAGGGAAAACCTGTGGCCACGTACTTTCAGACCAGATCTTTAACTTCCCAATTTCTCCTTATTAACAACCCCCTTTCCCAAGTGACACCTAGGTTTTGAATACTTGCAAGTGGGTTTTCTACCTTTTCTTCTGGAGAAAGCAATGAGGCAGCGTGGTCCCTGCCTCCCTTTTTCCTCACACTTCCTTCAGTTCCTGTCACCCCCACCCCCATCCCCACCTACAATTTAAGGAGATTGTAGGTTTTTCAACTCCCGTCTGTCGAGGGACTGACTTTTTTGGGTTCCCAGCGAAGGTGAGGAATCTCTAGACTGCAAACCTAGAGTCTATGGTTACAGTTTCCACCAATATGTTAATTTCGCGAAATGGATTAGTTCAGTCATTCATTCAACAAACCGAGTATGGAGCTTCTATTCTGCTAGAACAAAATCAATGTGCAGGAGTCTGCAGCCCCGTTGGCTGATCAAGAACTACTGTGTGGTGGGAGAGGGAGTCTAGGGGAAGGCTTGATCCTGGAGCTGAAGAGGTGCTCTCTTGGTGGAGTGTTTAGGGGAGTACTCTCCTGGTAGAGGAAACAGTTCATGAGAAGTGAATGCATAAAGAATGGAAAAGTCATTCCTAACTGTCTGGGACCCCAGGGATATTTATAGGCGGGTTGGTGCAATGTTGCTGGCATAGCAGTCTCACCTCCTCTCATTTATACTAGAAATTAAACTAGAAGCACAGTTACACACTTAGGGAACCACTAGTAGCTTTCAGAGGAGCAAAAATCCCTCTGTGGACAGGCCTCTATACCTGATGCTGTTTCTACCCCCATTAGCTGTCTCTATTTTAATTGACATTAATTGACCCATGTCTGGTTCCTTAAAATGATATTGATTCCTTTTAAAGAGATACTTGACAGCAATAGGTGATGACAATACTATAGAACTACAGAACCTTGTATTAAAAGTTACCCTATTGTTTGTGATGGGGTTAACAGCTTGTGCTATAGAAATGACAACTTTCATGGCCTGGAGCTGAATGGTGTCCTGTTGCTTACTCTGAATGGATGGCCATGATGCACAGAATTAGTTCATTTATGTGACGCCGTGTTCATCGTACTATTCTCTACTTTAAAAACTCATCTTTGTTGCGTTACCAGAGTGGTGAGGACTCCTGTTGCTTTCTCTGAATCTTAAGATTCCTGCAGGTTATTGTAGCCTCATGACCCCAGGATTCAGCAAATCCTGGAAGAAAATTTTCTTATAGCATTTTGTACAAGCTTGTCTTTCTGCAGTGCCTCTTCACTTGGGTTGAAGTGGCGTTTTAGTCGTATTCCTAGTGGCTGAGTCGTGGCTGAGGTGGCAGACGTCCAGCTTTCGACAACCTCAGAGAGTACATCAGAGTGGGAAGAGCACACTGGCTTCCTACAACTTCATGTGTTTATCCAGGCCCCTCTGCCAGCACCTCTATCTCAAGAACAGCCCCCTTGATAGTTTTCCTGAAGGTGTAGCACCTGTGTGAGGGAAGTAGCTAAGGAGAAACCCTTTCAGCTAATCCTCGGTCACCGCCCAGGTTCTGTCATTACAAACATAATTATTGTTAACACTAGTTATTCGGATTTGCGCAAACTATGTTGCTTGCACGCCTGCAATAGCAAGAACGGTTGGGGGAGACTACTTGGATATGGAAGAACCATAAAGAATTCAGAGGAAAATCTGAAGTTTTAGAAGATTTCTTGCTTGCCCTGAATGGAAGAGCCAAGAGTTAAGAACTATGAAGTTTTGTTTTTTGTTTTATTTATTTACTTTTTTTCCATCGCCTGCCTTCGAAGGCTTAAGTTTGCTCCAGGGATGCAAGTGTCAACCTTTTGATTACACATTATAGCTTACCTGCGTTTCATATTCTTGTCCTTTTGAACAAGAATTTGATCAAATTTTTCCTTTTTAACTTCATTACCTGGTCACCAAGTGCTGTATTTTAAAAATTCATTCTAAGCCTCAGAACACTGCTGTGTACCTCCTTAGATATAAGACAGGGGAAAGAGATAAGATGAAACACTTAATTAGCCAATTAAGGAATGAGGGAAAACAAACACAAAAACCTTTGGTAGGGAGGAAGTTAATGTCTAAAATAAACTTTCTGATCACCCCCTTACTGATTTAAATTGATTTGATTTACCCTGCCTGTCTCCCCAGGAGGGTTTGTTGAGTTGTATCAGGGGTGTGTTTGGCAAAATCTGCAGTTTTTCTGGGCTGTCAGTATGTTGGAGCAGCAGTCCAGATTTGGGTTACTGTATAGCTAGGTTTGAATTCCAGCTCTGCCATGTTCTAACTGTGTGATGTTGGACAGACTTAACACTCTTTCTGATATTGAGTTTCTTCACGTACAAGACAGAGCTGGTAGTATTTAGCGTGCCACGATATTTATGGAGAATTCAGTGTAATGCTATGTAACATAGCACCTCAGACAGACTAGGTCAAGGATGGCTATTTATATGTTCAAGGGGTTGTATGTGGCCATGAATGTGTTCTTTGTTTGTTATTCAGCAGCCTGAATCCACATGTGTGCCAACATACACATAAAGCTTTGTCTTTGACTTTTTTTTTTTTTTTTTTCCCTTCAGTCTATTGGCTCAAAGCAAACACATTGGCTGGCAGCTGCCATGTGGTCCCTCACACTAGAGGAGGTTGAGAAGTGTACCGCCAGGCAGTAAAAGTTTAGGGAGGGAAAGCCACTTAGGGAGGAAGGGCAGAGAAAAAGATTCTTTTTCCCTGCATACCCCTTACTGTAACAAAGGTTCAATGTATTATGTAAGGGTCTTTGCATTTCTAATGTTGAAATCCAGTTAATTACAGAATGCTAGGATAACTGCCTGCCTTTTGCAGGAGTGCAAAAGCTAGCCAGTTTTCACAAAGGAGTTTCTTGGCAGTCTCGATTTCCTGCTTTGAAGCCTAAATAGAGTCAACTATAACACCTCTAGTGTAATGTCGTTTGAATTTTGTTGTTGTCGTTTATCTGAGAAGCCTAAAGTATTTGACAAACATTAACTCACTGATCTGCATATCAATTTCCCAGCAGGAGGGAGTTTTAGACGAAAGGAACAAATCACACAGCCACAGTGGGACAGGTGTGCAGTGTGTGTTCTTGAAGCTGAATGTATTGTTATGGCAAAGAATTGGTTAAATCTCTCACATTCCAGGATGTCATATGTAGGTACCCTACCATTTTGAGAGGTCAGGGAAAGAAAGCCTTTTAGAAAAACGCAAATGTGACCAGAATTTTTGGTCAGCAGTACCTTTGCCATATCTTGAATTCACTCTGATTTTAAAAATACATTATCTCAGAATTATTTATAAATTTGAATTAAAAGATATGATGCAATGGTTGTAGAAGGACTTAAAGTAGCCAAGGATAAAAGGTGAGTAGGTTTTTGTGCTGTAGAGTAGTTATGGGTCTAAGTTGGGTTATCAATGGCATATTAACATTGTTTTCATTTCCTTTTTATTTTTCCTGTTGGTTGGGTCTTTCTTGACTTTCCCTTTCGCATCAAACTAAACTTCTCTATCATTTGCTTCATGGTGATTGCTATGGGAGAGAACATACCATAGTCATACAGACTCAGGGATAAAATTTGATCTCAGGGTGATTTTGCTTAGTTTCTTAGATCATCCTTATGTGTAAAATTTGATCTGAGGATGATTTAGCTTAGTTCTTTAGGGGGCTAAATTAGGCCCAGGTCAAGGGTTGCATCCTGAGCCTGGTCGATTAACTTGACCCAGAGGACTATTGCATATCCAGAGATCCTGTAACTCTATCTGGCCAGCGCATAAATGCTTGATGTTGGTCAACAGAGAGGAGTCTGGAGAAAATGAGCAAGACCTTTGGTTGTATAGCAGAATATCTTCTTCATGTTTGGAATGTCCTGAGATTTTAGTGTTGATATATAATCCTAAATTAGGAAGCCATCATATGGACCACTGACTTGAACTTCTTTGCCTTACATATTTTTAGCTTACAGGGAGAAATTACTCATTGTGGAAAATTAGAAGAAGTTCCTAGTGCTTATGCTTGTGTGATGTGTATGCTTTACTTATACATACTAAATTTCCTTTTATCTTTGGGAAATTCATCTATTGTTTTTTTTTTTTTTATTTAATTTTTCTCCCCTCCCCATTCTTCTTAAGTGATTGGGGCACTAACTAAGGTAGTAGGTCTCAAACTCTAGAGGGCATCAGAGTCACCTGGAGGGCTTATTAAAACACAGCTTGCTGCTCCCCACACCTACCTTAGATTCTGATTTAGTAGCTTTGAGGTGGGTCTGAGAATTTCAGTTTCCAAGGACCTTCCAAGCCATGCTAATGTCCTATTTCCTGATTAACTGTATTTTGAGAACCATTGAATTAAGAAATCTCGGTTTGGCCCACTCACCCCTGTTGCTCAGTCTTGGTGTGGTGGCCATTTCACTTTTTCACTATATTGGTTTGAATGATCTTGTCTGCTTGCTTTAGAGCTACAGAGAGGTTGGATACCACTTGATGGCCACTTGTCCCTAGCCAGAATATGAAATTGGTGTTTCTATTTTAGTGGGTTTTCTTGACTGTCAACTAATCTAGAATCTTCACTTGCTACCAGTTTGGTTTATTTGGTGCTAGTATCTTCTGAGTATTTGATATACATGCCAGATTCTACCTGTTTTGCATTGATCTCTCCAGTTTCTTGCTACAAAATTTACTACCCCTGTATTCCTGTCTTGGTGACATCACTAAGTGTTAGCTGCTTGAGCTGGGCACTTGGAGTTCTTTTTTAAAGTATCCTCTACCCCTTTTCTTAAACTCCCATAACAAATCCCAGCAGTTATTAGTTCCTTTGAGTCTGACTCTATGATATTTTCGATTTGCTTCCTTCCCTCCATCCCCACTGCTGCTTCAGATAGTTCCAAGAGCATTAATGTCTAGAAAGACTGTCGTTTGTAAAGTTTTTTTTTTTTTTTGGTACCAGGGGAACTTAACCACTAAGCTATATCCCCAACCCTTTTTATTTTTTTATTTTTGAAACAGGTTCTGGCTAAATTGCTGAGGGCCTAAATTGGCGGAGCCTGGCTTTGATCCTCCTGCTTCAGCCTCCCAAACCACTGAGATTACAGGCATGTGCCACTGCACCCAGCTTGTCTTTATCTACTTCTTTATCTACTTATTTAAGGGCTGCAAAAAGGTTTTTTAAAAGCATAAACTAAAAAAAAAAAATCTGTTGTTTTAAAACTATGGTATTTAAAATCTTTTGCTTCTTATTCCTTTTAAGATAAAGTTTCTGGCTTGGAATGTGCTCAGTAGTAGAGCACATTCCTTGCAAGACCCAGGGTTTTATCCCCAGCACTGGGGTGTGTGTGTGTGGAGGGGGAGCTTCCTTCATCCCTGACTAACTTCTGGTTCCACTACCTTCTGGCCCCATCTTCTGCTCTTTTTTCTGTCCATCCCAGTGCCCCTAACCTTTGGTAGCATTTAATTTCCTTCTTTATTACATTTGCACCCTCTCCCCCAGCTGCCTGCTCAGCCCCTACATGCTGGACTGCAGTTTCGCCTTCCCTGCCACTCCTCCCCACTACCGGTTAGCATTCCTTTCTTTATAGTCCAGTAGCACTTTGAATTTACCCACATTGGCAGATTCACCATATTTATACTTGTTCACTTCTTGGTCTCCTCTACTGAGTTAACAGACTTCTCTGGGTATGGATCTCACTCTGTTTCAAATCAGCATCTCTAACCTATGCGGAGTTGATGGCAGTCACCCTGGTGATGCCATTATTATTGTCATTTTGTGGATAACAAAATGGAATCAGTTTTTTGAAACGTGTATTTTTAGAATCAGTGAATGAAGGCTTTTCTGAAATGCAGACCCGAGGGTTGATAGCCCAGCCTGGTTTGGAATTTATTATTTATTCTCTAATGAATAGTTATTAGGCTAGGGGAAAATAGCATCTTGTTAATGACTATATCTGATTAGAAAAATCAAACAGAAGGCTGGGGATGTGGCTCAGTGGTAGAGCCCTTGTCTAGCCAGTGCAAGACCCTGGGTTTCATCATAGCATTGACAAAACAAAATAAAACAAAATCCCCAGATACCCGTGCTATTTATTATATACATTTTATTTGTTCATTTGAAAAGAAAAATCACACCTCTAAGATGTTGTCTGAAGTTATTAATAATATGGTTCTTAATGTCATTTCACTTTACTTGGATACTTTAAAAACATGACAGTTTTTTTTTCTCATTTTCAAATCCAGGCAACCTTGCAGATCAAAGGACTGTAAATGTCACAAAAAGGTAGGAAGTAGGAACATTTGTGATTAAGGCCTAAAACTAATATGATTTTGCAGGTTTAGATATATTGATTAGAATATGCTGAATTCATTTCTATGCCTTCTTCTCTTCAGTACCTCATGTAGAAGAAGTAAAGGCAGACTCTCTCATTATTCCACCTGTAAGTTACTCAGTTTTGAAGTAAGAGGGAGATGGGCTCCTTGACACTGTGTTAAGGCGAATTTGCCAGCCTGCCCATGACCAAGGAGGCCTGTTCTACTTATGGCATGGTAATAAGCAGCAATGATATCATTGATGTTTCCCCAGATCACTGATTGACTCTTGCCATGATTTAGTTCTGAAGTAAAAGGGATTAAGGCAGATTTCATGGTCGTGAAAGTGAATTTGTCATGAATTACATATGTACTTCAGCGGGATATTTAAGGTTCTCCACACATAATCCCCAAAGGGACCTGCAGTTTCTTCAGATTGATGTGCTGCTGCCCTTGTGGTTCTGCCCAGCTGTAGGTGTCACCTGAGCTGGCCCTAGGCTTTTCACCTGGGTCAGGCTGTTCCCTTGTACAGACACCCTGACACTCGCCCAGGGCCCATCTCAAACACTGCTTTCTTAGACAGCCTTCCCCCATCTCCCTCCCAGGCCAGGCCCCCTCCCCCGCTTCATCCCCCTCATTAGCCTGTCAGCTGCCTGGGAACTGCCTTCTACTTCTCTCCTTTGGATTATGGCTTCTCCACTGCTGATGGCCCCTGTGGCTTCTTCACGTGGATCTGCCTACCGCTTGCCCTTTCCTGATGAATCCTTCAGTGGAGACAGCTATCCAGCACCAGTGTCTAAGTTGTCCCTGTCCCATGGCTAGGGCCAGTCTGTCTTCTACACTACAGCCAGATATTTCCACTCTCCCTCCCATTTACAAGCTTTCTTGCCACTTTATGTTGTTAAGGGATACGAATATAAGCAGTAAAGGTTTAAAGAAATGCCAGAAGGATGAACTCTAAAAACAGTACAGGTGGTAGTGGAGGCGAGGACAGAGATGTGCCTTGTTTTGTTTCTTAAGCTGAGTTTGTGTTCGTTGTAGTCTCTCTTACATGTAAAGTATTTCAGTTTGAAAACCCTTGGCGTTGCCTGTGGTTAAGTGTCCACTTCCTAGCAGAGCATTCAAGGCTGCGCACAGCTCCTGATCCCAGCTCACTTCCTAGCTTGGGCCTCTCCCTTGAGCCTCTCTTGCCTGCCTGACACTGTCCTCTGAACATTTCTCACGGTTGAAACCTTGTTGCTTTGATTTGGGATATTATTGTTACTCCTTGAATTCCTTTTCATATCTGGTCACATAATAACCTCCTACTCATTCTTTAATTTCAGCTGGAATTTTTACATCTTTTTAGGTATTTTATCTGCCATTCCCTTTTGTCTCAGGGAGAATTCACTGTCACCTTATCTGCCTATTCCTCTGGTACTCTACACACCCTTTACTATGATATGCGTTAGTGTATTATAATTGTTTATCTGCCTTCCCAAGGTTGTGAGCTCTTGGAGGACATATTTGTAATTTATTTTTCCTTGTGTTCTCGGTATCTGATGCAGAGATGTTCAGTAAATGTTTGGGCAATTGATGAGTAGTAGATACAAGACAAATGTTTATAATTGAATTTTTTTGTGTGTGTCCAAAAAAAAAAAAAAAACCTCAAAAACAAGTTGAAGGGAGTATCTTTTGGGCTCAATAGCTGACATTTTGATGATAAATTCAATGAATTTACACAGATTTCCTAATTTAGACCCATGATTTGCTTTAGAATCTATTTTTTCTACTTTTCCCATTTATTTTATTATTATTTTATTTAAATAGCCATTTATGCTCCCCCTCCTCATTTCTCCTCTATCACCATGGAATGTGTTTCTGGTTTCTGTGGACGTCTTCATCGTTTGTGTGTGTGTGTGTGTGTGTGTGTGTCCGTCCGTCCATCTGTCCATCCATTCATCCATCCATCTATCCATCCGTCTTCCTCTCTTATATGGAAGTAGAGCCTCGAGTGAAATGGTACTACTTACTGCAGGGGTGAATTCCGCTATCAGTCCTGTTTGCTCTGGGACAGAGAAGTCACACGTCCATTTGGAGGAGAGGCTGTAGAGTTTCTTTCTGTGGCAGATGTGTCCCACTGTGGAGCCGTAATAACCATAATGAAGGAGGAATATGCTGTATTAGGTTTATGAATGGTGTACCAGTCTGTTACCAGGGTCAGTGGTGACATCTCAAGCTAGCAATTAGGTTTCATTTAAGACTCCAGGAGGCAATTAGCATCCCCTTCTGCCAAGGGAAAACTGGGATCTCTGAGGCATATTCTTATCATTGGACATAGCATCAAATGTGCTTTAGATGATGCAGTTACACATTTTTTTTTAAGACCCACGCAGGTCTCCAAATGATCATTTGAAAAACAGTGTTGACTTTAAACATCCTGGGTTCAAATCTGTGGGTTATACCAACGAGCGTTCTGGATGCATTGTGCATTTTAAGTCAATACATGTTTAAAAGATCATATGAATTATTTTATTCACAGGTAAGGAATCTGATATGGAATATTATATCATTATGTGATTTATGAGGGGAAAAGTGTGACTGATGTGAAATGAATCAAGATTCCAAAATAATGAAATGACACCTACTGATCTTAATTATATTCTTTAGAAAATTATTGTTTTACTTAAGAGGCATCTAAAAATAAAGGCTGTAAAGGATGATTTGTGCTGTGCTTCTGCTGAGCAGCTGTCTGGTTGTTTTCGAAATGAGGCTTATTTTCTGCACGCCAGGTTAGGTATAAATGCGTACTTTGTGTCCCTTCATCCTTACGAATGTGTTTAGGAATTTTAGCTCTGCCTGGGAATATGACGTGATATTTGGTTAAGTTAAACAAATTTCCTTTCCTCCTCTCCTTCTCCCTATTACCTCTTTCAATTCCTCCCTCTCCTTCTTCCTTCATTTGGAATAAATTATCTCCCCTTGGAGGATTTGCTAGATTAATTACCATATGCATATTCAAAATTAGTGTCTCCTCAGGTATGACAAAAGGGAGCAAAGAACTGAGCAGAGCATTGGACCGGCCCGAGGTGGTGCAGCAGAGTTCAGGGCAGGAGGTCCTTTTCCATGGGATAATTAGGCTAGCAGCCTGCTGTTTGGTTCTTGGTTCACATTATTATTTTTTCTCATTTGTAGACTGATAAAACTATAGTAATGACCAAGCACAGCATTTTGAACTCTGTGTAGTTAGTGCTTTAAAGACTCTGAGAAGCCCTGCAAGCAATGAAGTGTTCCAGAGCTAGAATCATTTCAATGAGGATAGCCTCCCCCCCACCCGCCACATGGTACACCTGTAATCTTAAGGAACACTAATATGACATGGAATACTTTCTAGAGAAATCTTTGTTTAGAAGACGCCTGGGATAGAGAAGACACGTTTGTTATTTTTAAGCAAGAACTTCAACATCTTAGTATAGTGACTTGGATTGTTAAACATTTCAGCTCTTCATTAACAGACCAGAATTAGCTTTAATTAAAAAACAAAACAAAACTGGACCTTTTAGAACATAGTACAAGAGCAGTTCTGAAGTAAAATTTATTCACAGAATCAACTTTTAGGGGAAATTTAAAGGGCAGTAAACATTTGGTTTAATTTTTATGTATTTAAAATAACAGTGAAGTGTAAGGTTCAGATTAAATATGTGATACTACAGGAGACTCATCCTTCAAAGAAAGATTCACATATATTCAGTAGTTCATCTTACTGAAGCCAGAAAGTGAGGGTAATATAAATATGATAAAAAAAAAAAAAAAATCTTGGTTCTGCAAATTCTGGCCATCAACTTTTCTCTATCCTCCTTATTTATAATACTGCCAAGAAAAAAGCAGGCAGGCTTGGGAGGGTTTCAGAAATGTCATTGCAATTATTTTATTAACAGCTGCCTCTGTTTAAATTGTTTTGTGTAATCAGGCATTCACAAAAGTATTGTGAATATAATATGATCAAGTGCATTTGCTCCTTCCTCCCTCCCTCCCTCCCTCCTCTCTTTTCTTTCATCCGTCCATCAATTTAATAAATGCACTTTGATGTTTTTGAAGGTGGCGCTGCTTTCCCATGGTTGTGATCTTTAAAAGAATAAGCAATTTGTAACATAGCCATTAGCACCATGTGGCCATTCAGCACTTGAAATGTAACTACTTAAGAGTTCAAGTGTTGCTGTCAGTATTAAATACTCAGGACTTTGAAGACTGAGTACAGAATAAAAAAATGTAAAATTATGGTTTTATTATTGATTATATATTGAAATGCTGATATTTTGGGCATATGGAGTTACATTTATTCCCAAAATTAGTTTTGCCAGGCTTGATTTACTTTTCATATGTGACTACTAGAAAATAAAAAAATTCTCTACATGGCTTGCATTTATGGTTCACATTATAGTTCTTTGAGACTGTTTTAGATGGTTATCAAACTATTCCTAGGAGCCCTACTTTAGTGATGCTTCAGAGGACTGGGAAAAGTGGTTAGAGACAGAAACTTGAAATAGCTCTTGGTGATGGTAAGAAGCAAGCCTGATGACACTTGAGAACCAACAGAGACTAATATTAGCCTGCATCTATTTAGTGCTTGCCATGTGCAAACACTTTGTCTAGCACTTTAAGTGGATTATCTTTCTTGATCTTTCCATCAACCCCTGTGAAGTTAATGGCCTGTTTTAGAGCACTGTCACTGGCCTGAGAAAGCTGGGGCTTAGAAAGGCTAAGTAACTTGCACAAGATCCAACAACTAGTAAATAAATACCGATTTACTCCGCAACCTCACTGGTGTGCAAACACTAGTAAGTGATGAGCTGAGTGTGAGACCTGAGCATGAATCCAGAGCTTGTGCTTGTCACCAACTCTGCAATCGCCCCCTCTTAAAGCAAAAGAGGGAGCTCTACCATCCCAGGCCTTTCTTCGTTCAGCACCCACCCGAGGTGCTCATTCTCCATAGTCCTGAAACACACCGCCTTCCCATCATAGAAGATGCTGCAACTGTTGATGTTCCTAAGAATGACCTCACACTATCTAGAAATCATAAACGTATGCTTAAGTTCTCCATCTGCTAACTGTAGTTTGTCTTCATTAGGAAGCTGTTTAACAGAAATTGTTTTTAAAAACTTGAAACATACTTTATTATTTTTATTTTTATTTTTTGGTGCTGGGGATTGAACCCAGGACCTTGTGCACGCGAGGCAAGCTCTCTACCAACTGAGCTATGTCCCCAGCCCTGAAACATACTTTAGATTCTTTTTTAAACTGAGAGAGGTCGCTGTACTTCATAGTAAGTATAGATTTTGTAAATTCAAACATTAGACTTTTTTCTTTCCTTAATGTAACATTTAAAAAAAAATTGGTAAAAAGTCTCCACAAATCTCTTCCAAGCTACTTTAAAAACTTTACATATTTTTCTAGTCTGTGTTCATATGTAGACATATTTTCATAGTTGTAGCTTTGTACACTTCTTCATGAATACACTTGCTTTCCATACTTTCCTAAATTTTTAGTAAGATTACATAGATTAATATATAAATTCCTTTATTGTTGTTTTCATCATTGGAAGTACATGCATTTTACATATTTTCTGCCATGTAGATGATAGCCAATACATTAATTTTTTTTATTATTGTTGAATTTATTTCAGGATAAATTTCCAGAAGTGGTATTATTAGGGTGAACTTGTTTATAATTCTTGAATCACAACAGATGCAATGGAATTTCACACACAGGTCACAAAGATAAATTGAAAGACAGTGCACTTTATTTTCAGATAGGTGAGAATCTTTCAGACCTTAGTTTTGCACAATTTTTGGTGCTGAGGAAGTACATTTTGTCCCAGGCAATAGTTTCTCCTAATTCTTGGGTTGGTCAGTTTTTATCGTTTTCTTTATAGTTTGACAAAAGAATCGCTGAACTCTAAATCATACTAAGGCTGAATAATAACCTTTGGACTGGATTCACTTTTGCTGTAAGTATTCACTAATCCTTACATCATTTGAAACAGAAAAGTTTGTTGGATAGAAATATTCGTTTAGGATTATGATGGATGCAGAACCGCTGGAAAATATATTTACAAATATTAGCATATAATGCCTATATAATACATTATAACATGACACGTTAAAAGATATGTGTCACTATAGCGAACATATACTTCATTGAAAAAAGAAATAATTATATAAATGATTATATCATTCTTAATTAATTCCTTATTAATTAAGGAATTAATTCATTAATTCCTTATTCATTAGCTGTCATGGTATCTTTTATTTATTTATTTTTGGGTGTTGGGAATTGAACTCAGGGGCACTCGACCAATGAGCCACATCCCTACCCTATTTTGTATTTTATTTAGAGACAGGGTCTCACAGAGTTGCTTAGCACCTCACTTTTGCTGAGACTGGCTTTGAACTCATGATCCTCCTGCCTCAGCCTCCCGAACCCTGGGGTTACAGGCATGGGCCACCATGCCCAGTCTCTCCTTTTATTTTTGTCTACTTTTTAAAAATATATAATTTCTTATATCAGCTACTCAAGAGCTTGCCATATTTTGATGACCATCTATTGTTTTTTGCTATGGTAACAAAAAGTTTCCAACATCTTAGTGGTTTGCAGCTTTAATTTCCTGTCTAGTATATGTTTATGCTTTGAGTGGGCTGCAGCTCTTCTATCAACTGGGCTCAATTGTGCTTTACATGTTTTCTCATTTTGAGATCCTAGCTAAAGGATAGTAGTCTCTATCTGGGCCATGCTGTTTTCATGGCGTAGCGAAAAGCATGTAATTTCATTTAAAACTGACTTGTGGAGGTTGCAAATTGGTTGCCTTCTCACATCTCACTGAGCAAAGTGTATCACCTGGCCAAGCCAGAAGTCATTGATTTTGGCAACTGGCACTCATCCCTTATGATTCCCAGGCAAGTCACAGGGAAATAGATAGAATACATTATAGGAAGGGAGCAAAGATTTGGGATCTTTCCATCTTTTATTATGATATAATTGTAGTTTGATATTCAGATTATTTCTATTTTTAGCAATTACAAATAGCATCATTATAAATATTGAACTAATTACATTTATTTTACATGGAAAGTATTTCCTTAGTGTATGGTTTCCAAAGTGGGTTCTGTGTGTCAGAGGGCAAGAATTGCTCATAGATCTTGTTACACACTGCCAGATTGCTCCCTGGAAAGACTATCAGCTTGTCATGTCATCATTAATATTTAAGTTTACAACTTTCCTCATATCCTGCTACTTCTGGGTCCTGCAGTTTTCATTTTGTTAGTTTCATAGTTGCTTAGAGTTTTGCCGTTACTACCGATGGTATTTTTGAACCAAAATTCTTAAAACAAATTGTGTCATTATTCATCTAATGAGTTGAATAAAGCAAGGGCTACATTTAAGTTTCTTTCTTGGTTTCTGAAAGTCGTTGTAAAAAATATGCATTCTCATCCTGTCTTTGTTTCCTTTGCCTTACATTTTTCTCAGTAACTATTTCTGAACCACATCTTTATTCTTACATTCAAATAAAGCAGTGAAAAAAGCAAAAATGAAACATACTTAGTAGGAGATTGAACAACTTATATCTGAGTCAAGCCATAATAATAATTATTGTGGAACCGGAAATGTCCAGACCTCTTCAAATTGCTGATTTTTTTTTTTTTATTTGGCATGTTTTATAGTCTTACAAGAGGGAATTTATTATTGTTCTCTTACCTGACATATTGGATGACTTTTATTCCAGTGTTTTTAGATTTGCGGGTTGCTGCATAGTTTATATAAAACAAAGTACCACATTGAAACACAACTTGGATCTTCCTCTCTCTCTCTCTCTCCCTCCCCCCATACTGTAAATGAAGGCTTCTTCCTGCTGACTGTACCCTCTAACTCACTGACTTTACAGGTGTCATGTTGCAGGCTGCTACAGTGTCTTTGGCCTCTGCTTATAAACACTGGTGTCTAGACATACCTATAAACATTCTTGGTTCTGCTTCCTCAGGTGAGGCCCTGAGACTTCTCTGCAGAAGCAAGAAAACTTGAGGAGCCAACCAATCCCAAGTCCATAGGCAGGGCAGAGATGGGAGAGGGAGCAGAGGTAGAGGAGGGAGTAAAGGAATGGGAAGGTGAGATGGACTTTGGGAATCTAGTTGGATCTTGCAACTATCATTGGAGTGCAAATGCTTCACACCTCATTTGACAAAGGAATGTTAAAAATCCTCAGAACTGAGGAATCTGTTCTCTGTATTTTGAGAAACAGCCTGGTGAAACTGGTAAGAACTATTACAGCTCTGTGAGAAGGAAGTGCAAGTGTGGAAGAAGCAATTTGATGTGTGCCAGTGTGTGAACCAGAGTTTATTTGAACAGTAGTAGTTCCTGGCTGCAGAATGTTAAAAAAGGGTATTGAGTATGTGTGGTGTGAATATTAAATCTTGGATTCCTGTTGAAGAAATATGAATTTGAATAGAAGTGCCATGGAAGTTTTTGCATTTCTTTTCCCTGAAATGGATTTTTATTTCAATTTCACTTCACTTTGTGTGAGCCTTCCTGGAATTCTTTGCAATTTCTTGAAAGCGAAGGACCTGTTGATTAAGGAAGTCCTTAGTTTTGGAATAGGTTCATCTTTTGGAACTCTGGTTACTGAGGCTCAGAATAAATGGAATGAGCATGTTTTGTGTTATATAGAAGAAACCAAGTAATTACAGAATAAAAGCCTTTAAACATCCAAGCAGTAAAATAGTATGCTTATTCATGTTGAATTGTTCCATATCTTGTTGGAGTTTATGAAAAGATAACTTACTGAACTCTTCTTAAAGTTGTCATGTACATGATAAGTGGGAGTATATGTCCTTGTCGTGTGTTATGCTTTACTGAATTCTTTATTTTGGGAGAGCTGAGGCTAAGAGAGTAAAAGTTTCTAATATGCGTGGAGCTCTTTTGCCTGGGCGATAGCTTATAGGACCTCGTGGTGATCAGTACACATTTGTTGATGTCTGTAAATTGTTAGTGGTTTTTTGTAAGAAGTGGAGTGGCCAGAGCCATTTTCATTTGCCACCTTGCTACAGATCCCATGAAAGTCATGTGTAGTATGCTCTGTGTTGCTAATGTGCTCAGTTGTCAAGTACGAGTGTGTTTTCTGGGTAGCTTCTTGTGTGTGACCTGCCACCATCATTCCCTCCTCACTCTGCTGCTTTTTTAAAATTTGTTCTAATTAGTTAGACATGACAGCAGAATGTATTTCAACTCATTGTTCAAAATGGAGCACAACTTCTCATTTCTTTGGTTCTACACAATGCAGTCACACCGTGCAATCATACATGTACATAGGGTGATAATGTCCAATGCATTCCATCATCCTTCCTACCCCCACATCCCCTCCCCTCTTCTCATTCCCCTCTGTCCAATCCAAAGTTCCTCCATTCTTCCCTAGTCCCACCCCCCACCACAATTATGGGTCAGCATCCACATATCAGAGAAAACATTTGTTTTCTTTGTTTTTTTGGAATTGACTTATTTTGCTTAGCATGATATTCTCCAACTCCATCCATTTACCTGCAAATGCCATAATTTTATTCTTTAAGGCTGAGTAATATTCCATTGTGTAGACACACTGCATTTTCTTGTCCATTCATCTGTTGAAGGGCATTTAGGTTGGTTCCATAGTTTAGTTATTGTGAATTGAGCAACTGTAAACATTGATGTGACTGTGTTACTGTAGTATGATGATTTTAAATCCTTTGGGTATAAACCGAGTACGGATAGCTGGGTCACATGGTGGTTCCAGTCCAGGTTTTCTGAGAAATCTCCATACTGCTTTCCACAGTGGTTGCACCAATTTTCAGTCCCACCAGCAATGTATGAGAGCACCTTTTCCCCCACATCCTCGCCAACACTTATTGTTGCTTGCATTCTTGATAATTGCCATTCTGACTGTGGAGTGAGATGAAATCTTAGAGTAGTTTTGATTTGCATTTCTCCAGTTACTAGAAATGCATTTTTTCCTGTATTTGTTGATCAATTGTATATCTTCTGTGAAGTGTCTGTTCAGTTCCATAGTTCATTTATTGATTGAGTTATTTGTTTTTTTGGTGGTGTTTTATATTACATATATGCTAGAGATTAGTGCTCATCTGATTTGTGTGTGGTAAGGATTTTCTCCCTTTCTGTAGGCTCTCTCTTCACATTCTTTTTTTTTTTTTTTTTTTTGGTGGTGCTAGGGATTGAACCCAGGGCCTTGTGCTTGTGAGGCAAGCACTCTACCAACTGAGCTACATCCCCAGCCCCTTCTCTTCACATTCTTGATTATTTCTTTTGCTGAGAAGCTTTTTAGTTTGAATCCTTCCCAATTATTGATTCTTGATTTTATTTCTTGTGCTGTAGGAGTCGTGTTAAGGAAGTCAGGTCCTAAGCTGACAGGATATATATTTGGGCCTGCTTTTTCTTCTATTAGGCACAGGGTCTCTGGTCTAATCTCTAGGTCCCTGATCCATTTTGCTGCTTTGAGGACTTCAATCTCAAAAACACATACTTGTGGCCAGGCGTCCATGACATAGGATTAGGACCCATCTTCTTCACTTCTCTGCTGTGGGTTTCAAACTGACAGTTATTATTATTATTTTTTTTTTCTTTTAAACTTTTTTTTGGGTTTTTTTGGCGGTGATGGGCATTGAACCCAGGACCTTGTGCATGTGAGGCAAGCACTACCAGCTGAGCTATATCCCCAGTCTCTGACACCCATTTTTTTTAAAACAACAGTGCTAAAGTTTTTAAAATAGTCCAAGAGTATTCACATCAATCTTCCTGCTACTTGGGTATATCCTGTCTTCATTTTCTTTCTAAACCAGTAACCATGTAACTGTAAATATATCATATACATAGAATAATATTCACTTAGAATAATATATTGAGGGAATACTTTTTATTCTGCCTTTTCCCCAATTTATCTTTATATTTACTTCTTTTTTTCTTTTCTTTTGTCTTTTGGTATGAGGGATCAAACCCAGGGCCTTGCTTTAGACTAAGTATGCATTCTACCATTGAATGATACTCCACCCTGACTCACCTTTATTAACATTTTTCCCTGTTTCTACCTATTTATGTATTTATAATGATAATGGTATGTAGTTCATTGAGTTAATGTGTTATAATTAGCAATTTTCTTTTATTATTTGGGTTAAGATTAGTTATTATAAATAGAAGGTCATTCATATCTTTGTACATGTAGGGTCTTTCTTTCAAATTATTTTTGGGGTTGACTATCCAGGAGAAGAATTAATACATCAAAGAAAATAACATTCACATTTTTTATGTCCTTAGTTGGTAAAATTCCCCTCCGAACAATTGCCCCATTTATATGCTGCCAGATTTCATGATTTATAAGGCTCATATTTAGTCATTGTTTTAGCTTCATTTTGCAGATTCATATTAAGTATTTATTATTAGGCTATTGATGACTGGAAATGAGAGTCTCTTATGCTATTATTAGGCCTTGGTAGGTGCTCTGTAAATTTTGATAAACTTTAGAAAGAAGTGCTTATCAATAAGTTAGTATTTCCAATATTTTAAAATGATTTTTAAATGTTCTTTTTAAGTTTTTCATTGAAAACAATGATGAATACTGAAAACCCCCCTGTCCAGACAGCCTTTGGCCTCTAGACTGTACATTCTGCCTGATTTCTTGGTACCCTGTAGATTTCCTTAGCATGTCACTAAGATGCTTCCCAGCCTGCATTTCTGTGCAACTGTGAAATCCAGACCATTTTTAAGCTACATGACTCTTGTGAATCTTGAGTGTATCTTCTATGAGGAAATACTGTTACACCAATAGAAGTTTGGGGTTAATGAGAGGAATATTGAAGGGTTAAAACTGTAATTGCTTTTTAGGGGAGACCTTGAATACGTGCAGAAGTGCCATGCATGCATCGAGGCCTCTTCCATCTATTTACAGTAGTTTTGGGGTTAAATTCCCTCATTCAAGGTTTTTTAATATTAAACTGATTTGCCTAGACACTAGTCTTTTTGGGTTGAGAATGAGCTGAATCCCCTTGGCAATTAGATTTCTTAATAGAAATTTCTAATTTGGCTTTGGTCACTTCTGGTTGATCTCATAAAATCAAGTTCCTGAAGAGGCAGAGCAGAAGAACAGATCCAATATGTTAGGGAGAAATCCTCTGCCTGTAGACAGAAACCTCCAGCGACCCTAGTCCACCTGTCTTGTCCTCCTGTCTTGGCTGGAGCGTTCTCCTAAGGCAGAGACTCTGCTGCTGCCCACTCTGGGAGCTACACCTGGCCTTGCTCACATCACTGCTCTTTACCTTCTCACTGTTCCCTTTCCTCTCCTTTGAGATCCTACTTTTTTGTCCTTTTCTGTCCCCTACCACTTCTTCCACACATCTCTGATTTGAAAACAAAACAAAACAAAACTGCCCAGATTTTCAAACTTTGTCAGTTAAAATGCCTCTTCTGTGCTGTTTCGGTCAGTCAACCTCAGGTGTAATCTTGAGTCCCTTCCCTTGCTCGTTTTGTTTCTGGCTGCAGTGCTCAAAGAACTTTTTCTTTTCTACCAAAGCGCCCCCTCTGACCTGTGCCCCCTCGCTCACATCTGGGGACTTTGAGTCCTTAACAGATTCTAAAGGTAGTCTCATATGTTTTACTGACTGGTAACTGAATAGGTTCAAATACTACTTTTTCATAAATTATTATTTGACCTTTAGGAAATAAACCGTGATTTTTGGAGTACTGTTCGAATTACTATTGGTAATGTATACTGTCACTTGAGCTTCTTTTAACTACTTAGAGGTCCAAAAAAGCTACCCAGGCATCATTAGAAGTGATTCTAGCTTGCTCCAGGAGAGTCCCTTAGGCCATGTAAGATGAAACCACTGTGTGCAGATGTGGAATGGGCCAAGCGCCTTTTGAATTTCTTGGAGCTCCCAGCCACCCCCACTATTGCCCTGTGTATTCTAGTGGAAAGTGCACTCCTGTGGAATTTCAGAACCCTAAGTCCTATTTCTGCCACTAATTAGCTATTGTGGTTTTAGGCAAGTTACTTAACCATTCATGACTCAGTTTCCTTGTCCTCATCATGAGGCTGTTGATCTAGTAGAGTACAGTTCCTCAGGTTCCCAGTTCCGTAAGTCTGTGAAAGTCTGCTCATCCTACAAAACTTTTTGTCTTAACTCTGGGGTTGAATTTGTGGTCAAAGCAAAGAAGGAAACCTCTGTGCTTTGCTCTTCTCAGAAGAAACTACTAGTTTGCAGATTTATTTTTGTCCAGGGAAGGATTGAACTAGATTTGCATAGTAAATATAGACTTTGTTTTTGCAGTGACATTTCACTTTATTTAAGCGATTTAGTAGCAGATAGTACTGACCATCTCCAGGAAAAAAAAGAGGGGGGGGGGAATCATGTGTGCAATTTTCTTGTTATTGCACTCATTGATATTAATATTTATTTTGGTGCTAGGGATTGAACCCAGGGCCTTGCACATGCTAGGCAAGTGCTCTGCTACTGAGCTACATCCCCAGCCCAAATTAATATTAATTTTGTGTGGATGTATTTTCAGTTTCACTGTGGTCATTTAGGTCATTTGGGAGAAGTGTTGCCCCATCAGAGGTTGGAAGTGAGGGACTGAGAGGAATAGTGGAATTTAACAGAGGTTTCTTATATTATGGGAAAAGCTACCTATCCTGTGGTACCTCCCTGACCTCACAAAACATTGCTTTAGGTCACAGTGGTTACCAACTTCCTAGTGTTTGCAGGCACTTAATGGTCAGTGCATTGGGTAGCGCTGATACTGTGTAGCTCTTTAGAGTGTGTGTGGCTTACTGTGTTACATGTGTGCCTCTTTGGCCTGTCCTGAGCTGGTTTCCTTTAGGGAATTGCAACATCCTCTCCAGGGTTTTAGGTTTCCTGACACCCTCTAGTGCAGATTTCTTTATAGGACACACATATTACATTAATTTGCTTTAAGAATTTCATCACTTATTTTGAAATAATTGGAGACATTGGGGGTGTTTCAAATTCTGGGCTGGAAGTCTTCAGTCTAAAGATCAGGATGTAATGAAAGAGAAAAGGGAAGATTAGGAAGTGGGGTGAATAAATTCCAAATAGGGAACCATATCTGGTATGTGAGGGGTTGCTGGAAAGAAGCATAGTTTGAAAAAAAAAAAAAGATTTCTCAGTACACGTGTTGTCTTTCCATCATGCCTGGTTTGCAGGTTGAATATCCCTCATCTGAAGTGTTTAGTACCAGAAGTGTTCCAGATCTCAGAGTTTTTCAGAATTTGGAATATTTGTAGATATTACTTGTTGAGTATCCCTAATATGAAAAGCTAAAATCCTTAATGCTTCAAAATCCAAATGATTTTGGAGTGTTATATTGTGATATATGTCAGTGCTCAAAAGGTTTCGGATTTTGGTGCATTTCAGATTTTGTATTTTCAGATGCTCGATGTGTATTTTGAGTCCTTTCATATTTTTAAAGTTGTTTTATGTGGCTTGCTTTCTACTCTAGCAACTGAATCTTAATTTAACCAAAAACCTCTATTTTTTTAAAATTTCATTTGAGACATAGACTCACATGCAGTTTATTTTTATTGAAACAAATTGTTATTCTTTTTCTTTTTGCATTTACTGCCTTGACTGATGGCTGTTGTCTCCCCTTCTTGGCCTACTTTATAAGGGAATGGTCCCAAAAGTTTGTCAATCAGCTCAGAATGAGCAATTGGTTTCCAGTGGAATGATGTTAAGTTGGTGCTATGTTCCCATTTGGCAAAAAGCTCTGTTGTCTCTTCAGTAGCATACCATAGAATCTAGCCACTTGAAAAAGTACTATTTCATTGCAAAAAATAAATTCTCCCCCAAGACCCAGTAGCAGGAACTGAAGGCTCCTAGTCGGCCCCAGCAGAAGATGGGGCTCCAGGCTCTGTAGAGAGCTAGTGTTCCTGGGGTCTACTGTCTGGTGAATGCTGCTAAAGGACATTTTCATTTTCCTTGAAGCTTTGACTGAAACTGTTCTCAGCACTGCCCTAATCCCCACTGGTTGTCAAATCCATGGTTCCAATCTGAGTATGTCCTCTGGTTTCATTCTTGGTTATGGAGGACTACCAATAAGGGGTGTACTAGGAAAAGATAAGAGCAGGAGGCGGGAACAGGAAACAATGAGAGATGGTATTGACCCTTGGATACCAGGTGCAAGGACACTGCCTCTGTAAAGATGGGTCAGACCTGTCCTTTTAGAGTTTATATTTTGGATTGCCCAAGGACTAATAGTGTATTAGTTCCCTGATATTTAATTGCCTCCCTGAGTATGGCTGGGCCTTAAAAGCCAGAAGTTGTCTCAGTATTTTGGTCCATAATTGACTCCTGATCACCACTGTCATTTTAAAGGTCTGGAGTTGGTGTTTCTCTGCTTCTTCATGATCCTAGTAGCTGTTTCCTTTTCCCAGTGTTTTGGATGTAAT
The DNA here is from genome assembly GCF_902686455.1 of Sciurus vulgaris. Classification (NCBI taxonomy): domain Eukaryota; kingdom Metazoa; phylum Chordata; class Mammalia; order Rodentia; family Sciuridae; genus Sciurus; species Sciurus vulgaris. The sequence continues at coordinate 70,233,528 of NC_136473.1, forward strand.
TTATTTCACCTGCAATTTTATGAAGTATTAAACATGAAGTTGCATGTTAAATCATTAGAAACATAAGGGATATCTTTGGCTTATAAGTAAAGTTTTTACAATTTTACTCTGATTTTCCCCTCTGATGGTCTTCATTTACACTTCTCTTGTTCTGTATTTAAATAGCCTGGAGTCAGTTAACTGCACTCCAAGCAGCCTCCTCCACTTATCACCATTTAGTTTAGGCTCAAAGAATGTTAGCTATTTTTTCTGCTGATTTAAGAAAAAAATGTAATTAGGGCAATGGACTTGTTTCTGAACTTGATATAAAGCATGTATTGCATATATATTTTTTGGTTACATCCTCCCGGCTTGAATGCTTGCATTCTGAGTGTTTCTTTTCTGAAGATAATAATTTGAGTTGGTTGAATTAGCTATTTGTTGATCAGTCATTTTGCAAGTTGTTTTTGAGAAGGAGATACAAGTTGAGTAGCCCTTATCTGAAATGTTCAGGACCAGAAGTGGTTCAGGTTTTAGAATTTTTCCAATTTTGAAATATTTGCATAGACTTTACCTGACTGAGCTTCTCTAATCTGAAAATCCAAAATCTGAAATGCTCCCAAGCCTTGAGTGTTGATGCATTTTTGATTTTCAGATTAGGGATGTTCAACTTGTATTAGTTTAATCTAAAGTTTATCTGGGTGATAATTGTACTCACCCCCCAAATTAGCCCTAGGTTTGCATATTCCAGCTACTTTTGAATCTTTTTTTTTTTTTTTTTTTTTTTTTGATGTGCTGGGGATAGAACCCAGGGCCTCCAGCTTTCAAGTCAAGCACTCTACCAACTGAGCTATATCCCCAGCCCCCTTTTGAATCTTTAAGATGCTATATAACTGACATAAAATCTCATTCTTATGAAGAAAAATAACTCAGTAAGCTTTTGATTTAGATTTTCTTCAAAGAAAGTAAAAATTAAAGTACCTTGAAATATGGTTTTAGGTGCCTTCTGATGAACAATTCGGAACATATGCTGGATCAGCATCGCCCAGAATTTTCTTTTTATTTTCCTACCGTTAGTAGCTTTTCTTATTGAACTCTTCTTGCACTTTCTTGTTTCTATTTATGCCATCATCAGCTTAGTATTTGTATGTCTTTTTCTCTCAAGGCAGGGATCTGCTGTTTTAAATGTATAGTTATATCAGAAAGTTCTTTTTTGTACCTGGGCTGAAGTAGGTGGTTAAGTCCTTTGTCACTAACTAAGGGACTGCAGATCTTTTATAAAAACAACATACATGGGTTCGCATTTATATGCCAGGTCTCTGTGTAGGCTGTTAGTGTGCCATGTGGAGGATCTTTCACCTGTCCATCCCTTTTCAATGAAAACATACTTTTGGTTTTTAAATTGCATTGAGATGCTTTAAAAAAAAAAAACAACTGTCATTTTCAGAGAAAAATTTTATTTTCTATTTAGAAAAGCAAATGACTCTTTTCCCTTAAAATTCCTTCAGTGAAATGACAAGTGGACCTTGCAGCCATTGAGAATCTGTTTTGTTTTCCCTGGTCTTACAAAAAAGCAAGGGTGGCTTTTTAGCCCCTTTAAAGAGACACTAGCCTGGGGTAAATAACAATTTAGTTCAGGTGGGTAGAAAAGAATGCCTATGACATTCTTTTCTTCAGCTCCATGTGTAACCTCCAAGCAGGAGGTCAGGCCGTAAAACATTTGAGTGAACTGGTGAAATGTTTTGTATTTATTTACAAGGCACTTAATCACAAGACTGATCCCAATAAACTCAACAGGTCAGAGTGATGGAGGAAAGTATATGAGGCATGCAAAACAGTAAAAGTGGGGGTCTGGAAGGGTCTGTAGACTGCATTTAACCTGTCCCGCTGTGGAAGGATGGTCACGGCTGGATTTGATGAGGAATGTTATTAGACCCATTCTGTTCCCACCTGCTGTGGAACCGCTGACATTCTGATTTTAGGTTCCAGGCATCAAGCAGCATTTGAATTCTGTTTTGCTGACAATTTTTCATTCTTTTTCTTTAACCTTCTCCACTCAGAACGTCTCATCTGACATCTCTGGTGATTTGCTGTGTTCTGTTGTGCTTGAGTTGATGGCTCAGTTTCATTGGTTACTGCTGTCTGAGTTAAAGCAAAAGCATTCCCAGAACCTTCTCAGTTTTGTCATTTTGTTGTTACTATATTTTTTTGTTTAGATGTAATTTGTAGAGAATCAACAATAGCAACCAAATCAAAAAACAAAAAACAAAACCAAAATCCCACCAAGCAGTGTCTCTAGATAAGTTGTCTATAATATTTTCTTTTTTCTTTGGTATTAGGGATTAAACCCAGGAAAACTTAACCACTGAGCCACATCTGCACCTTTTTTATATTTTATTTAGAGACAGGGTCTCACTGAGTTGCTTAGGGCCTTGCTAAGTTGCTGAGACTGGCTTTGAACTCTTGATCCTCCTGCCTCAACCTCCAAGGCTGCTGGGATTACAGGCATGCACCAAGGTGCCTAGCCCATTTTTTCCATAATATTTTCTCCCACGTAGTAAGCTGTAGGGTCCAGATTCAATTCGTGGTCTTCCATTCTTGGCTGCTGTTCATCTTCTTTTTGCATTTCCACCAAAAAATGAGCAGATAGGGCTTTCATTCATACACGGTGGCTCTGAATTTTTATATTGCAAATAAAAGATTTCATGGGGTGGGAGGTTGGAGCTCTGTGAATACTGGTAATGCAGATTAATTTGAAAGAGCTTTCATTTAATACACTACTAGAAACACAAATTATGCAGGTAGTCATCCCTATGATCTGGCAGAAGTATAGGCAAGATTCTTTTATTTGTTGTACAGATAAGAGTGAAATGCATTATTACATCATGTACATATATGACTGCATGACTAATGTTATCCTACAATATGTACAATCAGAAAAATGAGAAATTATACTCCATTTATGTATGATTTATCAAAATGCATAAATGCATTCTACTGTCATATATAACTCATTAGAACAAGTAAAATTTTTTTAAAAGTGCTTTGGTGTCAGAAGTGAGATCTTTATTATTATCTGGGCATTTCTATCATTCAAACTCTCTCTGGAATGTATTAGTGTATATTAGCAAGTTACATCAGTTTATATATCAGCAAGCATCCTTGAGAACTTGCTGTGTTGCAGGTATTGGACTCGGAAAATGAAAAAATTGCTCCTGGGGTAGGGACACAGATGTTTTCAGATCCTTTTGAGAGTGGTAAGGGCTTTGATACAGAAAGGCAATTGATGCTGCTATAGGATTGTACACCTTTTCCTTGAGTTTCTTTTTTCTTTTTTCTTTTAATTGCAGTGATAAAATTATCTAGAGATGTAGTTTAAAACCAGCATAGCTGTAATATAAAACAGAATACAGGGCCATTCTTATGATATATTCCTTAGGCTACCATTCGTTTTAGTTTGCTATTTGAAGATAAAGACTTTTTTTGTACAGTAACTTTTAACTTTGTTTCAGCTTAGCTGAATATAACTTCATGATGAATAGCTGTTGTATTTCAAGGTAGCACAAATAACAGAGTGATTATCCCCATTCCTTATTCTCTCCCAGCAGACCTATCTGTCTAGGGAGATTTTGGGTGGTCCTTGGGCTCAAGAGAACCCACAGGAAATTTGTTTCTGAAACCTCATCCTCTCTGTGTGATGAATAAATTACTTGATCATTATCTACTGTTTTTCATTCTTTGTGAAATGCGTCATCTGCTGTAATGGAGGATGGAGAATAATTGTATTTTAGACCAAATAGGCTATATTTGGGACAGTTGGTATAATACAATATTTAATCTGCTTAATGAACAAAGATGCAAAATAAAATGTTGCCATTCTGGGGATGTAATTTTCCAAATTAGAAATAATATTATCTGTGAATCTACCTAGGAAGTTTCTTTTATTGGTGGTGATAAATATAGAGTAGTGGTTTTGATGTGGTGGAATCATATATTTTAGTTAGGTAGAAATATCTCTAACATTGTTATCTGACGTGATGCTTCTTGATCCCCCTCCAACAATATTTTCTTTTTTTTTTTACAGTACTGAGAATCAAACCCAGGGTCTCCAGCATGCCAAGCAGTCCTGTACCACTGAGCTGTGCCCCTGTCCCATAATTCCACACTGGAAAGAGAAGTCCAGCCACATTGTCTTTCAGCAAGCTTTTATTGTTTGTTATGTGCTAGGTGAGATGGAATGGAAGTTAAAAGGGTAGGAGAAGGGACCAAAGCATAGTTTCTTTTTTAAGAGGACTTTAAAAAAATTTTTTTATTTTTTAATTTTTGTCTTTAGAGAACTTTATTATAGCTTTCTGTATTTTTAAGTCTCTCTCCTCACACATACACACACATCTTATTCCTTTGCCTAGTTCACTTTGCTGGTGTATTCTTTATTTTCACATATGGCCTTTGGTTAGTGCCATGATAAGATTTTTGAATTCAGGTGGTCAAGCAATCATTTTTACTTGACGGTTTTTTGCTGTTATCCTCACTACATTTGGTGAGTTAAAATGGTAGTAGCAACTCAAGCTGCTTCTTTGGATTCAAAGTGGCTTTGTCTTCAACTCTTCTTAGCCCCGATGGTTGATGGGCCATTGAGATATACTTGAGGAAGAATTCTCCCTTTTCGATTTAAGTTCTTTGGGTTTCGGTGCCGTGTAATGTCAGAAAGAAAGAAATATCATGCGTTTCATTATGCGTACACACAGCTTGCTTCCTGGAAGGGTTTTGCCTTGCACCTGTCATGCTTCACACAAGTGGAGGCAGTAGTGGCCTTGATACGGGATGAGGCAGATGAACGGGGTTGATGATTGCCCTATAAATGATATGAGCACAATACTGTGGGAGGCTTGGGACTGATTGCATTTGCCTTGATGGTAGGAGACCACTTTAGCAGAGGAGGACATAGCTGGGTCTGGAGGGATGAATAGAGCAGGAGTGGAGGATGAGAAAGAACTTCTCCAGGAGGAGAGAGGGAAGGAACGTGAGCTGTGAAGTGGCGAAGGGATTCCTTAAAGTTTAGAACACGTTCAGAAACTAGGAGTCATCTGGAATGGTACTTAGGGTGAATGGGGTGGAATGGGGAGTGGGACTTGCCTTCCAGTCGGGATGTGAGGACAACAAAGGAATGCGACTTCTCTGTTTGGAAAGATGGGAATTTTCCTGGATGGGACACCTTGTGCCTGCCTGCCTCACTGAGTTTTTTTCTTGTATCAAAGTTAATCCAGTGTTTTCAAGCAGAACCTGTTTGTCTATTTCCTTTGAATCTGTTCCCAAGGAAAATAAATATTTACTGTCCTGGTAGTAATATATATTGCTTAGGTAAGGTTTTACTAATAGGTAACTTCAAACAGAGTTTACCAAACCGCATTGTGTGTTTGGTTTGCTCTGGTCCTAATCTGGGAAGAATGATGTCCATCAGGAAAGTCAACATATCTTAATAAACCATCTGTTTAGCAGGAATGCTAGCTTTTTGGCAGATGTCATATCTGCCTGGTATTCACTCATAGTGATGACTCACTCATAGTGATGACTCTCAAACCTGTTCCAGTGGGGACAGCAGTGTATTTCATTGGCCACTACCATCCTTGCAGAGGATGGTCTAAAGGTTTGTGACATACTTTTCAATTTGTGTATATACCTTGGCATCTTACACTGTCAATATCAAGAACAAAAACACAACAAAATAGAGAGAAATGGTCATAGAGAAATTGTTCCTACCCCTGCAGTACTGTGGCTTCAGTGGTGAGAGGAGGGTGAGGAGTTTAGAGAAGCTAATACTTTGTTCTTATTTTTGACTGGGCTCATCAGCTGTGTGTGTGGTGCCAATGCAGGGAGTTTCCATGAGAACGTGGGGTGCTGGGGTGACATGGGTGGGGTGAATCTAGTGCCTCTGGGGTGGGTGGAGGTATACTTCCCGTCTTTATGCTTTTGAAAAAGGAGTTCAGGAGAATTCTATCCAGATATTAAGAGCTGCTTTGAAAAGGTGCATACAAAGCTTTTTATCAGATATAAGTCCAGGGCTCAGTGAGAATATCAGCCCTATTGCAGTCTGGCCAGGAAAAGTAGCATTTTACCAAATGAAACTTTTCCAAGGGTGGTTGAGATAGTTAGAGATTTCTTTCCTTTCCTTTCTTTATATATATATATATATATATATATACACACACACACACACACACATATATACACATATATATGTATATTACATATACATATATTACATATACATATTTATAAATATATACATATTTATATATGTATATAGCGTATATATGTATATACTATATACTATATATATTTATATATGTATATATATTGTAGATGGGCACAATACCTTTATTTTTATTATTTTTTTAAATTTAATTTATTTTTCAATTTTTTTTTTTTTTTTTTGTAGATGGACACAATGCCTTTATTTTTATGTAGTGCTGAGAGTCGAACCCAGTGTCTCACCCGTGCTAGGCAAGGGTTCTACCACTGAGCTACAACTCCAGCCTGGCAAGAGATTTCTTGAGAAAAGGAAGTAAATAGGAAAATCTTTTTCAGGGGATTAATAGTGCATTGAACTCAGCTTTTAAAAACTTATTAGCTAATGTATAAATTCTTCTAATCCCTGAGATGAGGCTTTTCCCCCTCTTCTGCACATGGAGGGTCTTTCTACTGAAAGATCACTGTACACAGGTGATTGGTTCAAGGTATTGAAGGGACCATGGACCACATGGGCCAGTGGCGACATTATTAATTTAGAAGACATAGCAGGAGGAAGCATTTCTTCTCTGGCTGGTGGCCTTCTCAGCCTGTGCTGTGGATGGTGAAAAGAGAGGAGGCTGGTCGGTTGCTGACTGGAGGAGAGGAGCTGCAGGAGACTGGGCAGGGTCAAGAGGGCATGTGACTTGTACTGATGCCTCCAGTGCCTGCTTTGGTCCACACGCTGGGCTTTGGGACTCCCAATTTCTCTGCCTTGTTCAGTTCCTCTCAATAGATACATTCCTATTCCTTTTTCAAGAGGAGGGTCTCAAGGTTGCACAGCAGTCTCTTGGTGTCTTGGGTTGTATGTGAATCCTTGTACACAGTAGGTTGAGATGGGGTCATGGGGTGAAGGCTTGATCTGATGATGGAGGAGCTGGACTCATTGACTTTATTCTCAGACTAGTCTGGGGCCTGCCCACCAGCCTGGGAGTGCATTAAAATTAAGGTTCCCTAGAGGGACCCCAGGTTCAAAGAATCAGACCATCTCTTGGTATAGCCTTGGAACCTGCATTTTAACCAATTCCCTGGCCATCTTATCAGTTGGAAAACCACTGATTTATACTTTCCTGTTCACAGATGACTACTCTGAACCCAACTGATAATTTTTAGATATCAAATGATTCATCTATGGGATGGTGGGGGAGGGGTGGCCTAGAGTGGTTGCTCTGACCAGCAGGGCCCATATATGGAGTACATCTTAAAATTATGGTCACTTCATGATTCGTCTGCAGAAAGCTTGAGGGCTTTCAGGCACTAGGTTTATTGCCTTTTTTTTTTTATGACCTTATCATTTTATTTTTTAAATTTTTATTGTAAACAAATGGGGTACATCATTTCTCTGTACATGAAGTAGACGCATACCATTTGTGTAATCATACATTTACATAGAGTAATGGTGTTTGATTCATTGTTATTCCCCCCACACTCCTCTTTTCCCTCTATATAGTCCCTCCTTCCTCCATTCTTGCCTCCCTTCCACCCCCCATTATGTATCATCATCCGCTTATCAGCAAGCTCATTTGCCCTTTGGTTTTTTTGAGATTGGCTTATCTCACTTAGCATGATATTCTCCAGTTTCATCCATTTGCCTGCAAATGCCATAATTTCATTATTTTATTCTTTATGGCCGAGTAATATTCCATTGTATATATATATATATATATGCCACAATTTCTTTATCCATTCATCAATTGAAGGGCATCTAGTTTGGTTTCCACAATCTGGCTATTGTAAATTGAGCAGCTATGAACATTGATGTGGCTTCATTGCTGTAGTATGCTGATTTTACCTTTGGGTATAAGCCAAGGAGTAGGATAGCTTGGTGGTTTATTGCCTTTTAAAATGGGGGTGCTTAGGGCTGGGGAGATAGCTCAGTTGGCAGAGTGCTTGCCTTGCAAGCACAAGGCCCTGAGTTCGATCCCCAGCACCGCAAAAAAAAAAAAAATAAATAAATAAATAAATAAAATGGGGGTGCTTTATCCTGTTTGAGGACAACTCAGACTCTTAATTTTGATCCCTGGTGTATATATTGACTGTGCCCGTGGCTCTGGAATGTAGTCTGGAAGCATCCAGGTAGTAAAAGACCACCTGGGATTACTGAGGCAATTATCAGTGGTTTGAGAAAAAAGAAAAGAAAAATCAGGGATTATGCAAGATTATGCAAATAGCAGATCTTTTTTCCCCCAATTTTTTATTTGTGCATCATAGTTATACATAATGCTAAGATTTGTTGTTACATACCATACAGGCACATAATATAGCACTAATAATAACACCGTATTTTGTTCAGCAGCACTCCCCAGCACTTCCCTTCTCCCTCCCAGCCTCTACTGATCTCCCTTTGATTTTCATGAGATCCACCCCCTGGAGAGGATTTTTGCACATTAGATGGGTTCTGGAATTCCCTCCCTATTTTAGTATTTTAGTATTCCTGGTGATGTTGATGATGATGATAGTAACAAACATAATTAAAGTAATATTTAATGAGGATGCACTCTTTGCTAAGCACTGTCCTAAATACTGTGGATACATTAGCTCACTTGACTTTTATGACAGGCCTATGAAATGTGTCACTTTTATCAGTCCCAATTTATTGATGGAGAAAATGAGGCAAAGAGTGTTTAGCTGTAATCAAATATCTAGTACTGGCAGATATAGGATTCAAATTTTGTGAAGTTCGACTTGGGAATCCATGCACAAGATACAGTGCAGGTTAACACTCAAATATCTGTGAGGCAAGGTGGAAGAGTTGGCCAGCGAAGCACAGAAGGAGCTGTGAGTCTGTGACCAACCAGGAGCTGCTTGCTCTATCCATGGGTGGTCACTTAAATCCTAGTTGATGGTTGCTAGAATGAAATTCTGTCCAGTACTCTCATATTCCTATTTCCAAGAACTAACAAATTAATATTATGTGAAATAATATGATAGTTCAGTGGTGGCAAGATGTTCACATTTTTAAGTGAGACTGGGCCAAATAAACATCAGATTAGTTTTTAACTCCCACTCCCCCCAGTACTGGGGATTGAACCCAGGGGTGTTCTACCACTGAATTACATCTCCAGTCCTTTTTATTTTTTATTTTGGGACAGAGTCTTACCAAGTTGCCCAGACTGGCCTCAAACTTTCACTCCTCCCGCTTTAGCCCCCCAAGTTGCAGGGATTATAGGTCTGTACCACCTTGCCTGTCTTAAAACATCAGATAGTAAGCAGGATTTTTAATTCATTTACTGTTACATGCACAGTATCTAGAACAGTGCTTGGCACATAGGAGACACTAAGTTAATGTTAAACGGATGATTGAATGTGTATTTGTGAGCTATATCACACTGTCAGGTGACCAGTTTTCAACTTCTGCTCTCTTACTTTCCCCAACTACCTTTAGATTTTTCTGCCGCCTTCTATTCCTGACTAGACAGACTAAAGTGTGTAAAGGTTAAAGGTTAAATTCCTTTAGTTGGTGTTTAGATTAGGATTGCTGGTGGGGATGTTTTTTGTTTTTATTGTCTTTTTTTAGTCTTAAAAAATTGCAGTAAGAAACACATAACATGGATTTTTCCCCTCTTCACCATTTTTTAAGTGTATAGTTGAGCCATGTTAAGTGCATTAACATTGTTGTGCAGCAGATCTCCAGAACATTTTCATCTTGCAAAACTGAAATTCTGTAACCCATTAAACAAGTCTCCGTTCCCTCCTGCCTCTAGCCCCTCGTTGCCCCCATTCTACTTTCTGTGAGTCTGACTATTTAGATACCTCTTATAGGTGGAATCATGCAGTATTTGTCTTTGCATGTCTGGCTTATTGTGTCAGGTGTACCCAAGGGATATTAATGTATGGTGCTGACTGGGTGGTGGTATGGAGAAGGTAATGCCATAGAAGTATTTTTATTACTTTCTTTTCCCAAGAGGAGGGGGCAGGCCAGACCTTGAGGGGGAAGGAGATAGGTGGTCAGGAGATAGAAGCAGGGAAGGGATTGCCAGGTCAAAACCTTTATTCCTTTTTTCACAGGAAAGACAGGACAGGGTAAAGCCAAGAATTGGCAAGTTTGAGTAATTCTGATGTACTTGGGGCTGTTTTGGTCTGGTTGATTTAGGGCAGGAGGAACATTGGCTTGGTTTGATAAGGAGAAGATTGGGGGTAGGGGACCTGACTTGGTTGGTTTGCATGTAAAAGATGAGGGACTTGAGCCCTTTGCTCTAAGAACTGACTGAGAGGAGGGTATCTCTCCTCAGTCAGCAAAGCCACAAATGTCAGAGCAAGAATCTACACAATAAGTAAATGCAGTCAGTATGATAGACTCTGTGATAACAAATACCAACTGGACAAATATAGAATCTAAGAAAATGCTGATCCCTATTTTACTAACCCTAATGTTCTCAAGCCCACCCATGTTGTAGCACGTGACAGGATTTCCTTCCTTTTTAAGGTTGAATAATGTTTCATTATGTGCATATGGTTTGTCTATTGAGTATGGTTGTACAAAATACCTCTTCCAGACCTTGTTTTCAGTTCTTTTGGATGTATACCCAGACGGAGAGTCCCTGGATCCTAAAATAAGTCTACTTTCAATTTTTCAAGGAGCTGCACACTGTTTTCTATAGCAGCTACACCATTTCACATTTTCACCAACCATTCAGAAGAGTTCCAGTTGCTCATGCCTCCTTGCCAACACTCGTTCTGTGATTTTTGATACTGTGAAAACTGTTGTGTAAGGTTGTATCTCATAATGGCTTTGATTTCCATCTCTCTGATGGCTGGTGTTGCCGAGCATCTTTTTACATGTGATTTACTATCGTTTTGATTGATATTTTATAATTGAGTAGCCCTAAGTCTGTGAGTTCCCAAGAGTTGTTACAAAGTATTTTTTATTATTACCTGCACAGATATAAAAGCTTATCCAACCACCCTGATTCAGTAAAGAATCAAAAAAGAAAACTGGGAACCCTGGCCTCTAACTCTTAACTGCATGGAGCATAAGCTGTCCATTCACAGACAACCTACTGTGCACTGGCCACAGTTTAGACCCATCCAGAGCACGTGCAGACATATTGAGAGGGTGCGTGTGTCTGCCTGCCTGCCTTCCTCTCCCCGCTTCCTTCCCCTTCTCTTCCCTCTACTTCCCTTCTCTCGCTTCTCCCCATCCCCCCACCCTCCCTCTTTTTTTCTTTTGGTATGGAGGGGTGGAACCCAGGGGCACTTTACCACTGAGCTACATCCTATCCCTTTTTACTTTTTATTTTGAGACGGGGTTTCACTAAGTTGCTGAGGCTGCTCTTGGACTTGCAGTCCTCAGTCTCTTTGAATCACTGGGATATAGGTGTGTGCTGCCATGCCAGCTATTAAGAGGATCTCTAGCTATTTTTCCAACATGGGGAGGTTGCTTTATATTCCGAGGTCACATTCCCATGGGATTGGATTAAACATTTGAGGTGAGATCAACAGAAAGGGAGAAGTTGTTGAAGAGACTGTAATTATTATTTAGAAAGCTGTACCAGTTGATAGTGGCAGAGTTCAGTGTACTTAGGATTGATAAACTGAGATGGCCATATAGGAGAAGTAAGTAAATGATCTTTCTTTTATATTTCTTTTTATTATATCATTTTGGTACTGACCAGAACAAAGGAAAGTTGATCAAATCAATCTGGTGAGAACAATAGTAGCTCAGTGATAGGGCACTTGCCTAGTGAGGCCTGGAGTTCCATCCCCAGCACAGCAGGAGAGAGAGAGGGGGAAAAAAAGAATAAACAAATAAATACATAAAATCCCCAAATCCTGGAGGGGGTAAATTTAAACTCTGTGATAAAGAGTCATCGATTTCACAGTTAAAAGGTGTTATACACACCTCTTAGGAATTTTATTCCAGGATTTAATAATCTAGGGTGAACCCCTACTGATTGAAAATGAATCGAAATATAAGTTGAGGTTTGAACCCCTAGATGTCCTTGACTGATAGAGCACTGAAGCAGAATTAGCCAGGTCTGATGCCTTGGAAGCAGGTGGCATTCCTGCCCTTCTGGCTTGCAGAGTGGAGGGCTGGGAAGGGTTGTCATGTATTGTTCACCAGTTGGTTAATGGTTAGCCCCTACAACATGCCAGACATACACCTAATCTCTGATGCAACCTACTGCTCAGAGGGAATAATGGTTAACCATTCCTTACCTTTGACTAAGACCATTTACCTTTCATAGTTTATGCTTTTAAATATGTGGGACTTGGTTTTTTTTCTGTTGCAAATAAAATTCACATAGCACAGAAGTTTTATGACTCATTCCTTGCAAAGAAAGCAGGTGGTATCCATGAATAATCTGCCAGGTCCTAGAGTCCAGTAGAGGGTTGCTACCAAATTTTCATTTAAGTTGAACACAGCTCTGTAGTGAGAGGCCAATACAAAATGGTCCTTTCCTCAGTACTGAATTAAAAAAAAAAAAAAAAGTGCCCTTGTAAACAGACACATTCTTTTCGTTGGCTGTGCTGCATGTGACAGACATTCTTGTTTATGAGGACTTGTCAGGTGGACTGGGAAAAGATAAAAATAAAGAGAGCAAAGAAAAATCTGTGGAACTGCTTTGGGCTGGGTGCAGTGTCTGTGATCTGATGGTGGATTCTGGGGAGAGCGACCTGACCCCTGGCTAATGAGCATGGGTCACCTGGCAGGCTGCCACAACCAGGAAGATGCAGTCTTGGGTTAGCCATTTATGGCATCCAACTAAAGCTTTTGGTGCTCTTGCCTACTTAAAAAACATTCTGTAAAATTAGAAACAGTCTTTGTATTAGAAAAAAAAAAATTTGAAAATTGGTCCCCCTGCCACCTCCACTACCAGGGATTGAACCTAAGGGCATGCAACCACTGAGCCACATCCCCAGCCCTTTTTATTTTTTATTTTGAGGCAGAGTCTTGCTAAGTTGCTTGAGGACTCACTGAGTTGCTGAGGCTCTCTGAACTTGTGATCCTCCTGCCTCAGCCTCCCAAGCTGCTGGAATATTGGTTCTTGTCAGTTAGCTCTGAGAAGTTTGTGATTGGTGTGGTATTAATTCCACACTTGTTATTGGGGTCCTTATTTCCTTTTCTCTGAGTAATTTAAGGAATTGTCCTTAGTTTTCCTTCTTCAGGGTCACTGTCTGCTACCTAGGCAGAGGATACAAGGCTCACATGGCCTGTATTTCTCTGTCTCTATTTTTGGGCTTAGACTTATCCCTGAGAATTCATTGTAAATCTGTTCCAAACTGACTGCTCAGCCCAGGTTGGACTATTTGTTGCTTTTTACAGACTCTTGTTTTAAAATAATAGTATTCTTTTAAAGGACTGGTTTCTAGTTGGACATGATGGCACACACCTGTAATCCAGGCAACTCTCAAGACTGAGGCAGGAGGATCACAAGTTTGAGGCCAGCTTGGGCAACTTGGTGAAACCCCATCTCAAAAATAAAAAAAGAAAAAGGACTGGGAATACATTCAGTGGTAGAATGCCCCTGTGTTCAATCCCCAGTACTGCCCTTAATAAATAAAAAAATATTAAAAGGACTGGGTTCTTCATAGCTGTCTTTCCCAAGACAGTTCTGAGAACTGGTTGTATCTCTTTCCCAGAGCTCAGCTCTGAGCATTGTGACTGGCAGCCCCATCACTGCCTTGCCAAGGGACCAGTCATCTAACAGCTGAGGGGCATGATTCTCATCTGACCTTCCTTTGGAATTTTATATTGACCACATCCTCCTCCCTGATGCCTTCCCCCCTGGGTCCCCACCATTCCTCCTGTTTCCTGGGGTGTTTCCATTCTGGGTCCTCTGAGGACTCTCAGGTTGGTCACCCAGTGAATGTAGGTGTCATCTAGCATCTGATCCTGCTTTACTGTCTCTGTTCTCCAGGGTGTTCACAACCATACCACGTCTATCAAGTTGAGCGCTTCAGTAATTCAAGTCTGTCTCGTAAAGGGCCCCCAGATTCCAACTGCCTGAGGGGATCTTTCCATGTGATTAACGGCAAGTAGAATGTTACAGACAGAATCCACTTGCTTTCTCCTCATACCTGTTCCAACCATGGTGAGGGTGTCTTGTTCATCTGAACTAAAGAAACTGGGTGCTTAGGTCAACCTCAAGTCCTCCTTCTCCACCTTCTTTTTGCAGTTAGCACAAAGCACTGGGTTCTTGCCCTTCCTCTGAGGTTGCTTCTTTTCTCTAATCCAGGCCAATCCTACTTGTGTTTTAGATTCAATTCATATCTTGCATCCTCTGGAAGGTTCTACAGAATTCCAGCTCTTTCTCCAGGGGTCGAACTTACCTCATTTGAGCCTAGCCCAGGCCGGCACTCTGCCTCGTTCACCATCTCCTCACCATGGTTCCTGGAGAATGTGCAACTTAGTGGAGGTGTCTTGGTACACTTTCATCCTGTGGGAGGTGTTGCTCTTGACATTCAGAAATGGGGCTGGGACATTCTGGTCCCAGGTCCTGGTGCCTGTCACCTGTATGGTTGCATCCCTACAGCTGTGGGAGGGTGACTGAGGACAGAGGCAGTTTTGGTGTAGCAGAAAAAGCACAGATTTCAGGACTTTGCTGTGAGGTGAGGAGAAAATATGCACCAAAGCACCCAATGCAGGGTCGTTTCAGTGTGGTTGGGGAGCCTCCCATTGCCAGGGACTGGGCAGTTGCTTGGATACAACTGTGCCAGAAAGGTTTCTTGTCTAAGTGGCAGTGGACTGTGGGGCACCTTCCTGAAGTACTTCTGACTCCTGGAGTGCTGTGTAAGGTCTTTCTTTGCAGAGGCAGGGCTGAAAGGGATGCAATGGTTGTTGCTTTGTTTTCTGTAATGTTAAGTGGAAAGATTTCTTTCATGCTAAGTTTTCTACCTCCCAATACTGAAGGAGGAAGAATTGGAAGTGGTGGCATACTTGGCAGCATCCCAACCACCAATTCCTGGTTCTACAGGTACCAGGTCCTGTTTGAGGAAGGTCCCTGAGTTTCCTGGACATTTCTCTCACTTACCGATAACAGGAAAGCTCTGTGTGTAATATGGTTAGCATCCCAGGAACTACCATTGACTCGAGGCTTGTCATTACTGGGGAAGCTCAGAAGCTCAACTTTGATCTAAAATAAACAGAAAAGACATAAGGCAGGTGTTTCTGAAAGGGGCGAGGTCAGGTACAGTTGCTGCTGAAAAGATTGAAACATTTGATATGCAGGTTAGCAACACACAGTATTGCTGATGTCAGTCTGTGCTTCCAGCAGCTCCGTATGTCATATGGGTTTCCTGAGTTGCACTGAGCCACTGTTCACAGACCAACATATAGTAGGATCACAAGCCCACCTATTAAGGTGTTGCCCTTTACTGTGAGAGAGGGAAGAATGGACCTTGGGAGAATTGACCAAAATGTAATAATTCCTGAGATTTAAAGTGAAAATTGAAAGCAAGATTTGATTTATCTGTTTCTTCAATTCTATTTGTAAAGTTTGTCTTGTAAATATACATATTACAGATAAGAATGGAAGAGAGGCATTAAATTATGGCTGCAGCCTCTTCCTGTGTTTAAGTAAGATCTGATCCTTCTGATCACTGAGATTGGCCTCAGATGCTATGTTGTTGTGGTTTGGATCTCTAATGTCTGCCACAGGCCCATGTGCTAAAGCCTTGGTCCCTAGCCTATGGCACTATTGGGAGGTGGTAGACCCTTTAGAAGGTGGGGCCTGTTGGGAGGAAGTTAGGTCATTGGGGGTGTGTCTTTGAGGGGGCATTAGGACTCTCTCTTTGCTTCTCACCGTCATGAGGCAAACTGCTTTGCTCCACCAGGCACTCCTGACAATGATGTTCTGCTTCACCACAGTCCCCAAAACAACAGAGCCAGCCAACCATGGACCAAAACTAATGAAATCATGAGCCAAAATAAATCTTTTCTCCTTATAAATTTTTATTTATCTTAGGTATTTTGTCACAGTATGGCAAGCTGACTATCACATATCTAAAAAGGAGGTCAGCTTCTTTCCTTAGTCCAACCAGGACATTCAATATATGTTCAGGTCAGACTGCCTCTGTTATTAGATATTATTTTTGAAGATTTAATGAGTTCAAATAAAATACTTACAATATTATCTGTCTTAGTAAGCATTAGTGCTTCCATTTTACCATTCATGTTGGTGTTTATTTTAAACAAAATTTTATTTAGATTTAGTGATGTTTCTCCGAATACATAAAATATGCTTTTCACTATTTGAATTAGAAATTCAAACTTTTTCATTAATTGAATTTTGTTCTTTCAATTGGAATTTTCTTTTGAGATGCTTTGTCTACTTTTATAGGATTTGGCTGGTAATACATATTTTTGATAATTGATACTAAAAGATTTTTAAAAATTTTAAGTATGAGCAAGTTTTAGTCTAATTTTTCTACTTTTAAAAATTGACGGAAATCTGGTTATATCCTATGCAAAGAATTGACATAAGAATGACATCACTTTCATTTGTTTTATATATGTATTTTTTCTGTGATTTACCCCCTGTACATGTATGATTACTCAAATGGTGTGAATCTACATTGTGTACAACCATAGATATGAAAAGTTGTACCCCATTTGTGTACAGTAAATCAAAATACAGTCTGTAAAAATAAAAAAAGAAAAAGATAACTTGTTCATGATCACAGTGAAAGACAATCTATTTTTTAAGAGAACATAGGGAATAAGAAATATCCTTCCTCTTTTAAGAAAAAGATCATTTTAATTGAAGGTCATTAAAGCACTCAAATGTTCCTTATTTTATTCGAAGATAATGCTATAGTTTTCCTTGACTTAAAATATTTATTAACACTTCATAAGAGCTAGGACTGTATTACCTTAACGCTAAATTAAGAATGATAGTTCATAACTAGAAAGCATTGCTGTGTTCTAGTAACCTCCCAGAAATTTTTCATTATTCTTGGGCTTTCCATTCATCCTTCTTTGTGGATATAAATGTCATTCACCTTTTGTTTGTGTTTTTAAATAATGTTTAACATATATGTCTTATTCTTGCAAGTAGTTGACGCCAAATGTTGATAACAAATGTAGTTAACTGTACATAATAATAAATGACATCACTAACCTTAAAAAAAATAATGTTATTGTTCTGTATTTTATTATGGAACACTTTTACATATCAAAATAAAGGTTTTGATAATTTCTTCCAATTTTTCAACAGTTTTTCCTCCACAGCTTAAATTAAAATGCCTGTCATTTCCCCTTAATTCTTAAACGATAAAAATACTTAGTTAATATAAATTTTTCAGGGCTTACTAGTGTTAGGCACTATTTGCATTTCTTTTTCCTGTTTATTCTTTGCCACTCTGAGCTGTACTGTAGAATGAGGCTGATTTTGCACATAAGTAAACAGGTTTAAAAAATGCTAGTAAAGAACAGAACTGGATTAAACACAGATCTCCATGTCCCCACTTCTCAGGCTTTTAACTTCCACAGTAAAACTCTTTCAAAACAAGTCATCAAGATCAACAAGATGGTGAATAGGAGGTCCCAACCCCGTCCTCCTTCCTGTAGAAGCAGCAATTTAGCAAGCACCTATGGATGAAAAAAAATATCTTTAGAGAGTTCTGGGATCCAGTTCTGTACATCAAACATGCACAGTTTTTTGTGTGTCAGTATACCTTATGTAAAATAGTTTAAAAATATTTTGGGATTCATTGTGAATATGGCACAAAAAATGATTTAAGTTTATTTTTGTCTATATTACACCTGGTGATCCCAATTTGTTTCCTTAACAAATATTTACTCAACTCCTGATAGGTTCAGAGCACAGTGTGAGGTGGATATTCAATAGAGATAAGACAGGCATGGGGTTACATCTTAAGGAGGTTATAGCCCACTTGTTTATAGAATTCTTATTATGTTTTCATTGATATATTTTCTGTGTTTCAGTAGTGCTATTATGGCTTAATAACTGTCACAATGTGGTATTATGAAAATGTGAAAAGACAAATTTGACCTTTTTTTTTTTTTTGATGCTGGGGATTGAATCCAGGGGTGCTGAACTACTGAGCCACATTCCCAGTCCTTTTAAATATTTTATTTAGAGACATGGTCTCACTGAGTTGCTAAGTGCCTCACTATTCACTGATCTGCTGAGGCAGCCTTTGAACCTCCATCCTCCTGCCTCAGCCTCCCGAGTTGCTGGGATTACAGGTGTGCATGACCACGCCTGGCAGATTTGGCTTTTTGAAGCAGTTCCACCAGATGAATGTCATTACTTGCCACGTTATTTCTTGAGTTTTTGGAGTTTACTTAAAACTGCACAGGATACCAATTTAGAATGCTTTTTTTTGTAGGGGGGTTACCAGGGATTGAACTCCGGGGCACTCAACCACTGAACCACATCTCCAGCCCTATTTTATATTTTATTTAGAGACAGGGTCTCACTGAGTTGCTTAGTGCCTCACTGTTGCTGAGGCTGGCTTTGAATTTGTGATCCCCCTGCCCCAGCCTCCTGAGCGGCTGGGATTACAGGTGTGCACCACCACGCCCAGTTTAGAGTTCGTTTTTATCTTTATTGTATTTAGTTTTCTCGAGCTCCTATTGGGCATGGTGAATCTTTTTATCGTTAGTGTTTTACAGTTTTCAACAGGAATGAATAATTACCAAGTGCCAGATTTTTTTTTTTTAAATCTTTCTTCTAATGCCCACAGCCATCATTCCAAATTAATCTGCCTTCTCTTCATATTGATGATGAGGGACCAGAGGCCCCACATGCCTCACAGATGTTGCCATTCCAGGACAGTCATCTACCAGCTTCAGATTCTTTTCAAACTTTTTTTTACAAGGACTTAGATAGACTGTAACAAATTACACCTCTGTCCCCTTCTGTGTTGGCTGAGGTTCCTTGTATCCCTGAACATCTGGAGAGCCCTGGGGTGAATTGATTTCTTCTGTCTGTCCCTCAGTGGCTCTGAAACCTTAGAATATTGTACTTCTTCCCAGAGATTTCAGCACTTCACTTAGTAAACCAGTTGTCCCAAGCCTCTTGTATTAGGAACTTGCAAAAGGCTTGTCCTTTACTGAATTGAAGAAGGAGGTTGTCGTTGACTTTTCTTCTTTGCTACTGAAAGGATGGCACTGGTTATGAGAAACCTCTGGCATAGAGTTGAGTACATGTCCTGGAAAAACTGGGGTGTTTAAATACGTTTGAATCTAATCAGGAGTATTGGAGAGGAGATGGCAGCATTACTGAGCAGAGAAACGGGCAGATCTCTTCCTCTTCTGTCTTCTTCTCTACCTGCTCCTTCTTGGTGGGAATCTGAGACCTGAGTTCATCTTGTCCCAGACTTCTGAGAGTATTTTCCCAGGGTCATTGATCATTGCCACAATTACATCAACAACGTGGACACAGATGAGTAGGAGTGTAGAAATACTGTATAGGGAACTTTGATTCTTGGGGACTTCCTCACAGTTGCATTAGGATCAAATTCAAAACAAATAGATTGGGATTGTGATTCATTGCCTAGAGTGGGGAAAATGTCACACACAAAGAGCGGCATGAAACCCTGGCAGGTAGAAGTGTTTGCCCTTTCCCCTCATGTGGCTGGTACTGAAGTGTTGCCAGGGGCAGGAATTCCTGTAGGAAATGTAATGGCTTTTGAAGCTGAGTTTCCTGTAATGTGAACAGTGTTTCTGTATTTGAGACATGAAACAAAACTTAGTATTATTTTCTTTTTAGGGGCTGTCTCATAGCAATTTTTTAAAGAATGTATACTTAAATTAGAAATCATATAACAACTTTATAGAGAGTTTGACAGCTTAACTGTTTTTTAAAAATTAACAGTTATGTGAAGTTTGGCAGGATTTCTGAATTCACTTAAATGGATGGTTTTCTATGCAAAGTGTTGACTGAGGTTCTTTTGAGGGGGAAGAGAAAATATGTTAAATTTAAATTTTAAATTATGTTTATTTTTGTTTCCATGGGGTAAAAACATGATGCAAGATTTTCGAAGTTCAAAAGATTGTACAGTAAAAAGTCTTCATTCCAGTTCTATTTCGTAAACTCCAGGTTCCCCTCTTAGAGGTCAGTTGCTAAGAAAGCATTGAATTTCAGTATAGATAGGGCCTCCCCATTCACTTTTTTGTTAAAAGCACATGTTATCCATGTAACTTGTCCATGATGGAATTTTTAGATTGTTTCCAGATTTTGCTGTTACAAAGTGTTTTTCCATTTGTGTTTGAATAAATTCCTGTTAGTGGACTGGCTGGGTCAAAAAGTATGGGCATTTGTAATTTTAGTTGAAGTTACCAAATTGCTTGCTGCAGATATTATGCCACCAGCACCATGTTGTGGTACCCTGTAGACAATTGACTTTCACGGCTTTTTCTTGGAAATAGAAATTAGAGAATTTTAAACTACACATATTGGGTCTATAATATGTCGGTATACACGTGTGTAATTAGATATTTCCATATATATTCATTATTGGGTAATCATATTTGAGACTTGTTGGAAGCAGGTGGAACTTTTCAAGCTATCAGATTGAGAAAATATGAATAATAAGGTAACTTGAGAAACTTTGGGTGTCATGTCCTCTTTCTTCTTTATGTCCCTGTGAATTCTTCTAAGGTTCAGCTCAGTCTTGCCTTCTTCCATGTAATCTTCTGTAATTATTGTAGCTTTCTTGACTTGGGTTAGAGCCTGCACTCCATAATATGCTTTTCTTAACATCAATCTATGTCATATTTGTGTCCCACATTGGGAAAATTGTGACGTTAGAATGGAAGGAGCAAGGAGGGGTAGAACGCTTGACCTTACCATATGATTTTTATCTAGTTCTTGTGACAGAAACAGTAACATTCAATAAATACTATCCTCATGTGTTTTAGAGCCTCTTCAAGTACTCCATTATAATATTTTAAGCATAATTCTTATTTTTTGTGAATATAAAGGTAATACTGATCATTGGAGGAATTATAAGAAATATAGGAAATTTTGCAAAGCAAAAATAAAAATGACTCAGAACTCTACTAGCTATGAATAATCACTGAAATTGGTTTTTTGTTCCAGGGGGGTTGTTTTCTAACTTGATTTATGTTGTCTTTAGCCACATAGGAGTTTAAAATCATTAAATAAAATCTGTTACAGTTTTTTAATTTTGAAACTTTTGGGGACAGAGAGGGACAGTGCTGGGGCTAGAACCCAGAGTCTTGCATACAGTAAGCAAACAGTCTACTATTGAGCCACACATCCAGCCCCCAGTTTTGGATCTTATTTGGCAAAGAATTCCCTACCTTCAAATTTATGATGTACTTTCTTATATTTTCTTTGCACTTTACTAATTTTCTTACAATGACTGAGCTAGATTAGATTGAATGATTGAATTCTATTAACTTTCCCCTGTAGTTCAATTATGAAAGACAATATATTTTTATAGGATTTTTATGTTTACCAAAACAGTTCTGAATACTCTAATCAAGTTATAGATTAAACTGAAACTGAATGATGAAAATACACCTGTTGTAGATAAATTTGTTATTTAAGACTTTCCAAAATCTCTCTCCAGCTGGCACTGAGGTTACATCTTTTCAAATAATGTTTCCTGATTACCTTAGCGAGTCTAGAATTTGAAGTTATCTTAATTTGATAACTGTAGTCTTGTCATAAAGGATACATAGATGTCATCAAACCAGTTCTGCTTTTATCTGTAATATTCACTTGAAAAAAAAAAAAAAAAAAAAGGCCAATGAGTTGCAAATCTATTTGAAGTGTTGGGAGCAGGCAGGTTATAGTAACCTATTTCCTTCCAGGGTTGCATTGTTTGGTGATGCATGTGGTCTGTGTTGGGTGGGGAGGACACTAGGATTCCCCGCCTTTAGTTCTGGGCTGGACAGGGTCCAGCCATGCTGTTTCCAGCACTATCCTGTTACAGTAATGAAGTATGTTCCATATTTTGACCTTCTGCTCTGGAACACTTTGCACACTATTATCCCACATTTCCTCTTGGGTACCTTTCTCATCTGTTCACTGGCATCCAGTTATGCCGAAGCAATGCTGCAGAACATAAATATTTTTGTTAAGAACTGAAGTACATTTCTAAATCTGTGAGCACAATACTGAAATGGAAAATTACTGAGCACAATATAAGCTCAGGACCAAGAATGCCAGGAGAGTTTTATTTTTATGTTTAGAAAAGGAACACGAAGTGGTGTTCGTTGGTGGGTGTGAAAAATACTTTAACGCAGCACATAATTGTTTAGAAATGTCTTCTCCCCCCCCACCATCTTAATTTGATAACTATAGTCTTGTCTAAATACCTTTTCTCTTGCAGTGGATGAATGACACATTTTTAATTTAGATGCCTTTGAATTACTGTAAATTCTCTGACCCATTCTTATTCCTCACCTTAATGGTATTCAATTTTTTTTCAGAAGATAGTAAATTTACTTCTTAATATCACTTCAAATCTCCCTTTTATTCCTTAAGTATTGTTTTTTTTTTAATCACGTTTCACATTTCCCCTAATCTTAATAACCATAATTAATACATAACCCACAAGGCATTCATTGGTGGGCCTAATACGCTGGTGACAGCTTTACATGCATTACCTCATTTAATCCTTCTGGTAACACTGAATGTATTTACTATGATTTTCATCTTACAGATGAGGAAACCAAGCCTCAACGAGGTTAAACAGTTTGCTTAAATTGCTTGAAACTCAAAATTAGTACTCAGATTCAGGACTCTTTCACTATGTCAAAGCCCAAGCTCTTAGCTATTATAATTTCTCTAGATCTTTTTATCTTAATAAGTAACTCAGTATGTTTCCATCTCTTTCTGAAATGAGACTAAAAGAGAAAATCTCACTGCTCACAATCTCTGTTCTCAGACAGTGTGTCTTCACCCAAAGCGATTTCAGTGTCAAGTAATCTCTAGGCCCTGGTCAGCTTTGTGAGTCAGACAAGAGGAATTCCAGCTCCTTCAGTGGTCCCCTTCCCTTAAGTTCTTTTGTGATGGAGATAATGCATGGTCAGCATTGCTGATTATACATTGCTCTTCTTTTTTATTGAATTTTATCAAGGAACAGATCCACCTCCCCACCTCCCTCCCATCCTTCCTTCCTTCCATCCAATATTGCCCTAGTGACTCGTGGCCTTACAACCATCTCAGAGAGCCCACTCTTCCTTTAGATTCCTAAACATTTTGTTAGCTTTGGTCTCTGCTTTGTTCAGGAAAGATTCTCATTTATATGAATGGTTTCCCAGCATTATTTCTTCCCAGTCTTGAAGAAAAACAAGCAGTTCTAACTTCTTAAAAGTTAGTGGAACACAACAGGGCATCTTTTAAGTTGAGTAACTCAGCAGGTAAAAAGGGTTTACTCCCTTTTGACCAGAAAGCATGAATGCATATGTGTATGTGGTGAGCAACCTCTGCAGCCTTGGAGAAAATGTGCTGATGAACCAGGACGGACAAGAAGACATTGGTAAAATGTGTGAGGTAAGGAAGAGGAGGCAGAACGGTCTGAGGAGAGGTGTCTCCATGTAAACTGAGTGCCTCTTCAGAAGTTGTTCTCATTTTCTCTGATAGGTGCTAAAGGAATAAACATTATAAAAGATCATCCTCAGGGTGGACATGGTGGCCCACACAGCTGTAATCCCAGTAAATTGGGAGGCTCAGGCAGGAGGAATACAGGTTCCAGGCCAGCTGCAGCAACTTAACAAGGTCCTAAGCAAATTAGCAAGACCGTGTCTCAAAAAGGGCTGGGGATATAGCTCAGTAGTAAAGTGCTCTACTGGGTTCAATCCCCAATATAATCTCTCTCTCTCTCTCTCTCTCTATATATATATATATATACACACATACATATATATTTATAATAATACATTATTTATAAAAAATATATATTTATATAATATATAAGTAATATTTATAATATACATATAATTATAATATATAATATATATTTAACATATAATATATATTATATATATATATAGTAATCATTCTGCCAGTATTTCAGATTTGAGCAGCTCTTGGCCATATCATTCTGACCTTGATTGTAAAGCTCTTGTATATAAACTGGTCCTAGTGTGGACTAGTGTGTTAGCTTATGTTAACTTCCCTGATCCCACTGTGCCTTTAATTAGATTACAATTGTGTATAAAAGATAAATTTCCTGTTTTACCTTCTCTACCAATTGCTACCAATTCACTGGGTTATGACAACTCTTCATTACCTGCTTACTTTCTTCTTCATCTCTTGGAACCCTTCTTACCTGCAGGTTCTTGCATCTGAAGCTCCTTTGAGTGACTGCTTTAAGTCCATCACTCCCATGCACTCTGACCATTGCCTTCCTTGCTGCTCTCCAGCTCTCCAGTCAACCTGGTGGACAGGCCCTTCTGAACCTTCTAGCACATATGACTCGTCTGCCCTACAACTATCCCAGATTTGTACCATCTGACCTCCAAACATGCCTTATGCTCTCCCATTGAGACTCCAAATCCTCAGAATGAATATCCTTCCTCCCAAAAGCACTACCACCACCACTGCTTGTCAGAGTCCTGATAGGCACAAAGAACTGACTTGGTCTCTTTCATGGTACCTTTCTCATATCCTCCTGGCAGGTGTCTCAACTCCCTCCCGTGTTAACCACCCAACAGCACACTGTTAATCAGCCATCTCCTGTCATTCTAAATGGAACCAGGAGAATGGAAGGGAAAAGGTGGACGTTTTTTCTGGTGGGATACTCAGATGAACTAGACCATGGGGGCAGTCTTCCTGCGTCCCCACCCTCTATCCCAGCACAACCAAGCCCCACCTTGCTTAGCTTCCTGGATCAGAGCAGATGGAGCTCCTTCTGGGTGATCTGACTGTAGACTCTGCCTCTCATCCTGTAGTTTCTTTCTTAAAACCAACTGTTTAGCTGCTGAAATTCTTATAATAAGTCTAGAGGGGGTCCAGCTGGGGGTCCAGCTGTGTTTTCTCAAGACCCTTGAATGGAACTTGCAATACTCCGGCAGCCCTGGCAGTCTGCAGCCACTGTAAAACGCTTCCATGGAACTTTTATCCAGGAACCCATATTATATCCGTGCATCATGAGAACACAGAAAATGAGGTCTGAGTTTAGAATTTCCCTACCTCCTACATAATTCCCATAGTGAAATTTATGGATTTAAAAATTGTAGTTTTAAAAAGAAAAGGTGATTTCTAAAAGGAATTTTGCCTATGCCACTGAGTAGTGGGCTATGTGACATTAAGCAAATTACACATATTTAAAAAATTTTTTTAGTTGTAGATGGACACAGTACCTTTATTAGTTTGTGTTTATGTGGTGCTGAGGAGGGAACCCAGTGCCCCATGCATGTGAGGCAAGTATACTACCACTGAGCCATAACACTAGCTTCCAAATTATATTTCTTAAAGTGGTATAAATATAACTATGAATTCGACCATCTTTCAGGTATTCTCATTTGTATATACAAGTGGGAAAAACTTGTCTTATTTATATAGTCCAGGATGTTGGGTGAATGTGGCATGAAGTAAGGCTTTTGACTACATAGGCTTATTTTGATCCGATAATCAACATTGATACAATTACTGATAGTGGCTCTGTCAAAGGTAAATGACATAGTAGCAATTGCTTTATTCTGAGCAAGGGCATTCATTGATTTTCAGGGAGAAAAGGTAAAATTCAAGATTATATGATAAATGTTTTTTCCCCTTCTAGCTTTGTAGAAAAACCTAAAGTATCTTTGAATATTTAGCTCAGGAAAACTTGGATTGGTTGTCACAAGTTCCCCTGTCCTAAGACCAATTATTGGGAGGGTGGCCTTGTATTTGTTCACAACCTTGGAATTGAAGGGAAAGAGGAGCTGGGTACCAGGAGCAAAAGTCCCTTATAATCATAGGGTTAGTTTTTGACCTGTACTTTTATTACTAACAGCTAACATTTATTAGCACATACTGTATGCCACTTACTGAGCAAAGCTGCTAAATTTGAGCTCTCCAAGTAGATTTGTGAGCTAGATAATCCTATTAGTCTTTATTTAATAGATGAAACACTGAGTCTTAGCAAGGTCTGAACAAACTGGTCAAGTTGGTAAGATACAGAATCAGGACTTGAATTCAGGCATATCTGTCTCCCGAGACTATCCTGGAATCAGGTCTTAGCTTCAGTTCTCTTTCTTCATTCATTTGCTCAGCCATCTGACACAGGTGATTTGAAGCCTGCTGTGAATTAAGCTGTTTTTCATCTCCCATCCTGAAGTATGGATCCTCACTCAGTGATGAACTTCTCAAAGACAAGAGCCAGGAATTTTGTAGTACTCATCTTTAGATCTAGTGTGTGATACCTTTTAGTTGCTCAGTGAAAATTAGTTCAATGAGTGAAAGCTAATGGTATTCCAGAACATAATAGGTATTTGGCATTTTAAGACCACAGTTGGTAGGGAAAAAAAGATATGGCTCATAATGTTGCCTCATCTGGGTACTTGTAAATAATTTTTATGTGCCCAGCTGTGATCGATCCTGCCTTGTTTTGATACTTTAGAGTTGGGTTTTTTTTTTTTTTTTAATCATGTAGAGAGTTGTTCTGGAGATGATTAAAACACTTTATGATAGGTGGTCTCCATGAGAATGCACAGCTGTGTCTGTCTTAAACTGTTTTATACCTATTCTCTAATATAGTGCTTGACACTTTGTAGGGACTTGATATATTTGCAGTAATTTTTTAAATAGAAATTTTAGTTTCTGTTAAAAGTGTGGATCAGGTCATTGTTCTGATATGTAATCTTTTCTTTTTTTCATTCTGGGGATTGAGCTCAGGGGTGCCTACTACTGAGCTACACAAGAACCCATTTTTATTTTTTTTTCGAGGCAGGGTCTCACTAGGTTGCCCAGGCTGGCCTCCAACTTGTGAACCTTCTGCCTCAGCCTCCTGAGCTGCTGGGATTACAGTGGTGTGCCATCATAACAAGGCCAACAGATTTGACTTCCTTTCTTCACCCATAAGGAAGATTTGATTTCCTGTGGTCAATACAAAACTCAGTTTGAGTTTGAGCATAGATTATCCTGTATTTAAAAAGTTGGCTTATGCACTGTGTGATGTATTTAGAACCCTTACCTGCTTTTCTTGTGTCCTTATCTCTCTCTCTCTCTTTTTTTTTTTTTTTTTGGTTCTGGGGTTGAAACCGGGGGTACTTTACCACCGAGCCACATCCCCAGCACGTTTAATTTTTCATTTTGAGACAGGGTCTCATTAAGTTGCTTAGGGTCCAGCTAAGTTGCTGAGGCTGGCCTTGAACTTGCAGTCTAAGAATTTTGAGTTGAATGGATACAGTGTGCCAGATCCGTACTGGTGTCTGTTTGGAATATTGGTAGCTTGTAGCATCTCTAAGAAAGCCGTCCTGCAAGACTTTCCCCTAGACACAGCCATTTATGTTGCCATTGGCTCAGAGAGCAGGACACTGACAGCATTTACTCTTCCCTGGCACCTTATAGTAGGCTTCCTCTACCCAGCCAGTTTACCTTTTAAGTCTCTGCTTAGTGTGTTATCTCTTCACAAAATCCTTTCAAATATTTTCCTTTTGCTGTTTGCAAAAGATAAGTTGAAACTTTTTTTTTCCTTTTGCTCTTTCACTTGGATTTTATAATCTTTGATTCACCTTCTATAATTCTGGTCTGTCTGGGTTTTGAGAGCCCTCATCACGTGTTCCCTGCCTCCTCCACCTTTCCTCACTTTCTGCATCTTTCCTCCTTTCCTTTTCCTAGGAATGAATATGACCCAGTGACTTTAGGATGTACCTGGGAAAATAGGCATACTTTACTAGAATTTGCTTTTATACTGGAATTGGCTTATGAGGAGCAGGAACAGTACAATTTGAGTTAATTTCTGTACTTACCCTTGAAAATATAGAGGTATACAGATATTTTCCTGGTATTTGTTATTCTCTTGGTAGAATGAAAAGAAGATGCTTTAGGGAATATGACCAAAGTGCATAAATTAACATGAAGTTGGCGTGTCTGGGCGACATTGGGCTTTTCCAGATTTACAGAGTTATGCCAAATTTAAAACTTGGGATATGTCAGTTTGTCATGTAAACATCTGAGAACTTAAGCATGTTTTGGTTTATTTTTTCTCCACTACAATATCAAGATTGGCCTGTGTCCACTACCAAGGGGAGTGTGAGGTCTCAGGGAGGTTGTTTTTGTTGTTTGATCAGAAGGGGAACAATATTAGTAAATGCCAGTGGCAGGTGTCCAGAGTGGACGCAGGCACACATACATACTGAATAAAGACATAGATTTCCAGCCTCCCACTTCCTCTCATTGCAGTTCTTTTTCTTTATATTCTAGGCCCTGGCTGATCTAGCGACTTTGTTCCTATTGTTCCAGCTGAGGTACTCCAAAGAGTCCATTTTCCTACTGAGGCAACTCTTTTTATATAATACTGCAAGTTGGTCCTGACTCTAAGGAGTACTTCCATTAGTAGAGAATTACTTCTTTTTTTCTCTATGCTTTATGGAAAAGTCATACTAACGTGTGATATTATGGCAGATGGTCGGCAACAGAGCCTAATGGAGACTGCACGAACTCCCTCACTAGCCAGCGTTATCTTAGGCAAGTCATACAGACTCTGCAAGCTGTAGTTTACCCATCTGTCAAATGGGGATAATGCCTAACAAGGGTTGGTGTTGTGTTAGAAATAACATATGCACAGGATTCAGTATGGAGGGAATGCACCAGAAATGGCACCTGTTGTCTTTGATAAAATTAGAGCATGGTTTGATGCTGTGGACATTTATTAATCATAATTTGTTGACATGCCTTGACACACACACACACACACACACACACACAGAGACCATAATGGTGTCAACATCTGTAGAATTCTCTGCCTGGGGAGTCACTCCTCTTCATGGATTTGGGCTCAGTCCAGCTTTTGCAGTTACGTTAGCCTTCTGACTATACCAGTGGTGGAGGTGGGGAGTTGCAGGTCTAGGGCAATTATGTTTCTGGATTTCTCTTTAGGTCTACTCTCCCAATTCAGTATCCATCGGCTCTTCATTATTCACCTGTTCTCAGCAATTCCATGAAGAATTTCATACCTTTTCTCCAATGAGGCCTTGCACTGTTGGGTACCACAGAGTCCCTAAACTGAGTGTGATGCTCCTGCTTTACCCACTGAGGTCAGAGTTCCAAAGGCTGCCTTCAAGGTATCCAAGGAGAGTCTTCCTAAGCTGAGAGATGTTCCTGTTCACTGAGTCTGGGAGGTTCCATGGTGCATCTTGTATTGTGGCAGCCTCCCAACTCCTGGGAGGGACCTTAGGTCCATTTATATGTGCTCAGGATAAAAACATGGAACATAGTAACTGCTCAGTACTGCTACCTGAGATGACAGTGATGATGGCGGACAAGGACGTAAGCCAGTTTGTGCTCTGTCTGCCCCTCCACCCTGCTTTCAGTATAATTGGCAGCACTAGTGCTCTGGTAGACTCTGTTCAGTGCTTTCTGTTTAGTATAAATATGTAAGTATTATTTGCTGCTTGAATCAGGTGTGGTGTGTACATGACGTCTTCCTTTTTTTTTTTTTTTTTTTTAATTTTTTTTTTATTTTGGTACTGGGGATTGAGCTCAGGGGCACTCACCCATTGAGCCACATCCCCAGCCCTATTTTGTATTTGATTTAGAGACAGGGTCTTACTGAGTTGCTCAGTGCCTCATCATTGACCTTGAGATCCAACTGCCTCAGTCCTGAGCTGAGATTATAGACCAGCACCACCAAGCCGGGCAATGTTTTGCAGTGTTGGGGATTGAACCCAGGTCCCTGTGCTTGCAAGGCAAGCACTCTACCAACTGAGCTATATCTCCGGCCCCAATGTTTTCTTTTTTGAACACATTCTTGTTTTTCCTTCAGTGGGTAAATGCCTCACCTTTTAATATGCTTGGTTTTCTTTGAACATCTGACTAAGTCTTCCCACACACCTCCAACTGCTTTGAGTCTCCTCTCATAGCTTACCGCATGGTCCAGCCTTGGCAGATCATCCCAGCACCCCCTCCCTGAAGGCGCCCTCCTGGAGCCCTGTGACTTCCGTTCCCATCTGCACTGGGAGGGTACCACTTCCTTATAAAGACATTAGACAGTTCTCCTATTTTATGGTCCTTTCCTAGCCTACAACCTACTCACTTCCCTTGCAGAACAAAACAAAATACCTGGTGCCTTGTGTCTCTAAAAGTGAAGCGCACAGAAGGCCTGGCTGGCCCTGCCAGATTTTTACCCGCTGTTTGACTTTTGTGGTTGTAGACTTTCAGAAATCTTGTTTCATCAGACACACAGCTTTTGGCATCTATGCCTTGTGGATTTGGAGTGATTTTTCAATTAGGAAAAAGGTGGAAACATCTTCATTTCACCATTGAAACCTACCTATCTTTTAACTTTTAGCTCTATGTTTCTAATTATTGACCAAATTAAAGTAACAGGAAAATAAGTGTTTTAATAATCTTGGATATTCCAGACCTATTCTCTACTTTCTCTTTCCTTTTGTCCTATTGTTTTCCTTATCTGGTACAGATGACAGCATGCTTACATTCTCTGGGGTCTGTCTGTAGTGAGAGGGCCTTTCCTTCAAATGCAGATTTTTATGCAAAAACCTGCCTTGAATAATAAGCCCATCTCCCTGAGTTAGGTTTGCTCATTTTAACATTGCAATTTAAATAAGACAAGGAGAATTTAGAGGTAATAGAGCACAGAGATAATTAAAGGATGATGAAATAGTGCCTGGAAAGAAGGTATGAAAGGTAGGGTTATTTATGTTGGGAAATATGAGGCAGGGAGTGTCCACATAAGAGCATTAAATATACAGTTGTATGGTAGGGACAGAGGTACCCAGTTGCCCTTCTCAGGATGAGAACATTTAAGGGGAGATAGAGGGCATTAACAGTAGTGTATATAAACAGCAGAGCGGAGCATGAAACTAGCAGAACAATAAGTATATATTACCAAGAAGTTTGAACACGATGAAGATGGTTACTGGGATGAGCTGTCAAGCTGTGGCCACCTTGAGTAATTTTTCTTTGATGTTGTAAGGCATCATCTAAAAGTTCAAGTTAGCCTACAAGGTTCTAAGAACCATTACACTTCTTCTGAATCAGTTCATTCTCCCTTGAGTGTCCAGGTTTAGGTACTAGAAGGAGGTCTTCTTTCTTCACCACATGCCTATTTTAATTTGCCAATCTGAAGTCTATGCAGCTGTGTCTTGAGAGCTAATAACTTCATACAGTTCCAACATTTGTGTAAATGAAACAATCATGCAACCATGAGATAAAAGTATTTAAATTTTTATTCTTGTCCTGTATTTGTTTGCATCTCCTGTTTTTTTTTCTTTAAATATTACATTTATGCGAACTACAGTGTTCTTAGATGTAAGCTTTAGCCTAAACCTCTCCATACTGGAAGGTCCTATTCTCTTGTAGAACCGTGTCCTTCTCCTTCTTCTTTTTTTTTTTTTTTTTCCTTACCTTTGTAGATTACCCTGAGCACTAGAATAGTCTCCAGATGTTTGGTTGGTTGTTTTGCTCTGGTCTCTGCGCTGATCTCTTCCCTGCTGCCCAAAGTATCTACCACACTTGTTTTTAATTCTTACCTTGCATTGCATAGAACTTGGTAGGCAGAAAAGGGGGCCTTTTCTTGTCCTTTGGGAATACCACAATTAATATTCTGTGCTGTATGAATAATAGTATTTGAGGGAGTATAGTTATTTGATGTTTGGGCCAAGAAATATTTTTTGTAGTTACCACTTGGTGGAGGGCATCATATTTTTTTCAAACTGTCCTTAGAACACTGCCTCTGAAATTGTGGTGCAGTGGCTTAGCATTGGAGCCACTGAGAAAAGGGCTTGCTGACATCTTTGATGGTTCATCGCACCCCAGGCTATGCCTGAGAGTCACAGTTCCCCAATTTATTGCAGACCTGATATGGGGAGGCATTCTACGTAGGCTCTGAGATTTTCTGTTACAAGAGAACACTGAGACGTCTATATATTCCTTTTTTGAGTTGAGATTTTCTGTTATTAAAGTATTTCTGCCATTTTTATGAGCCATAACTGATAACTGCATAATACCACTAAAAAAATCTATTCTAATATGAACTTGGTTCCTTTTATTCCAAGTTGCTTCCCTTTTTTACATGATGTAATGTATTGAAGTATTTAGGAGAACACATATTTCAACCATTTTACAGGAAATGGAAGTCATAGCTTTTGCATTTGTCAGCAATTTGGGAAGCAATTTAGGAATATGCAATAAGAGACTTCTAAGTAAATAACTTTATATAGCTTTCAATTTAAAAAGGGTCCTTAAGAGTCTACTCTAAAGAAAGAATCAAGGCTGGGGATGTAGCTCAGTGGTAGAGGCCTTACCTAGCATGGGCTGTGGGCCAGAGCTTGATCCCCAGCACCATTAAAAAAAAAGAAAAAAGAAAAAAGTCAAAGACACAGGTAGATCATTTTGATCGTGAAAATCAAAATAGTGTCGAGTATTGTGCAACAATTTAAAATTATTTTTGAAAAATTTTATATGAGAAAATAATACATAATAATTACAATTAATGAAAGATATTATACTTACTACAGGCTCAATCAGGTAAATAAATTAAACGTAATTAATAGAATGTGACATTGTATGCAAAAGTTTTAAAGTGAGCCTCTGGGTGGTGACATGATGGGCTATTTTTATTTTTTCCTTTTAGTTTCATGTAGTAATTTGATTTTCTTATAATTTGTTATCAAAAGATATTAAATGCTATTAAAATTTTTAAAGTAGTTAAAGATTGACATTTCTAATGCCAGTAATTCAAAAGAATGAAAACTCATCCAAGTGCCAGGGTTTAAGTGGTTTTAATCAGTTCTGATTTTGAAAAGGAATGCTTGATCCCAAGTTATTTTTGTTTTGTGTTTTTTCTTCTTCTGGTCAACATATGATTGTGTGTGGTACTCAAAGCCTTTTCGTAAGGGGAGTGTTCTAATATTGTTATTTATGAAGGGTCAGATATGGTACTCGTGCATCTTACAGTATAACTGGGTTCTGAGCCAGCTTCTGCCACCTGCTAGCTCTGGAACTTTGGCCAAGTTATGTAGTCTCAGTTTGCTTATCTGTAAATTGGGATCATGAGAATTAAATGAGATAATGCATGTAGAAGTCTTCAGCACGATTCTTGGCACATAGCAATAATTAAGTTTGATTATAGCTGGAATGACAAATGATAGCTACTATATTATTACAACTGAAAAAACACTTTTTCCAGTTCTCTTAAATATAGTATTTAGGAGTGGCAGGTGTTAAGTGATTTTAATTTTTTTTCTAATACAATTTTAATTAAAGACTAGTAGTGTTTCTGCTCTGTTGCCCTATTCCCTTTAAGGATGGAAATGCCCCATAACTTTTTCCAAGCTCATATTGATATAAACGCACACAAGATGACTGGATTTATGCTGGTTTTGCCACACATATGACTCTGCAGCTTTTCCTACTTAAAAGCATACCATGGGAGTTGCTCAGAGCCAATGTTTGTTGATAGCTGCATGGATGCCAGAATTTATTTGGACATTACATCGGGGTTGCTATCATTCCTCACCCTCTACTGAAAGTCATTGTTTGCTGTTGCATCCTTATGTATAATCCTTAAGATTTGTTGCTTTTATTTCAAATGAAATTTTCCCCAAAGTGGCATTGCTGAGTCACAGTATGTGCTAATTATAGTGCAGAGGGATTTGGGATGACAAAATTGGCGTAAGCTTTGTTGGTTCCTGCCTTCTTACAGTCTAATTGGAGAACAGGGTCTTTTTTTTTTTTTTTTTTTTTTTTTTTTTTTAATTATGTAGAGAAATTTTATTAACTGGTATTTAATTTCAGGAAAGTTTGAAATCCGTAGCATTCTAAAGCACAGGTATAAACCAGAAGAGCAAAGGGACCTTCTTGAATTAGGTTTACTCTGTGTGGTATTTGATGTGTTTATTAGATACAGATTTGCTAGAAATTGTACATATCTTCAGTTGTGTTTTGTTTTGTTTTGCTACTGGTGAGTGAACCCAGGGGCACTCAACCACTGAGCCACATCCCCAGCCCTTTTTCTGTATTTTATTGAGAGACAGGGGCTCACTGAATTGCTTAGGGCCTCACTAAATTGCTGAGACTGGCTTTGAATTCAGAATCTCCTGCCTCAGCCTCCCAAGCTGTAGGGATTACAGATGTGCACCACGGTGCCCACTGGCCTAAATTTTTCGGTGTTTAAGAACTGAAAGCCCCACTTAAAAACTCAAGCAGTTGTCATTTGCTTTCCTGTCCCCACTGTGCTCAAATCCCACAGAGGTGCAGAAGGCAGTGGAGCCATCCCTGCAGGCAGCTCCCCATCTCCAGAGGCCCAGTCTTGCTCAGCACTGATGCATGTGCAACTGAGCCGTCTTCATTTCGAGGTTACCAATGGTAACAGGAATGATAGATGCTAACAATGTCTTTACAGCAGAGCAGCCACCTGCTACAGGTAGAGAGGTTCTTTTTCTCTGGAAGGTCACTGAGAGCTAGTTGGTATAACAAGTTCTTCCAAGTGCCTACTTAAGTAGTGTGGGGTATGTGTCTTTACAAGGCAGGGGACAGAGAAGAAAGGGGCACTTGAGATGTCTCTGGGCTGCTTGTATGAACATGTAGTCTACCTGCAGTAGGTAGCAGGACTATCTCTGTTTAGAAGCTTTGTTTTCCTTCATTAGCAATTAGCATTTGGTTGCATCAGTTGGAATTACACAGCTCTGTAACAGCTGACGCTAGTTCATACCTGTTTTCATTCTTTCTCCCCTCTGATTCAGCTTCTTGGCTCTGGAGCGGTGATTGCATCATGACTCTTTAGAGCCCACTTTGTTGGCTCCCCAGCTCCCTAGAGTGGTCACAGATCTGAAACCCACCCTGTTGTACTTCCAACTCACTGGGATCTGTAGTTGCTTGTTTTACTGTCACGTTTTGTCTCTTTATGATGAATGGCTTTAATTTAAAAATTTCTTTGCTCTGTAATCGGTGGCTTGTTGAAAGCAGTTTGTGGTACAGGGCAGTCTGTGTGTTTCCTTGGGTTTCCTGTAGTAGTGAGTAAAATAGCAACTGCAACGATAATGGCAGTGATTTCAAACACAAAAGTAAGGCTTACTGTTTGCCAGGAATTTAGATACAGATTCAGCCTCCCTAATCTGAAAATCTTAAATGTTTGCAAAATCCAAAACTTTTTGAGCATGGACATTATGCTGTCTAGTGGACAGGTCCATGCCATGAAGCTTTGTCTTATGCACAAAATTATTAGATATTCTATAAAATTACCTTTAGAGAATGTATACAAGGCTTACATAAAACATAAATGAATTTCATGTTGAAACTTAGGTCCCAGGCCCCAAGCTCTTTAATTATGTGCTATTCCAAAATCTGAAGGAAAAAAAAAAAGAAACAAAATTGAAGCACTTTTGTTCCCAAGTATTTTGGATAAGGGATATCCCATCTGTATTCTTAACTGATATAATTGTCACAACAACTCTGTGTGGTGAGTGCTGTTCTTATCCCCATGTTTGAAATGAACGTGATGAAGCAGCTTCTGAGCCGTGGTTATGCAGTATGCAATTGACATTCATGGATGTGACTATGTCGGGGTGAGGCTCACTGGTGGGGCTGGAGAGACCTGTGAGTGAGCGGGGCGACACACCCAGGGAAGCTAAGTACTGTAGATGCTCAGACCTAGACAAAATTGGCCGAGTCACTTGGCCACTACTCACTGTTTGGATAGGAAGTGACACGGATGAGTCCTCCCATCTGAGAGCCCTCTACCCATGAGGGAAGTTGAGGGAACTCACTCAGGCATGGGCAGGAAGGAAATGGGAAGGGGAGGTGTGGAAACTTTGCTGAGGGAGGTCACAGGCAACCAATTCTCACAAAGAATCCCTCTCTTCTCCAGATCTGTCCCTTCAGGATGCGCATCTCTGCAGGAGGGTGAAGTGAATTAAAGGTGTGTTTGTCTTCAGCGACTTTCCTTTGCTTTAAGTCATATGTCCAGGATGCAGAATCTCTGTGGTTGCTTTTATGATTGTGTTTTTTGAAGAAGTCCTGTGCAGTGGACTTGGATTCTCCCATGTGATAATGCAGAGTGCAATGGGTGGAAAGCCATCGAGGTGAGAGACACTGGCAGGGTTCTGTGGCTGAAATAGGACACAGATTCTGCTGCCCTCTGGATAAAGCATCCTAGGACTGAACTTGGGTCCCAGCCTCACGGTTCATGTCTGCCATGTCTGAGTAACACTCACTGCGGGTGCACAAAGATAGACTGAAGGTGGTGTGTCACAGCCTTGTTGAATGTGGTTCCTGCTATTGTCATTGTTACTTTTCTATCACTAGGTCATAGCTTCTAACTCCCTTCTTCATAAAAGCAACATAGTTCATTGGGTCAGAGAGAGCTCCAAGTTCTGAGCTTGACTTTGTTGGTCATTGTATGATCTTGGGCAAGGCCTTTGACCTCTCCAGCCTCAGTGCCCTCATTTGTAAAGTGGGATAATAGAAATAGCCCTCTCATAGGCTGTCAGAGATAATGTTTAGTAGACTACCTTGTCATTATGTCTGCTTGATAAGTGGGGGTGCTCATTATTGCCTGCTGAGTGCTCTGACACTTTTGGATATCTCCCATTCTGGTTCCTGGTTATGATTAGTCTGATATTCCAGGACACATCAGAGTGGGTGTGTAGATACTGACAGCAAAAGAACTGGAATTGGAGAATTGCAGATTGCAGGGTCTCTCAAAGAAGGGTGGGGTGTCTCAGGACAAAGCATGCCTGGCATGAATAGACAGAATGCTCATTTGAGAAGTAAACCAGAGTCAGGTGTTCTCCTGATAGCATTGATCAAGTAAGCTTCCTGGGAAGCATTAGGCCCGGTGGACTGTTTCTTTGTATTTTAAACTACATTTTAAATAACTTGTCATCTTACTTACTTAAGATTTTTTTTTTTCCCTGCTGTCAGTTTGACCTTGCTAAATGCATGCTTTATTTTGGAAGGAAGAGAAGTTCAAGTTAGAGGTGAAATTTGGACCCCTTTTAAAGAGTAGATTGTTACCTATTTTGCCAGATTACTCTACAAAGTATCATTTAAGAAACATTTTACTTTAAAAAAAAATCCAGCTTTTTATTATGGCAAATTTCAGGTACATGCAAAACAGACATGTAGAGAATGTTGGTGACCTCTGACACACT
Organism: Sciurus vulgaris; assembly: GCF_902686455.1. NCBI lineage: Eukaryota > Metazoa > Chordata > Mammalia > Rodentia > Sciuridae > Sciurus > Sciurus vulgaris. The sequence continues at coordinate 70,271,002 of NC_136473.1, forward strand.
GTCTTCCAGCTTGGACTCCTGTCGGCTTAGGGCCGGTGGTGCCTCATCTGTACCCACCCTCAATTACTCTACTTTCATGATTTTTAAAAGCAAATCCTAGGTCATAATTTATTCATAAATATTCAAGATGTACTTCAGCTACTTTCATAGAAAAGTTTTAGTAAGGTCAGAAATGAAGATTTAGATTCATCCTGTAGGAAAATTAAAAAATCATATCTCTAGCAGTCTGAAGGCAGTAATCCTCAAAGCAGGATATGGGGAAGTGATTTTTTTTTTTTTTTTTTTTTAACAGGGGGCTTTCCAGATTTTTTGTCCTCTCAGAGGATTGCCTCTTGCAGCCCCCCAATTTGAAAATCATGGCATTTGGTAGTTCATGGAGCTGGTTTGCTTCAGAGTGTTAGAGGAACATAAGGCAGAGAAGCACCTTGTAGGGGGAAGGTGATTCCAGATAGCAGAGCCTTTACCTCTCAGGATCCATCCTTCCTTCCTTCCTTCCTTCCTTCCTTCCTTCCTTCCTTCCTTCCTTCCTTCCTTCCTTCCTTCCTTCCCTCCCTCCCTCCCTCCTTCCTTCCTTCCTTCCTTCCTTCCTTCTTCTCTTCCTCCTCCATGAATGGGACTTATATTATCATGTATTTATCTTCTGCCTTCTTTCTCAGATTATGCTACTTTCCTTTCTGAGGTGCACTTGGCCATAGAAATTAGCATATTGTTTTGAAATTAGAATAAATTGCTGTTTGTCTTGAAAGAAATCAAGAATCAGCATTGTTGGGTCTTGCAAAGTTGCCCAGGATTATACTGGATGGTATTTAATCATTGCTATTTAATACAGGCATTTTTTGGATACAGCTTTCCATGCTGTGATGTGTTTGTTCGTATCATTTACCCTATCACCTCCCTTACTGTCATTTGTATTGTGCGTTACCGTGTTTGTCTGTGATAGCCTCTTGTCTCTTTGAAATCTGCAAAGGGTGCTGGAAAGCAAGGTGAAGGAATTCACAAGAAACTTTATATAAAGTTAGACAAAATGAACTGAGGATATACTTGTGTTTCCTGAGCACTGTCTCTGATGCCAGAATTAAGGATATTGTGGCCCCATTTCTCAGTTTTCAGCTCTAGCTGCCTAGACTGATTGTGTTGTAGCCACTTTCACGTGTAGGTGAGGTATCATTGCACCAGAGAGTAACGGTGAGAATCTGTCTTCTAATTTCAAATGCAGCTAAAGAAAGGCTTTGAAAGGTCATTTATGTGGCTATTGCATAGGAAAGTTGGGAAAATTTCCACCTCACCACTGAGTATTTGAAAGCAGGAAGGAAATAATGGAATTTCAAAATGTGCTCTTTAAAACAGTTCTTTAGCAACTAAAGTTAGGGACTTGTGTTTTAAACCTTGCACCAAACCTTTACTTGGCTAAAAATAATTTGATGTAAGGATAGGATTTGAGAGGTATGCAGTTCAAAAGTTGATGGGTAGCCCCAGCTGCTTGGGAGACTGAGCAGGAGGATCGATTGAGCTCGGAAGTTAACCCAGCCTGAGTCACATAGCTAGACACTGTCTCCAAAAAAGATGACGATGAAGAAGAAACTGATAGTCACTAATTTGCACCAAACTCCACTGCCTTTCTGCTCTTCTTTAAGGGAAAATCAGAGGAGACAGTTTTAACACTTCTTTCTTTACCTCCTTTCCCCATCTATTTTTTAGCCTCTCCTTAGGAAGATGAGAGAGTGGACATGAACCTGGAGCTATGTGGTGTGCAGTCCGTACCCAGGATGGACTAGTTGCATTGATTTTTTTCCTTTTTCACACCCAGTTCAGGGTTACATAGTTCTGCAAGGTGTGCTTGGGAGCTGTAATAATGTGGAATGCTGGCAAAATTCCAAGGGCTGTTGGTAAATATAAGATGCAGCTGAATAGCTGTTAGCTTCTTTGGGCAGTTTCAGAACTTAGAAAGATAAAGTCAAGTGTACTCAGCATAACATGGGAAATAAAAAGAAAGTGTGATGAACACGTTTAGGACTTCAGTTTTAATTTCTTTCATTTTCCTAAAGTCTGGGGGTCATTCAGTTGAGAGGATTAAGCTATATTTGGATGATATTAGTGAAAGATCTCTCTACTTCTTAACCATCCTGTTTAAAGATTATTTTATCAGCCAAGACCTTTTTCTAAGTATGAAAAAGCTGTCTTTGTGTTTTCTGCTTTGAAGTGTTTTTTTTTTTTTTTTTTTTTTTTTTTTTCCTTATTGGTGATATGGTTTTTGATTATTAAGAATGGGAATGCAAAATACTGGAAATTCATAGTTCATAGTTAATGATGGAAAGTTACATCTTCGGGCTTGTAGTGAGCTGATGGACTGCTCAGGAGTGGATTTTAGAAGTGACTTTGAAGCTTCTCTGTGTGTTCTCTCCCCTGTAGCCTATACTATAGAAGTTCTTTAAAGTATAGTGTTTACAGAGCAAATATCCCAAGAAATTGCTTTCAGCAGTCAGGGGCACACTAAAAACACTTTGTATCACATCATTAAGTTCCATTGTAATTTTTTTTGTGTGTGTGTGCAGGGAACTTTCATGGGATGTGCCATCTCTCTCCCTGAGACCACCCCCAGTTTATAAGCCACAGTAAAGGCTGGAAAAGGAAAACTGGGGTGGTGGGGAATTTTTTTGGAAATCTGAGCTCTTTTTTCCCCCCTAAAGCACCAGTGAGCTGAATAACAACTCTCATCTCTGTTCTTCAGAGTGTAACCCTCTCTTAAGACCCCAAAAGTCAGACTCATAAGGCTCCAAATTTCTCCAGGGATCTAAAGAGTCATTGAAGTCACTCTGTAGCCTCTTGCCCTGCCTTGGCATCAAAAACTCGTTTTTCTCTCTTTCATCATAATGACAAACATTGACTTAGCTTCCTGCTGTGCACAGAGCTCCATTTTATGATTATAGGAGACCACCCAGCAGAACCGACACACATTTTTCCTTTCGGGATTCAAACTGGGGAGCTGAGTGCGGGGGTCACTATAGCATGAGAGAAACCGTGCCATGCCAGATGCTGTGGAGATGCAGCCTTATCCATTCTCAGACCAAAGGTAATTTGGGATCCTTTTTCTCTCCTGTGGGAGAAAAAGGACAGTTGACTAAGATAAGACATGTATTGACTAAGATAAGAAGGTGGCTGGAATCTTCCCATTCAGGACTGTCCCTTAAGAGGGCATTTAGTCTCTGATTGACTCCTTCACACATCAGGTGTCAGAGTTGGGAAAATAACCAGGTAGCAGTGGTTGGGCTGGGAGAATGCCCTTTATGCTCTGTCAGTGTTCCCATGGGACTGTCCTCCCTTCACTGGACTCTTTTCTGTCTTTTGCTTTGCCTTCTCTGCCTCCGTGGTGGCTGGTGAGTCAGTAACGTTCTTTGCACCCCTGCATGGCCACCCTTGAGCAAACCTAGCATACTCTGAGCAGGTTAGGAAGGGAGCTTGCCCACACCTGCTGAGTGCTCAGGAGAAACTTTTTCTCATTTCCTTCTCACAAATAGGTGGGGGATACTGTCTTCATAGATCAGCCTCAGAGGATGGTGATTTGTCATTCAGTCCTGGCCTCTAGTTAACACGAGTTCCTTCTTAAAGGTTTGTTCGTGTCCCTTACAGTTAACCTGTAGGGAGAGTCCCCAGCTCAGCTGCAGCTCTCTCTTCTTTGTCCGGCAGCAATTTTCCTCAGCATGTTGGTTAGCATTCAGTTTGTAATTTCTTTACTGCTCTAGGGACCCTGGGAACTAGGGAGTTAGGGGACTTGGTGGCACTTTCCCCTTTGCTTTGTATTCTAAATTTCTCCAGTCACTGAAGGCTGCATAAAGCCTAACACTCTTATCCAAGGCTACTTTCTTTTCTAAGATGCACCGAGGCATAGAAATTAGCAGTTTGTTTTGAAATTAGAATAAATTGCTCTTTGTCTTGGAAGACATCAGGAGTTAGCATTGTTGGGTTCTTGCTAAGTTGCCGAAGCTGACCTTGAACTTGTGATCCTCCTGCCTCAGCCTCTTGAGTAGATGAGATTACAGGTGTGTGCCACTCATTCGGCTAGCATTCAGTTTTACCATCAATATTACAATTTTTTTTTTTTCTCTAGTTTCATGCATGATCCTTGGCAATAGTTGCAGCAGTTTACTATTTACCCAATGTGTTCTGGAAGTATAGATAAATAAAACTACGTATTTGAAGGAACTTCTTATTTGTTTTTAAAATTGGCTTTATTTTGTAGAGCAGTTTTAGGTTCACAGCAAAATTGAACGGAAGGTACAGATATTCCCCATATCCCTCCCCAAAGCATACACAGACTCCACTGTTGGCACCCACCACCAGAGTGGAGTGTTTGCTACAATTGATGAACCTACACTGACAAATCATTATCCCTAAAATCCATCATTTACTTTAGGGTTCCTTCTGATTTTTTTTTTAAAGGGAACTATCTATTTTTTAAAAATAAACTTACTAATAAACAGAGTGAGGACTATAATTTTATCTCTCTTGAAAAGAGGTTTGCATTGAGAAGGTCTAAGGTGTCATAAACTTGGGACCTTTCTATGAGCATATGGCATCTAGCTGTTTTATAACAGTCATGTGATAAATTGAATGGGATGAAGCCCCAAAGATCCACATGGGGAGAATCATAAAGGTGCTTGGAGCCAGGCATTGAACAGAAAGGAGATGGTGCAGAGTGGATTTTGCATCAAGTCCCGCTGTATGGTAGCATATTTCAGTCCCTGCTCTCTCCAGGACTAGCAGGGAGCTGAGTTTTGTTTGAGGTAGAAGTATATGGCTGTCTGCATGGTTAAAAGGGGGAATTTAACACCTGTGCTGTAGATTCTTGGAGAGCTTAGAAATAGTGGCTAATTCATTGACTATTAAAAATGTTAAAACTGAAAGGAATGAAGAGATTGCTAACCCAAACATTGTAGTTTAATCTCGGACACATTGTTACCTGGGAAAATTTAGGCATAGCTCTTCCTAAAGGTAAGGGTCATCCAAAATGAGTGCCTGAAAGTTCTTTCGAGAAGAGAGAGCTCTAAATGTCACAAGCTTTTATCCTAGGAAAGTGGTGTGTGTGGGAGAGATGGAAAAGTGCTGGCTCTGGAGGAGCATATCGCCAAAGCGTGTTAATATTTTTATTAGTATATTAAAATAAGCACAAATGACTGTGGGAGTTGAAAGAAAGGACTCCTTGTCTCTTGGATTTAGAGAAGTTCATTAAAAGAGGCAGGAGCATTTAAATAGAGCTTTAGAGAGTAGCTGTGAACATTTTAAGTATCTTTTTAAAAAAAAAAAATTTCTTTAGTTGTCAGTGGACCTTTATTTTACTTATATGTGGTGCTGAGGATCAAACCCAGTGCCTTACACATGCTAGGCAAAGCGCTCTAACACTGAGCTATCACCCCAGTCCTAGTACCTTCTTCTTAACTTTTGTTTTTGAAAATGTTTAGTTATACAGAAAAGGTAAATGAGTTGGAATGAGTATCTGTATGCAGATATCCAGACAGCTGGATTCAACACTGTTGAAGTTTTGTCACGTTTCGGTTCTGAATTTGTATATGTGTGTATGTGTTGATTAACCGTTTTAAAGTAAGTGCAGGCATCATGATCATTGTACCTCTGATTGTACCCCTGGGGGCTGGGGTTGTGGCTCAGTGGTAGAGCGCTTGCCAAGCATGCATGAGGCCCTGGGTTCGATCCTCAGCACCAAATACAAATAAAGGTATTGTGTCCACCTACAATTAAAGCAAACAAGCAAATAAGCAAAAAAAAAAAAAATATATATATATATAAAAGAAGGCCACTGGCATTTTCTAACACCATTCTCTTCCATAACTGCAATCCACTCTCAAAAACTCAAGAAAACCAATAATAACACATTGGCATCATCTCATTTCTGTTTTTTAAGTTTTTATAGTGATCTCATATCTTTTGTAGCTTTTTTTTTTTTTTTTTCAAATCTGGATTTAATCAATATGGACACATTGCATTTTATTTTCCTAAATCTCCTCTCCTCAAAGGTAGCCCTTTCTGCCCTCTCCCAGCTCCCTTCCCCATACTCAGTTTTTGTTCCATGGTATTGACTTTCAGAAGGACCAGAATGATTTTCTTACAACTTTTTTTGTTGATATCTTGTCTACAAGTTTCTTGCAAATAGAAGATTTAGAAAGTCTTTTTAGAACTTGGAATAGGTATGGCTGGGTGTGGTGGCACATACCTGTAATCCCAGCCACTCAGGAGTCTGAGGCAGGGGGATCACAACTTCAAGGCCAGCTTCAGCAACTCAGACCCTGTCTCAAAGTTAAAGATAAAAGGACTGGGGATGAGGCTCAGTGGTACAGTGCCCCTGGGTTCAATCCCCAGAACCAACCAAACAAAAAAACCCAACTCAGAATAGGTATTTTCTAAGAAAAATACTACCTGATTGTTGTTAGCCATGAATATAAAGATGTTGCTCCTGACATAGTATTTTCAGTAGGTAATCTGCAAAATAATCTTTATGCACAAAACTAATATAGGCCAGAAGACATTTGAATAATTAGAAAATACATTAAGTTGGAGTTCTGTTTAATATCGGTAGCCCTGTGGTGGTGACTTACATTCTTTCCTGTGTGTGTGTCCTGTTTATTCTGACAACTGCCGCCATCTGCACACATTGCTGTTCTCTCTACTTCACTAGCTGTGTGTTATGAACATTGTCCTGTAGACTAAGTCATGGAGATTGTTTTTGCTAGGACAGACATGCACCAAGCCGGCCACATTCTTGCATAGGTGTTTAAGGTGAGACACACCCAAATATAAAGTGCCTGGCCCAAGATTAGAAACATGGCTTGTGATCACAGAGCAAATATTTTTCTCTGTTTGGGGCTCTCTGGCTCATGTCGGCATGAAATCCTGGCCTCTCTGCCCTGTGCTTCAGGAAGTTGAGGGGAATTTGTTATTCATAAACACTTGGGGGCTATTCATTTGAATTCTACCCCCCCTTTCTTTTCCTTTGGGTGGGTCCCTCCATATTTTTGTACCTATCAGGAGATCAAGTTGGCCTATCTTGGAGGTAAACATGATGCGTTGCCAACGTGAAGTGAGTTAGAGATGTGAATAGATTTTACCAAGCCAGAGTTTCTAGCACATGTATTTTAAGCCATCATAAAGCATATACCTGTCATGTTAAGGAATGTGCCAAAGGCAAGTATCAAAGATCTGCCGTGGCAGTGCGGGAGTGTGTTTTGCTGTGTTGTAGGCTTATACCCTGACAACCTCTGGGAGGCCTGGGGTGCTGGCAGGGAGTGGTCTATAAATATTGAAGCCATCTTATTTATTAATCTAAGAATTCCTGCAACTAATGAGTTATTCCTATTTGTCCTCCTGATTGTCCTGGGGCTCAGGGATAATTCTGTGTTGGTGGATGGAGGGAGGGAGAGGAACATAGGTGGGTCTGTCTGGGTTAGGGAATCAAGTTCAAAAACAGATGAGCTAGAACTGGTCCTTTGAGCTCAATGGAGAACAGACTATTTGGATAGAAAAGCTTTGTGGATATTTCTGGGTTCTTCGAAAGATAATGTTTCACAAGCCTCCCAGCCCGAGCATTACTGGTGCAGGGTAGAAAGGTCCAGCTGCTTTGGTTGTTGTTACTTTAGCTGGTGTTCTCCATGGCAGTAATGTCATCATTCTCATTTGGTGGGACATCGGGATGCCAGTAAATCTTGTTACTAGTTAAGTTAAATTATCAGTAATTTTGGTGACAGGGCTTTTATATCAGGCATATTGTAAAGGAACATTTAGACAGAGTGGTTCCACACATCTGTCTAAATATTTGTTGAAAAAAGGGCAAATAGTTGTGCATTTAAGTACATTAAGGAGTTCACATGTTTTAGGGGCCAGGATGTAGCTCAGTGATAGAGCATGGGCTTAGCATGTGCCGGGTTTCTAGGTTCAATCTCTGGTAACCCCACCAGTATATTTACTTATATATCCACATGTGTATTTTAAATTATTTTTAAAAAGAGAAAAGTAACTGATTACATGAAATGTGTATTCCTACCATTTTACATCATTCTAAGTAAAAATAATATATAATAAAAGATAAATGTTAAAAATAAAAGCTAAAGACATTAATAAAAAAAGAGGAGGTAATGTTATAAAGAGCAAGGAAGAACAAGATCAAATTTTAAGTTCAGTGAGGCAATGCAATCACTGCACCTCTTTCCATCTGTAAAGAAATTCATACTCTAGGAGGTTCATGAGATTCAAATGAGAACATAGAAGTTAAAGTGCTCCAATTCCGCTCCTAGTGCTTTTTCTGAGCAGATAGTATTGTGGAGTGGGAAGAGCACGTGAGTTGAAGTTGCATGGATGTTGGTTTGAATTCTGGCCTTGCAATTAAGACTGTGCATCATGGTCGAATTCTTTCGTTTGTCTGAACTCTGCTTCAGCAAAGCGGTTTTTATCATATCATTCTTATAAGACAGGGCAGAGTGCATGGCCTCTGCCAAAACCCTCGGGAGCTCACATCTCCTGCTTCTGGGACCTGGTTGTTCACCTACCTCTGTGGTGTGTTTGTGTGTGTGTGTGTGTGTGTGTGTGTGTGTAGTATGTACCACATTATTGAGACTTCCCTTCCAGCACATGACCAGATCATTTCTTTTCTTTCTGCAGCTGTCTTCCAGAGGGCCACACTGGGCATGGACACCGCTTTCTGTACCTGTAGGAGCACAGGTGGTAGTGTGATCACCCAGTCACAAAACTGCTAAGGCCATCTCAGGGGCGTGTGCGCCAGGATAGGAGGGCGGCATCGGAGGGCCACAGAGCCATGCCTTTCGGTCTGAAGCTCCGCCGGACACGGCGCTACAACGTCCTGAGCAAGAACTGCTTCGTCACTCGAATCCGCCTGTTGGACAGCAATGTTATTGAATGCACACTGTCTGTGGAAAGCACAGGGCAAGAGTGCCTGGAGGCTGTGGCTCAAAGGCTGGAGTTGCGGGAGGTAAGAGTGTGCACATGCACGCGCTTGTGCCTGTGTCTGGTGGGCGTAAGAGGGTCCTCTGGGTCCCTAGAGGACCCAGCCAGTTATTTCTTGTCACCTGCCCTGCTTATTAGCCTAAGTGATGTGTTCATAAGAATGTTGCTCTTTTAGCATGGGGACAATCTCAGACTTGAGTGGGTCAGACATGTGCCGAGGTGTGTGAGCCAGGACAACGCCTAGAGCTTATACAGTGTGGCAGGTCCCTGTTGTTTCCACCAGCACGAGGTTTGCTGGGAAGTAAAAATGTGAGACTCTCCCCACCAAAGTCATTTTTTTTCTTTGAAACAACCGAGTGGGTAGCTGGTATCTTGGCATTACAATCACAGATCAAGGAGAAAACGCCCACATTTGGTACGGGTGCAGCTGCTTTTCTGTTTGTTTGTTTCTATATTTTCCTCTTGAAAAAGAGAAAAAGCATTTAAAGTAAATGTGACCAGTGGGACTTTGGGGACGGATTGTAAAATGAGGATTTGTTCCTTTTAAGATCCTCACAGGGGATTGGGGTTGTGGCTCAGTGGTAGAGCTCTTGCCTAGCATGTGAGGCACTGGGTTCAATCCTCAGCACCACATAAAAATAAATGTTTTAAAAAAGGTATTGTGTCCAGTTAGAACTAAAAAAAATCTAAAAAAATTCCTCACAGTCCTGGGTTTCTTTGTACCATCTATGAGACTACTTGAACTTTAAGCATCCTGAGGGCTGACAATTTAGAAGGTCACTTTGTCATTCTTTAGAAGAGACCTGGGGCAACACAAGGGCACTGTGTTGTTCATGACAGGCAAGCCCTGCTTTTCTCAGTCTTATACTCAGGATGAGAGACTTGTATGAGAAATCCACACCTGTGTTGTCACACAGGCCTGGTATCCTGACTGGTGGGCGACCGGGAGGGCGGGTGGATGGCTGTCAGTGCTGAGTGCTGCAGGCCTCTGAGATGCTCAGGCCTGAGCATCAGGAAATGCTTTGCAATCTTCAGAGGCCCTCATGGGGTCCAAGTGACAGCACTGACAGGGACCATAGGTGATAGAGGAGGGGTGATGGTCACTGCTGGGGGTGAGCATATGTAGTGTCTTTCCCTCGGCACTAAGGCCCTGACCCGGAGGGTCCTCTCCTCCCCTCCCCTCCCCTTTCCACTCCTTCCCACCCTCCCCTCTGCTCTTCCCTGGGAGACTGTTCCACCCGAACACTTCTGTCTCCTGCTGTTCTTTGTGTTTAGACTTTGGTTGCATGGTCATCCGTCCTTTGAGGTTTACTTTGCAGTGCAAGAGTCTGTTCTAGACCAGAGATGTTGAGCCGACACAATAGAGTCCACATTGAAATACCCTGCCTTGCTGATTGGTAGCACATTAAGGTACACATATTTGTACACACACACACACACATATACACGCACACAGAGGCATAAAGGAAAAACCCTGATATGGTACACTATTTGGCAGTAGTCTCTAAATTATTGTAAAAAAATTAATTATAGAACATCAAAAGGACATTCTGTGCTTTTACTTTTGAGGACATCTAGTAACTTGTACTATTTGTATACATTGAGGGGCAGTATAAGCACAGGCTTTGTAGGTTTTTTGTGTGTGTGGTCCTGGAGATTGAACCCAGGGACTCTTTATCTGAACGACATCCCCAGTTCTTTTTTTTTTTTTATTTTTTTATTTTGAGACAGGATCTTGCTAAATTATTGAGAGTCTCACTAGGTTGCGAAGACTGGCCTTGAACTTGTGATCCTTCTGCTTCAGTCTCCTGAGGTGCTGGGATTACAGGCATGCACTGCTCCCAATAGGCTTTGTAGTCTTGAACTTGGGTTCAGAGCATGGTTCTGTCACTTATTAGCTGGAAAAGTTACTGAAGCTCTCTGGGCATTGATTTTCCCACCTGTGGTGGGGAATAATGATGCTTACTTCATGGGGCTATTGTAAATCCTTTAAGTTTGTGTGGATAATGTGTATGCTTTATCTAATAATTTATATTGTTCAAATTTGAATGTTTTAAGGAACAGCTTTTCATGGAAAGAAAATATTGAGCAATTATTTTATACCAGGTACTATTTTAAGACTTGATGAAACAGATAAATAAAGTACAAATTTATCTTCGAGACATGCACAGAACAGTAGGGGAATATAGCATATAAATAAATGGTTCAGATTGAATGTGATCCGTGCTCAAATAGAAATCAGGAGCAGGCCTGAAAAGCAACAGTTCTCCTTAGAGCTGTGCAGTGCACTAACTGACCCACTGAGCACTGTGGCTTGGGAAAGAAAGTCTCAGTGAAAGATGGATAAAGCCTCCACTCTTGGAACTGGGTTTTAAGGATACTTAGGAATTCAGGAGGTAGGAAAGAAGGCAGGTCATCCTTAGCACTTGGAATTGTATTTTAAAAGATTCAAGGTGGTGAAAGAGCAGCTGCCAGTCTTGGGGGCTGAGAAGGCATCTTGGCCAGTCACCAGGTAAAGCTAGAGTGAAAGGAGATCGGTGAGGTGTCTGGACGTGCACGTGGTAATGATTACTTGATGCAGGCTGTCATTTCTCTCAGTAAGAGGGCAAAGGGCAGCCTGGGATTATCCCACAGCTATGTTGTGACAAAGGACAGATTCCCCTGTCAAGTGTGCGTGGAGCTGTGATTGATGTCCCATTGCGAAGGTGGGGCTTGTGTTTAACACTGGCTTTATTTTGACACACCCTAAATAAGTCCATCACAGTGGAGCAAATCACTTTCTCTTTGAATTTTGTGCTTTCATTGTATGACAGATAACACTGAAGGTCTGACCTTGTGTAAATCAGTCCTGTAGATACTCTTGAGTGAAAGGGCAGATGGAGTCAGCTGGTACTTTGTTCATTTATACATGCACACCTGGAGCAGGACTGCACCTTCCACCCAAAAGCAGAAGTAGCAGGGGAGAGAGTGGGGTCTGCACCTTAGACCTTGACCTTTTCCAAATAGAGCCGATGGTAGTTCTCAGAGGAGTAGATGAAAATCAATCTGAAGTATAACAAAAATGTTTAGTCCTCATGAAGCCTTAGAAGCCAAATTATGATGGCTGTTTGACCTTGACACTGAAACTAGTTGAGTTGTATCCTAAATTTTACAGTAGCTCTATATTTATAAAGGATGTATGGTAGACTTACTTTTTTAAAAAATTTAATTTGTAATCTCTGTTAATCATTTTACCATTTAATCTTGTAAGATGGTTTTAAAATAGGATTCAATTTTTTTTCTTCTTTTGATATCGGGGATTGAACCCAGGGGTACTTAGCCCTGAGTCACGTCCTCAGTCTATATTTATATATTTATATATTATTTATAGTTTTAAAATTTAGAGCTAGGGTCTTGCTGAGTTGCTAAATGCATAGCCAAGTTGCTAAGGCTGGCTTTGGATTCTTGATCCTTCTACCTCAGCCTCCCAAGCTATTGCGATTAAAGCATCTTCAAAACTTTTTAAAGACTATCTTTTAGAATAGTTTTAGGTTTGAGAGGAAGGTATAGAGATTGTACCCCTCCGTCCCAGCTCATGCAGAGCCCCCCACTCCTGCCAGTCATGTATTTACTAATAATGAACCTGTGTCCTCACGTCACTCTTACCTAAAGTCCATAGTTTATGCGAGGTTTTGTTGCTGCAGCTGCATGTTCTGTGGGTTTGGACAGACGTATGAAGGCTTAGATCTGTGTGATAGACTAAGCACAAGTCTGTTTCAGGTGCGCTACTGGTGTGCTGCTAGTTTACACGGCATTTGAGGGCCCACGTCTGGTTCATGTGGTCAGCGAAGACCCTTGAAGTTGCATGTGATAGGGTGCTTGCTTCCAGAAACACTCAAGGAAAGGATGAATGCGAAACCAAGCCCAGGGTACAGATTGTGACAAAGGGTAGAAGCAGGAAAGCACATAGAATTTTCAGGAAAAGGCAGAGGACGGTTTGCACCCATGTGTTTGTGAATGTGGAGGGGGTCGTGGCAGGGAGGGCAACGAGAGGCAGGGAGTGTGGCGAGGCAGGCTGGGTCCATGAGTTTTAACTAGATTCTGTGGGACAGTTTCTAAAATGTGTCACAAAGACTGAGAGTCATCACCTTTTAATGTACCGTGTACATTCAGGGCACTTTCCACTTCTCAACTCACTGAAATCTCCTATATACTCTTGCTATCCCTGTCTGAGAGCTCAGGGTGACCTGCATGCAGGCACTGTGCTGGTGGGTTGTGAGGCTGGTTCAGACCAGGGCAAGTGGCTCTCAAGGTCTAGATTCCAGAAGCGTGAAGTAGAGGAGATGGTTTTTGGTAAAATGTTTTGGGAACCGTTTTCCTAAGTTCTATAGCAACAAGAAAAACAAACAAACAAACAAACCTACCAGGGTCGAGGTGCAACTCAGTGGTAGAGCGCTTGCCTGGCATGCCCTGGGTTCAGTCCCTACTATTGCAGGAAAAAAAAAAAAAGATTTTCACAATTATTTTGGTCTTCTAGTAAATACTCTTGAATTTTGGGGGTAAAATACTGCTGTGAGATGTGAAGTCATCAAAGGACTCCAGGGAGGAGTGTGACATGATCAACTTGCGTATGAGAAAAAGGGCCCAATGACAGAACAGAATGGGGGATTGGGAGGTCAGGAGGAACAGGGACTCCAGTGGAGACCACAGTAACCCTGGCAGGAGGTAATAAAAATGAACTTCTTTGGAAAAAATTTCAGTCATTTTCAAGGTCAGACAAAATTTACAGGTAGGAGTTTCTGGCTGGGTACTCTGTTAAGGAAGAGACTTGAGAGGGGACTCAGAAAATCAGAATTCAGGTAATATAGTAACAGCCTACCTGGATCAATGGGTTTAACCCTTTTCCTTCTCCCTAAATAAAATCTTAGGAGGTATGTTCATGTGTCAAATAGTGCTGTTCTGTTTACAGAGAGGATGCCCTATCTGGAGCGCCCATCTCATTTTGTGAATCAGAAACCTGCGTTAGGAAAGCAATGCCTAAAACCATATTGCCTTATGACTAATTCATTTATTTGAAAATTTGGGAGTCATATCTCTGTATCCATGGGTGCCTCATGCATGGATTCAACTAATCACAGATTTTAACAACATTCAGAATATTCAAAGTATTCCAGAAACGCTTCCTGGAATGAATTCCAAGGGCTGATTATATGTTTATTGTACTTTATACAGTGTCTACCTGTTTTGTGGCTTACGTAGCATATGTAGTTCACAAAATTTTGTTAACTCTACACAAACAAACTGGAATGGAGAATATAAATTGAACATACCACTAGTGAGGATGTGGAACAAATGGAATTTGCATAGGATGCAAATAAAAACATTTTTTCCATCTACAACTACAAAAATAAAAAATAATAAAAAATCGTGCCATTCAATATGGTGTTCACAAGTGTCTGCTGAGCAGTTGGGTTGTGGCTAGTTTGACATGTGGTTAAGTGTGCATCTGATGTCAGATTTTAAAGACTTAGCATGGGATAAAAAGGTTAAAATATCTCAATAATAACTTTTATGTTAATTATGGGTTTAGATGATATTTTGAATTCATCATGTTAAATAAATTTGTTAAAATTAATTTCACCTCTTGGTACTTTTTAAAGGTAGCTGCAAGAAGATTTAAAATTGACCTTATGATACACATTATATTTCTTTTTTGAATTTTATTTTGTATTTTGTTAATAGGAATTTAACCCTGGGGCGCTTTACTACTGAGCCACATCCCCAGCCCTTTTTATGTTTTAGTTAGAAAAAGCATCTTGCATTGGGCCTCCATCTGTTGCTGAGGTTGGCTTTGAACTCTTGAATCCCCCACCTCAGCCTCCAGAGCTGCTGGGATCACAGGCATGTGTCACCAAGCCCGGCCTCACATTATATTTCTACTCATCAGTACTGTTCTAAAATGGCTATATTAATAGTAATAATGAATATTGAGAATTCCAGGCTGGGGTTGTGGCTTAGTGGTACAACACTTGCCTAGCATGCATAATAAGGCCCTGGGTTTGATCTCCCAGCATTGCTACAACAGACAGACAGACAACCACAAGAATTCCAATGAAATGTAAAAGTACTAGAATGGTACCCTTTAAGGATAATCTTGACTATTTAAAAAGCTACAAGTGGAAGAAGGATGGGTAAATGATTTAACAAAGGCATCTGAGATACTCTTCACTTCATTGCTAAACCCTACTTGAGGAAGAAAACTTTTATTGAAAATCCAGAACTTTGGAGAATGTTGAATTTGATAACACTCTGTCTCTCTTAAGGCTAGACTGAGAGTCCTGGCTTTTAAGAGAATCTAAAACAACAAACTCAGAATCATTTCATAAAGTAGGTAGTTATTCTCTAATTTAACCCCCTTTTCTTTTGCAAATTCATATTTTCATCTTTACTAAAAGCTGATGTATCCACAGTTGTCAGCTGCAGTCATTTTCACATATAGCTAGAGCTTATAAAGTACTCAGGATCCTTGTATGCATTTTAACATCAAAGTTAACTTAGGTTAAGGATAATTGTGTGGTTTGATTCAAACTTATCTATTGACAGTTGGCACCTTATGGTGATTTGGGGAGCCCTTGGAACCTCTCATTCCCTCTGGCCCTGGTGGATAATGGTGGAATCCTGCTGTATTTGTAGCTTCTTTAACCACATCTGTATTTGTACATTTATAGGGGATTGTAATAATCAATACTCATTAGGAATCTGATAAGTGCAGATTGTTAGGGGAAATTACTAGTGTTAGAATTTTGTATTTTTTTTTGTCTCTGTAAAGATTATGCTGTGAAATCTCACTAGCTCACTCTCAGACTGATAATGTAAATTGGCATCTGAACCTACATTTCTGGGAGTGGAGCTCACAGGTGAGGTAACTTCCCCAGTCTTCCCTTGTAAGGCTTCATCTTTTTGTATATGCCAAGGGAGCCGTGCCTCTTGGATCTGTGTAATTCTGCAGTTTGTTTTCCTGTCCTTTCATGAAGATACTGGCTAGGAAAATGAGGATGGCTCAGTTGTTAATTATAGTTGTGTCAGTTGTAGAAATCCCAGACCTACCCCGAATTGAGGTTGATTGCACACAAGTTGATTCTTACAGTTATCCACCTGATGTAAAGTGTTTATTTTCCAAAGCTGTTGGAATGTGATTGCATGAAGTGCTGTTTCAGAGTCCGCTTATGGTCACCTTTTTGAAGTATTTTCCATGCCTCAGTGAAATTGCTAATGCTTGCACATAATTCCTCTACTTTTCATGTGGAGGCACACCAGCTCTGTTTCTTAATTGACAACAGAAATACTGGGTAAGACAGGCAACCTGTTACAAATCAAGGCAAGATGTTTTAAACTTTTGCTTCTGGATGATTAGCTCTTCAAAATGCTTTCATTAAGATCAAGGGTTTAATCCCTTGTAATTGCCAAGCCTGAATCTGTTACCCTTACAAATAATAGTAAAGCCATTCCATGGGTCACAAAACTGGAAAAACAAACCTCAAAAAATCTTTTCTTATTAGTTGTTGATGTTCAGAAATATATTTTTTTACACAAGAATGAATGAACAGAGATCCAAGATGGCGGACTAGAGGGAGGCTGCGTTCTGTGTCGCTCCATAACTCCGGTTTCAAGCAGAGGATATCTGTTTTTTGGTGAGGCTGTTTTTGCTGCTTATGGATCCTCTGCTGTTTACCCCATTTGTCTGCTGTGACCACCTGCAGTCTGTCAGCATATCCACGCCTTTTTTGAGTGCAGATTGCTCACTGTCAGGCGCCTATCATCCGCCATTTGCCTGCCTCTTGCCTGTCCATCGCCTGCCTTACACCTATCCATCACCCACCGCACGAGGTTCACCTCCCGATCATCCGACAACAGTCAGCAAACTGATCGCTGACTGCCAGTGGAGCACCAGCTGCCTGCTGTTGCCTGGAAGTTCTCTGTCACAGTACCTTCAGGTTTGATTACACATGGCTGCCGCCATTTTGAGACAACAGCCAGGCCACGTGGGACCCCTGGCTGGACTGACTGAGCCCTGTCTCCAGGATCCCTCACCCCGACTGATCACTCCCTGCCTCTGGGGCCCTCACATCGACTGACTGCTCCCTGCCGCCAGGACCCCCAGACCAACTGACTGTGCCCTATCACCAGGACCCCAGACCGACTGCACCCAGCCTCCAGGATCCCCCAACCACACCAAACACACCCGAAATCCAGACCCCTGCCTGACCAACCACATCCCGCCTCCAGGACCTCCTGCTGACCACGTCCACACCTGAGCTGCAGCTCCCCATTTGCCAACACATTTGGAAGCCAGAGTGGCCATCTTGGATTATCCTGGAAACCAGAACTCCAGTCTTTAGGTGGGGTAAATCCCATCCTGAGACGCCTGCTGGAGACTAGAAGCTCAATGTCAGGTACCTCTCCTGCATCAGGCTACTAAAGACTGGGAGGTTTTATTATTATATGACTGATATACTGTAGATTTACTTTTTTCTCCTTATTGAAAAATTTTAAGTTTTTATTTCTTTACTTTTTTTTAACCTGTTCCCTCAGTCTCTTGTTTTGTTTACCTGTTCCCTCAGAGTCTCTTTCTCCCTTTTTTGCGTGCTAACTTCCAACTTCTTTTGATTACACTCTCACCCTTTCTTTAATCTAGAACTTCTGTATATTCTTTTCTTATCCCATTAACAGCCACATTCTACATCCCTCTGCATCCTCTTTGTCCTCCATTTGAAACTGCAGACCTTATTGCAAATCTGTTTGTTTTACTGAAGATAATATTTGAACTCATTCTGTTTATTATGACAATATTATTATTGTCCTCATAGGGGCTATTTGGCCTAGGATTGCATAGTGTCTAAATTGGGCACTGCTAATATTGATCTCCCCTTAAAGAAAAGGTTTTGGAAACCTATAGGGCCACTATAAGCCTATAGGGGGAAATCTGCAATACCCCAGATCTGCACTGCTAGAGGGCAAGATACTTGAACAACGTGAAAAAACAAGGGAAGAAAATGATCCAAACAAATCTAGATTCTATAGTAATAGAATCCAATGACAGTATGTTAGAAGAAATGTCAGAAAAGGACTTCAGATTATACATGATTAACATGATTCGCGAAGCAAAGGATGAGATAAGAGAGCAAATGCAGGCAATGAATGATAATACCAATAAGCTGAAAGAGCAACTGCAGGATGCAAAAGATCATTTCAACAAAGAGATAGAGATTCTCAAAAAAAAAAAAAAAAAAAAAAAAAAAAAAAAACCAAATGAAAATCCTTGAAATGAAGGAAACAATAAACCAAATAAAAAACTCAATGGAAAGCATCACCAAGACTAGACCACTTGGAAGACAGAATCTCAGACAATGAAGACAAAATATTTAATCTTGAAAATAAAGTCGCCCAAACAGGAAAGATGATAAGAAATCATGAACAGAATCTCCAAGAACTATGGGACATCATGAAAAGACCAAATTTAAGAATTATTGGGATTGAGGAAGGCACAGAGATACAAACCAAAGGAATGAACAACCTATTCAATGAAATAATATCAGAAAACTTCCCAAACCTGAAGAATGAAATGGAAAATCAAATATAAGAGGCTTACAGAACACCAAATGCACAAAATCACAACAGATCCACACCAAGGCACATTATAACGAAAATGCCTAACATTCAAAATAAAGACAGGATTTTGAAGGCCGTGAAAGAAAAGCATCAGGTTATATATAGGGGGAGACCAATACGGATAGCAGCCAACTTCTCAACCCAGACTCTAAAAGCTAGAAGGACCTGGAGCAACATATTTCAAGCTCTGAAAGAACATGGTTGCCAACCAAGAATCCTATACCCAGCAAAACTAACCTTTAGATTTGAAGATGAAATAAAATCCTTCCATGATAAACAAAAGTTAAAAGAATTTACAAATAGAAAGCCTGCACTACAGAATGTTCTCAACAAAATATTCCATGAGGAGGAAATGAAAAACAACAATGTAGGTCAGCAAAGGGAGGAACTACCTTAGAGAAAAACCACTCAAAGGAGAAACCAAGCCAACTTAAACACCAAAAATAAGCTAAATGACTGGGAATACAAATCATATCTCAATAATAACCCTGAACATTAATGGCCTAAACTCATCAATCAAAAGACATAGACTGGCAGAACAGATTAGAAAGAAAGACCCAACAATATGCTGCCTGCAAGAGACTCATCTCATAGAAAAAGACATCCACAGACAAAAGGTGAAAGGATGGGAAAAAACCTACCACACACATGGACTCAGTAAAAAAAGGGGGGTTTCCATCCTTATATCAGATAAAGTGGACTTCAAGCCAAAGATAGTCAGAAGGGATAAAGAAGGACATTTCATACTGCTTAAGGGAACCATAAATCAGGAAGACATAATGATAGTAAATATTTATGCCCCAAACAACGGTGCAACCCTGTACATAAAACAAATTCTTCTCGATTTCAGGAATCACGTAGACCACAACACAATAATTCTGGGTGACTTTAACGCACCGTTGTCACCACTAGATAGATCTTCCAAACAAAAACCAACCAAAGAAACCATAGAACTCAATAACACAATCAATAACCTAGACTTAATAGACATATATAGAATATTCCATCCATTAACGAGTGGATTCACTTTCTTCTTAGCAGCACATGGAATCCTCTCAAAAATAGACCATATGTTATGCCACAAAGCAGCCCTTAGGAAATGCAAAAAAATTAGATACTGCCTTGTGTTCTATCAGATCATAATGGACTGAGAGTAGAAATCAATGACCAAATAAAAAACAGAAATTACCCCAACACCTGGAGACTAAATAATATGCTATTGCATGAAACATGGATAACAGAAAACATCAGGGAGGAGAAAAAAAAATTCTTACTGGTCAATAAGAATGACGATACAACGTATCAAAATCTCTGGGACACTATGAAAGTGGTACTAAGAGGAAAATTCATTGCATGGAGTGCATTCCAGAAAAGAATGAAAAGTCAATAACTAAATGACCTAACATTACAGCTCATAGCCCTAGAAAAAGAGGAACAGAATAACAGCAAAAGTGGTAGAAGACAGGAAATAATTAAAATCAGAGCTGAAATCAATGAAATTGAAACAAAAGAAACAATTCAAAAAATTGACAAAGAGTTGATTCTTTGAAAAAGTAAACAAAATAGACAAACTCTTAGCCACACTAACAAAGAGGAGAGAGAAAACTCAAATTACTAAATTTCATGATGAAAAAGGAGATATCACGACAGACACCACTGAGATACAGAACATAATGAGAAGCTACTTTGAAACTCTGTATTCCAACAAAATAGAAACTACAGAAGACATTGACAAATTTCTAGAGACATATGCTCCTCCCATACTGAACCAGGAGGACATACACAATTTAAACAGATCAATGTCAAACAATGAAATAGAAGAAGCCATTAAAAACCTACTATCCAAGAAAAACCCAGAACCAGATGAATTCTCAGCCGAGTTCTACAAGACCTTCAAAGAAGATCTCATTCCAATACTTCTCAAAGTATTCCAGGAAATAGAAAAGGAGGGTATCCTACCAAACTCATTCTATGAAGCTAATATCACCCTCATACCCAAACCAGGCAAAGACACAACAAGGAAAGAAAATTTTAGACCAATATCCTTGATGAATATAGATGCAAAAATCCTTAACAAAATATTGGCAAACCGTATCCAAAAACATATTAAGAAAATTATGCACCATGATCAAGTGGGGTTCATCCCTGGAATGCAAGGATGGTTTAACATCCGTAAATCGATAAACGTAATCCATCATGTCAATAGACTTAAGGATAGGAATCATATTGTAATATCAGTTGACACAGAAAAAGCATTCGACAAAATGCAACACCTGTTCATGCTCAAAACACTAGAAAAAATAGGGGTAGTAGGAACATACCTGAACATTGTAAAGGCTATTTATGCTAAGCCCATGGCCAGCATCATTCTAAATGGAGAAAAACTGAACCCATTCCCTTTAAAAATGGGAACAAGACAGGGAGGTCCTCTTTCACCACTTCTATTCAACATTGTCCTTGAAACTCTAGCCAGGGAAATTAGGCAGACCAAAGAAATTAAAGGGATATGAATAGGAAAAGAGGAACTTAAGCTGTCACTATTTGCTGATGACATGATTCTATATTTAGAGGATCTAAAAAACTCCTCCAGAAAACTTCTAGACCTCATCAATGAATTCAGCAAAATAGCAGGCTATAACACGCATAAATCTAAAACATTTTTATACGCAAGCGACGAAACATCTGAAAGGGAAATGAGGAAAACAACTCCATTTGCAATAGCCTCAAAAAAAAAAAAAAAAATACTTGGGAATCAATCTAACCAAAGAGATAAAAGCTCTCTACAATGAAAACTACAAAACATTGAAGAAAGAAATTGAGGAAGACCTTAGAAAATGGAAAGATCTCCCATGTTCTTGGATAGGCAGAATTAATATTGTCAAAATGACCATACTACCAAATGTGCTATGTAGATTCAATGTAATTCCAATTAAAATTCCAATGACGTACCTCACAGAAATAGAGCAAGCAATCATGAAATTCATCTGAAAGAATAAGAAACCCAGAATAGCTAAAGCAATCCTTAGCAGGAAGAATGAAACAGGGGGTATCGCAATACCAGAACTTCAGCTATACTACAAAGCAATAGTAACAAAAACGGCACAGTATTGGCACCATAATAGACAGGTAAATCAATGGTACAGAATAGAGGACACGGACACCCAAATAAATACAATTTTCTAATACTAGACAAAGGTGCCAAAAATATGCAATGCAATGGAGAAAAGATAGCCTCTTCAACAAATGGTGCTGGGAAAACTGGAAATCCGTATGCAACAGAATGAAACTAAATCCCTATCTCTCCACCGTGCACAAAACTCAACTCACAATGGATCAAGGACCTTGGAATCAGACCAGAGACCCTGCGTCTTATAGAAGAAAAAGTAGGTCCAAATCTTCAACTTGTTGGCTTAGGATCAGACTTCCTTAACAGGACTCCCATAGCACAAGAAATAAAAGCAAGAATCAATAACTGGGATAGATTCAAACTAAATAGCTTTCTCTCAGCAAAAGAAACTATCAGTAATGTGAAGAGAGGGCCTACAGAGTGGGAGATAATCTTTTCCACTCATACTTCAGATAGAGCACTAATTTCCAGAATATATAAAGAACTCAAAAAACTCTACACCAAGAATACAAATAACCCAATCAACAAATGGGCTAAGGATATGAGCAGACACTTCACCGAAGATCTACAAGCAATCGACAGATATATGAAAAAATGTTCAGTATCTTTAGTAATAAGAGAAATGCAAATCAGAACTACACTAAGATTCCATCTCACCCCAATTAGAATGGCAATTATGAAGAATACAAGCAACAATAGGTGTTGGCAAGGATGTGGAGAAAAAGGTACACTCATACATTGCTGGTGGGGCTGTAAGTGCAGCCACTCTGGAAAGCAATGTGGAGATTCCTTAGAAAACTTGGAATGGAACCACCATTTGACCCAGCTATCCCACTCCTTGGCCTATACCCAAAGGACTTAAAATCAGCATACTACAGAGATACAGCCACATCAATGTTCATAGCTGCTCAATTCACAATAGCCAGATTGTGGAACCAACCTAGATGTCCTTCAATTGATGAATGGATAAAGAAACTGTGGTATATATATATACAGTGGAGTATTACTCAGCTATAAAGAATAATAAAATTATGGCATTTGCAGGCAAATGGATGAAATTAGAGATATCATGCTAAGTGAGATAAGCCAATCTCAAAAAATCAAGGGACGTATGATCTTGCTGATAAGTGGATGATGACACATAATGGGGGGCAAGAATGGAGGAAGGAGGGACTGTATAGAGGGAAAAGTGGAGTGGGAGGGGTGGGGGGGAAGGGAAAAATAACAGAATGAATCAAACACCATTATCCTATGTAAATGTATGATTATGCAAATGGTATGCTGTTACTCCATGAACAAACAGAAACAACATGTATCCCATTTGTTTACAATAAAAATAAATTAAAAAGAAAGAATGAAGAAATCAAAAAGACTCCAAACTATTTTTATAGACTTTATTTTGGAGACTAGTTTCAGGTTCATAGCAAAATGAAGCAGAAGGTATGGAGATTTCCCATATACCCACTGCTTCAAGCTATTTATAATGACCTTTATCACCTAAAATCTTTTCACAATGGACATTTTGATGCTAAAGTATTCACATACCAATCTGCCATTGAAGAAACCCGCAGACTTTTTAGTCTATGTGTCCATTTATGCTTCCTCTGTTAAAATACAAAACTCTAAACCAGATCAACCAGAAAACTATCACTTTAAAAACAACTTTTCAGTGCGGCTTTCCTACATTGTTTTATCATAGTATGTTTTTAGTAATTGGTTCAGAGATGTGGCTCCTCTCCTTGGGAATTGGTTCTATGGTCCTCATTGCAGTAAATTCGTTGCAGAGCTCATGCCACCAGATCCATGAGCTTTAAAACTAGAGGGGAAAATGGGACTTCTACCTCACCCAGAGGTATCATGAGGCTTATCTGGGTCTGGCTTGCATTTGATACCTTAGACACGAAACAGATGTTCTAGTCATGTACTCAGGTAATGCAGTGAGATCCTTTTGGTTATGGAGGAGGTGGTTTCTGTTTGGCATCATCTCCTTCATTTTCCTCACCCCTGTGGCAGCATTTAGCAGTGGAACTGGGCTCACAAAATGCAACTTGAGTTTAAATTGGCAAGTCTGTTATGAACATGCTGGTGTGGTCTCAGCTGGGCTCAATGGGATGAATAGTCCCTTGGGCAATACACAGGAAGTTGGTTGGTGCACATGTAGTTGAACTGAGGACTTTGGTTCTGATTCCATTTCCTGTGAGGCACTGTGTAGACATGGCAGACTAAACTCACGTTGTGTTGAACTTGTACAAAGGAATGTAAGAACCTCCAATCAGAATTTTTCTGCTTTAGGGTAGTAGGGATGTAACTAGAGGCAGGAGGAGGGAAGTTTGGTGGGAATAGAGAAAGTTACTTTGGGCATAGTGTCAAAATAACAGTGTAGGGATGGGAACCTCATAAATGGACTTTCCTTCCTGCTGGATAACTGGATTCAGCACTTAAATCGGGATGTCCTGGGTGTGAGTAGGTAATAAACTATGCTGCAGATAACTTTTCTCCCCCAATTCTACCCTGCACTGGAACCCTGTTTCTGTAGTAGTTATCTAACCATTTCATTGGATAATTGCATGGTTAGTCTGAAATGCTCTGAGTCCTCTGGAAAATGCCATATTTAAGCAGCAACAACAGAAAATGCCATGAATTAGATTTTTCCATTAGAAGTGGTTTGCTTTGTAATTTGGAACTCTGTATTTTTAACTGTGGCTCAAGATCATTACCTTACCCTGAGTTCTTTTCTACATCATTTCTATATGTTTGCATGTTCGTGTGTGGAAGTGTGTGCTCATTCACGTGTATGTGCAGTTGTGTGTACTACATGAATATTCTTTGGGTGTTTTTTTTGCAGGAGTTCAGGTCTAGTTTCATGATTTGAATGGATGGAAATGAAAAAGAGGAAATTTGAAACATTAACCTTTAAGTCATAGGAGCAATAATGTTTTTATTTTTTTGCAAAATCAGTTGTCAAATGTTTATGTGGTTTCTGTGACCCTTTATAATTTGAATGTTACTAATTTTAGGGTATGTAACAATTAGAATGAGGTAAGGACCATAAAAATATCCCCCAAATGTCAAAACTGCTTTTAGTGAAAGATCATAAATCACGGTTACTCTATGAGTAATTGTGAAGCTTGCCCTCCCTTCCTCCACCCATGCTTACAGAAGGGCTCTTTTCCAACTCTAATTATTGCATAGCACGTTGTAGTTTTTGTACATTGCCTCATTTATTTTATGCAAACCCTCCTAGTCATCCAAAATATAGTGGGAGACCCTTATATGATACTGTCCTCAACAAAGGGATTCAGAATAATGCATAAACACCTTCAACTTTTTTCAGACAGGTTTGCTGAATTAACTACCCGAGTTATCTCATTTGGGGTTAGCTGAAGTCTATATCATAGATCCCCAAGGACAGCATCACACTGATGTTCCAGTGTCCCATAAATGCTCACAATGAGATTTTTTAAGACTAATTTAGGGGAGTGGCACTACTTTGTTGTAATTTTTTTCTTACACCCCTTAGGTTTTCATGATATTTATAGATATTTATATCCAGCTTCTACTTTTGTCTGCTTTTTCTCATTTACTTCTAGATAATCTCTGTTTTCTAATTGTAATTCTGAGTTAGCTGTCACTGTAACAAAAGTACTTGAGATAATTGCCTTATAAGGAGAAAGGGTTTATTTAGGCTCATAGTATCAAGGTTCCAGGTCTTGATTGATTGGCCCTGTTGCTTTAGGCCTTTGGAGGCAACACTTGAGGGTGGAGGTGCCTGGCAGAGCAAAACCATGTCCCTCATAGATAGGAAACAAAAGAGAAGAAGAGGAAGGGACCGAGGTCCCAAAATCCCTTTGAGGGCATGGCCCCAGTGACTAAAGGCCTCCCGCTAGGACTCACCTCTTAAAGGCTCTACATCTCCCAATAGCGCAAAGCTGGAGCCCAAGCCTTTAACCCATGGGTCTTTGGGGGACATTCCAGATCCATAGTATGGTAAAAGAAGTGCTAGCAGTGGGGATGGAAAAGACTCTTGAGGCCCACGGCTGCCGTTCACTAGTGATGGTACCAGCAGTAGGAGCAGCACCAGCAGCCACAGAGGGCAGTGTTTATGAAGTACTTAGCATCTACCCTGCACGTGGGTGACAAGCGTTATCTAATGTCCGCCCCTTACACCTTACAACAATTGTTATCATTCCCATTTTACAGGCGAGAAAGCTCTGCTCAGGAACTTGTACAAAGTTACTATATAAAAAGAGTGCAAAAGCTGGGAAATGAATTGACTTCAAAGCCTGTTTCTGGCTAGTCAGCATTTCCTCCACGTCAGCACTCAGGGTGGAACACCTGATGGACTCACCGAAGCTAGGAAATGAACAATAGGGTCAGAAGGCACTCATGTTTGTCCAAGTTGATAGAAAGATGACCATGACTCTGATCATTGGCATTTTGCAGCTTGACAAGTATATAGATGTCTGATTCTGAAATTGCCTTTTGGAACATCATGGAGGAAGGCTGATCCAATCATTGTGCCCATCTGAAAGTAAATCTGTTTTAAAATGTCCTTTAAAGCACCTGGGTTTGTGGCTGTGTGTAGGCGGGGGCACATCTGGTTTCCTAGGAAAATCAGAGTCAGAGCTTCATTAGAGATTTTGGTGGGGTCATGGCAGGGATTGATCTTTGGTAAATTGAGGGGGCAGCCAGCTGGAGCAGGAGCATCAGTGTAAGAATGCCTTTGGAAATTAAACCTTGTAATGAAAACATTCTTTTGAAGGCAGATTTCCAGGTGTGCCGTAAACCATCGTAGGCTATAATTGAAATATAAAAGGATCTTCAAAAGCAGCGTTCTATTTTTCGGTTATTATTGTGCTAATCCTGAAATCCTAGCATGAATTAATATAAAGACAGGATTGCGTGCATAAAAGTACCTGTTTTAATCATTTAGCACGTCATTCAGAACTAAAATAGTTGAGGCTAAGGGTCTAAGGGTGAAAATGTCACTTTCATCTATCAAATCCCACTAGTCTGCCAAGAACAGACACCAGGGGCTCCTGGGGCAGCTGTGGAGAGGAGAGCCTTCCTCTCTCTACACTTGGTACAGGGAGAGAGATGCTGCAGTTCATACATTATAAAGTGGCAGGGAGATGCTTTTAAAGTATTTCATTAAAGTTCAAAAAGAATGAATACATGTTTGGTTAAAATCTAGCTTTGTATGAACATATTCTACAGTGCAGAAGTGTTCAGTTGGCAGGTTTTGTCTTAGGGGGTTGAATAACAAGTTACTCTGTAGCAGGTGCAATAACTACATTAGCCTTTGCCAGCAAGCTCCATGTGCAGTCATGAGGCATTGGGAAGAGACACTGGAGAGCCAATCTTCAAAAAAAGGTCAGCACTGTCCCCACCCTGCACCACCCTCTTTCCTAACACAGTTGGATACAGACCCACATTTACAAATGGCAGTGCTGGGTAGGAATGCTGCCTCTAGATGATCAGTGTAGGTTACAGTGTGGATATGATTGCCTTTAATTTGTTCCAAAGCTAGAAAATAGAAGCTGGATCCTTGTGTATACATTGAGGAACTGAAAATGATGCAGAAACTGGAATCTTGTTTTTTTGTGTGGTCTTGCAGTGCTTGTGGTAAACATGAACTGATGCAATTTTATACCTTTTTATCTAGACGCACTACTTTGGCCTTTGGTTTCTTAGCAAGAGCCAGCAAGCACGATGGGTGGAGCTGGAGAAACCTCTGAAGAAACATCTGGACAAATTCGCTAATGAGCCTCTGCTTTTCTTCGGAGTCATGTTCTATGTGCCAAATGTGTCATGGCTTCAGCAAGAGGCCACAAGGTAGGTGCACGCACCCTCTCCCCACACACAGGTGTGAAATAACTGTGATACTCTTGATGAAGCAGATGAGCTGGTTGATGTAGTGGTGTATACAGTGGCAGAGAGAGTTGACCAGTTGCTTTGCTGTTATAGATTGAACCAGGGCCTCACCCATGTTCGGCAAGTGCTCTGCCACTGAGCTGCATCTCCAATGCTCTGAATTTCACCTTGGCATTTAGAGTGCTTGAGAAACTAAACCAATGAGAGACATTCTTATAGGAAGGCACGGTATTCTACTAATATTTACTTATATAGTTTTATAGATTTTAAATTTTTGAAATAAGGGTGCACTTGAGATTTTTGTATACATTTTTGATAGTCTCTTTTTAAATCAAAAGCTATTAAAGCATGACATGGATATATGAAAATGTCATAGTGTAACCCATTAATTTATACAATAAATGTGATTGAATAATTATAATTTTAAAACATGCTGTTGTTGCTGGGCACAGTGGTGCATACCTGTAATCCCAGTGGCTCTGGAAGATGAGGTAGGAGGATCTCAAGTTCAAAACCAGTCTCAGCAATTTAGGGAGGCCCTAAGCAATTCAGTGAGACCCTGTCTCTAAATAAAACAAAAAAGGGCTGGGGATGAGGCTCAGTGGTTAAGTGCCCCTGAGTTTAATCCACAGTACCAAAAAAACAAACAACAACAACAAAAAAGCCCCAAAGCATGCTGTTGTTAAATAGATGTTGTGTCTGAAAATGGAGGCCATGAGTTAGTTCTCAGTCTGCCTTAGAAAGTCAGTATGCAGGAATTTAGCCATTATCACGATAGTCATTGAAGCACTCTGACATATACTATCATGCACTGTTTTCAAGTTATTTCACCAAGTCTTTCCTATACAAGAAATTATTGACTCCTCCAAATGAAGCAGTTTCTACTGTTTTGATATCCTGCTTGGGTACTCAACACAGTGCTAGGCACACAGCATTAGGGTAAGTACTCACTGATTCTCAGCTCTCAGATTACTAAATTCAAGCCAACTGACAAGGGCAAAAATACTATAAATTAGTGCACATTGAAAAAAAGTCGTAAGAAAAATGAAGTGTTGTTACTATAGGGAGACTTATTCTTTAAGGTCTATTGTGGAAGAAGAGTAGTTGAAATGGTACAGGACACAGAAATTGTGCTTTGTGAAGTTAAGGAAAAAGAGTTGATTGAGCTTAGAAAAGTGAAGACTTCCAAGGGCACAGTAGCTGCCTTTAGGTATTTGAAGACTTGTCTCTCTTTAGGGAGTATTCTTTGTTAACTCAGGAGCACAAAATTAGAGCCGACAAGGTGAAGTTTAAGGAATTGAAAGACTTTGGCTGTTTGGTCCAACATAAGAACACAGTTTCTAATAACTGAAGCCATGTAAAAGCGAAAGGAGACTTACAGAAGGGTACAATCTCTAGGAAAGTTGCAGCTTAGACTGGATGGCCTGTGTGGCGTCTTATCCAGGAGGCCACTGTATTAGGTAGAATGTTGGAATGGATCAGTGGTTCTCAGACCTGGGCCTGCTATTTCATATGTGGAGCTTATATGATAAATATGGACTCTAGAGCCTTACCAGAAGTTCAGATTGGAATGCGTAGGGCTGGAGATCAGGAGGAGGTAAAAGAAACAGGACTCCTCAGGTAGTTCTGATATGTTTCCAGACTTGGGACTAAGTGAATTACTTAACCTCTAAAACTCTTTGTAGTTTTAGATTTTTTCAGAAAGTAAACTTAAAGCTGTATCGTATGAATAGACTGTCAATATTTGCATTTATAAACTGAAACAAAACTGGATCTCAGGGTTTGAGTTGTAGAGGAAGAAGTTTGGGAGGTGGCTATTGGTTAGAAAGACTCCTTTCCTTTTGCTTTAGAATTTCTTTCTACTTAGCTAGTCTAGTATATTTTAGATAAAGGTTAAGAAGGAGGGAAAGAAGTGTTTTCCAATAGAGGATTTTGTTATTTAAGCAGAAAAATGAACAAAGAAAGAAGTTTGAAAGACATTTTCAGACTTAAACATTGGAAGTAACCTGTGGATTTCAGGCATAACCTGCTATTTTTGGCAAACGATGATTAAAGTTAGGAACTGGGTTAGCACCAAGGAGGAGTTGTATCTGTTGGTGTTTGTTTTCAGCATACAAAAAAAATTTTTGTCCCCAAGGGGCCCTAAAATGGAATGTGCCAAGGGTGTCATAGCAAGTGAAAGACTTAAGTTAAGCCCGGGAGGTGGAGAAATAAGAGAAAAGAGTGTTGTAAGTAAAGAAAGGAAAGTGATAACAGAAGGGAAAAAAAGAAAAAAGAGGATTGTACATGCTTGGGTTGCTGAGGGCCACCAACAAAGACCCAGGTGTGATTCAGCGAGACTTGTCCTGAGTTGTAGAGATATGGACTGGAGTATAAAGGAGAGCTGGTTTGAACAGAATACCATGTTTAAATGCTGAAGTTTTCTGGATTTGGTGTTAAAGATGAATAAATGAGTTACACTCAAGGCGAACAATACCCTAACAGTCAGTAGAAGCCTTTGAAAATCAGAGTTTTAGAAGCATCTAAGGTCCAAACTGAATGTTGAAACTGCCTTCCAGGCAGAGTAGCTCAGGGGAAGCTGGGGAGGTGGGGCTGGATTCCCGCAGCATGTTTCACAGGAGGCCCCAACCACATTCATTAGGAGCTGGTTAATGACTAACTCTCCAGCCCTCTGTCCCCTGTCATCCCAGGTGGAGATGGGGTCTGGCATCTCCCAGAGCACCTGGGATCTGTAGTGTCTGACACAAAACAGTTAGTCTTTGTGATGCCCCACGGAGTAAGATATTTGCATAGATTAGAAATAGAAATCTGCCTTTGATTTGCAGGCAATGGGCAACCCATTGGAAGAGGCAAGGATTTGGCCATCTGTGCTTAAAAAATAAGCCTTTGTCTGGAGCCAGCCAAACTTGTTTCCAGCCTCACACGTTTGCCTTGGTTTGGTTACTTCTGTTTGTGAGTAAAACAGGTTCTATAGCACTAGTCATGACCAGCTCTTCCTTTTCTATGAATAGGGACAGAGAATCTAGAATTCATACTCTGGACTTTTGGGGTGTATGTGAACATAAACATACACACATGTGTGTGCCTGCGTGCCTGGGTGTGTATAATCTCAAGACACACAGGGATAAAAGATATATTTAAAGGCGTTTAGTTCACTTCTTGTCCCCAGACAGTTCCATCTGTGGAAATTTATAGGTTAACATGTTATCGGCAACTAAGCCAGGGTCTCTGCCTGGATCTTGGCTGGCCAGATTCAGCCACCTGCCAGCCTCAGAAATAAGCAAATGGTATAAAAAGGAAAAGGAATTTTACAGTTTGATCAAACTGGGGAGAAGGAGGTACATTGTTCTTTCCTAGATTCTACAGAAGTGGTTACTATTTATAGAAACAAAAGTCAGATGATATGTGTGTGTATATATGCATGTGTATTATGTATTATACATATGTATAAATTATTATATACATACACACACATGTATATGTATACACTGATTAATTAATATACCTAGGTGATGCTAGGTAGTGTCCTGTTGGGCCAGGGGGTAATTTTTATCCTCAGCATGAGGAAGTTCAAGAGTTTTCTCTTTCAAATAGGGTATTCAGAACAACACAACAAAAATTTGAAAATGATGTTGATTGCAACCTGTCTGATAAGGTGACTGACTTTATTAAAATGATCAACTCCAGGACTGGGGTTGTGGCTTAGCCATAGAGCACTTGCCTAGCATGTGTGAGGCCCTGGGTTCGAGCCTCAGCACCACATAGATATAAAATAAAGGTATGGTGTTTACCTGCAACTAAAAAAAATAAAAAAAATAAAATAAAATTATCAACTCCAAATCATTTTGAATTAGAAGATTGGGAGGCATTGCCTTTTTGACCCTAATTTGTCTTTCCATGTCTCTTCTCATCCTCTGGATATGACTTTTGGGGAATAGATCTTTTCACAGTGAGGGGAACCTGCCAACATCTATGATTGTGTTGAAGGAGAAATGGATAATTCATACCTTACCTTAAGCTGACAGCCGAATGAGAAGACAAGAGATATCAGAGTGTGAATACACATAGGAGAACAAATAAAAGTGGGAACAGAGAAATTCAGACATTATTCCAAAGTGTGAAAAAACTGGCAAAAAGGACATACTTGCAGACAGATGGGGATGCATCATGAAAGCATAGAAATTAAAGAGATTAAGAACCACTGAGTTTGTTAACTTCACTAGGATATATTACCTTGGGGCTTTAAAAATGTTAGTTTTCCCCCTTTGGTTCAGATGACTCAAGGGATTGGGGACCACCATAATATTTTCCATTTTGCTTTGCTTCTCTTTTTCCTTTTTGCCAGATTTTCTGTCCAGCAAAGGGATTTTTGCTACAGTTCATCGTCCCTCCATTATGCCCTTCTGACTCAAAGGAAAGATTTTTGTAATGTGTTTGAATGATTTGCATAGCAACAGGCTCATTATAAACACATGGTTTTCAGATTTTTCTGGACCCAAAAAGAAAAAAAAAAGACTTGTAAGAGGTGGAGAAATTCTTAGTCAAACAGAAGGATACTTAATAATTGCAAAGGGAAGCCAGAAAACTCCTGGCCACAATCACTGCTTTTAGTTTAGGTCTGGGATTTTTCCAAGTCTTCCTCAAGTGAGAAAGTCCCTCTTTAGTTTTTCAGTACTAAGGAGAACACTTTTAAAAGAAAGAGGAATTTTTGAAGAGTGGATTTAGGCTTTGGAGTTTCAGTTGCTGAGTGCATGTACGGCTTCTAAACTGTTTCTTTACCTAAATATGTTTGTCTTTACATTACGCACTGATGAATGGTATGTTTGCCTAGTGCAGAGGAGCTTCTAATTGTCCTAATGAGCTCACAAAACATTTCTTCCTTTTCCAGGACGTGTTGCTAACTTGCCTGTTGGGTTGGGACTGTCCATCCTGTTAGGGATGAGCCCTCTACAGAATTTACATAGTGCCAGTACTGCGGAAGCCAACTCAGTTGCTCCCCTTGCTGAGGACAGTCTGAATACAGTGTTGTAAACTGGAGGAAGCCCCAGGGCCATGGACCTGTGCCAGTTACCCTCCATCTCAGGGTGCTTCCTCTGTTTTCTGAGCTTCTCAGTCACTGTGGGCCTGCCCTACTCTTAGGATCACTCTTTGTCCATCTCCCAGCTGCTTCAGAGTATTGAACCACGAGGCCGTAGCCCTGTCTGCTGGGTGACACTGCTTGGAAGTTATTACCAAAGAATCTTTAGAATACTTAATCTCTGTGTGGGCTTGTATGGGACATTCTTGAATGTTAGACGTGGTTCTTGTCTGGGAAGAACTGACTGGACAAGTTGTCTTTCATCCAACTGGAATAAATGCCCACGTTTAAAGCTGTGCTTAAGGTGCCATAATGAGGGTGAGTGCATTTTTTGGTGACAGTGAGTGACAAAGGAGTTCGGTGATCACATTTTTAGACAGTGATAGGGAGGGACCCTTTGCGTGCAGTTACACATTCAGACCTGTGGCGTATCGATGGCAAAGCCAGGGTAGGCGAAGCCCTGCATCCCCATGAATGATAAAATGGTATTTTGTGTATTTTTTTTTTTTTAACTAGGTTTCAGGGAGCAGTTCCAATGACCTTACAAAAGCTTTCTTTACCTTTCCATTCTTATAAGTACCACTATTTCCCGACTTAGACTTTTGCAGTTTGCCTTGTGTGCTGATGCAAACAAGTTATTCAGTGTCTATTTCAAAGCCCTAATTATGGTAATGTTTCCATTTCCTTTTACAACACCCTTTTTTTTTTTTTTTTTTTTGTTCCTACAGTTCCTTTACTATTTGGAAATGTCATTTTACTGGATATTTAAAATTTACCCGGGGGCTTGGAAATAGGGACTCCCTTCAAGTCAGACTTAAGATTCAACATGAATTCCCTGTGGATAATATAATTTGCTGAGAATGGCAAACCCCCTCCTGGCAGCTTGAGCTAGTGAATGGGAACTTGTTCTCTTTCCACTGGCTACTGAGAGCAGCGTTGTCTCGGCCAGGCGCTTTAGATATTTTAAGATGCAGTTGATACTGAGATCTAATCTCAAACACTCTGTACAGTTAATGTTATGGATGATGAGAGAAGAGAGGAAATGACTGTCTGTAATAAACAGGAGGACCTCAGGGAAGAATTATTTTCCCCAAAGGACATTAAAATATTGATTAAAAGGTTAATTTCCATTTGCATTTTTTTTCATTTCAACCTCCATTAAATACTAGTTTGCGGTAGATATTTTGCTAGTCAATGGGAATTTTAAAATGAACAGTTCACAGTGCTCTCCCACTCCTACCACTAAAGAGCTGTGTCTCCAACAGCTTTTACTTCAATTCCATGTTTTTGATTTATTGAAGATGTATTTGCATTTGTCTTTAAAGCTTCTGTTACTGACCCTATTTTCATCCTGGAGAAGGCTCTGTCAGCTGCTTTGGTGAAACCCAGGGAGCCCAGCAGATGTTTCCCAGGACCAGGGCCAGCATATGGGTCTGAGATCTGTGCAGTTTGTTGCACAGGACCTGGTGCTCAGAATTGCCCCCCAAATTGTTTTAGTTCTCTGTTGTCACCATCTTGAAATTCTTACTTTTGAATGACAGGTCCTGCACTTTGACTTTGCACTGAACTCTGCAAATAAAGTACCCAGCCAAGGACAGCCCCTTGCTCCTCACACTTCATTTGCCTCTGCTTGTTTTGTTGTGGCCTTGTGACTTGTTCTTAGGAGGGGTGGATCTAACCCTCATTCATATTTCAAAGGTAATTTTCGTGTAATGTTAGCTTTCATTAATGCATCTGAAATGTTTGATTTGCACTCTTTCTAAGGCAAGAATGTTTCTCTGTGCTTCACCCATCCATAAAGCCAAGTTTATAAGAAATGGGTATAGTATACCTCAAAGAAACCTTTACCTTTAAGGTGATAATTTTATTGTGTATTTTAATGATATGGTTAATATGTTATTTAATGGTCTATTATTTGAGACAGGTTCTAAGTTACTGAGGCTGGCCTTGAATTTGTGATCTTCCTGCCGCAGCCCCCCAAGTCTGTGATTATAGGCATACACCACCATGGCCAGCAGTTCCTTGGCTACCACAGATATATTTATTCATTCATTCATTCCAATGGCTGCTTTATTAGTATGATGCTGCAAAACTGAAAAACAATTCAACAGTCAACCCATGAAATAGTAAATGTTTGTAATAGTGTGTGGATTAAAACTCTTACACGTGTTTTTCCAAAGGCTCAGTAAAAGTAGTGATGGTGCCACATTGGAAGGGGTGGAGAGAGAAAAACAAACAGAAGCTTTGGGAAGAGATACCATGTCAAAGCATGCAAGCTATGCTTCATGAATTTTTTTAATGACATCTACAATAGGGAATTCTTAGGCTTTGTAGGGTTATCACTATAATGTCTGGGGTTAATGTCTTGATTGAAAAATGGATTTAAATAAAACTTGGGGTCGGAGTAGATTCTCCGGCACACAGGAGTAGATTCTTTAGAATCCTTTGCTCTACCTTTTCCCTGGAATATCTGTGTTGGGACATTAAGTGGGTGGGAAGGGACAGATGCACTCTATCCACACATCAAAGAGACAGTGTCTGAGAGTAGCAGAATCTGGAAAGCACAAGTTCCAAGACTCCCAACCCTTCTCAACCTGAGGATATTCAGATTCTTTGAGGTTTTATGGAAGAATGTAGTTTGCATTCAATTGCCAAATGCAATTTCCTAATTGTAACAATAATGTATTGCTAGTATTTATGTGCAAGATGCCATGTTTAGCATCTTAAACGATTATCTTTTTCAGTCCTCCCTAAACCCTGTGAAGTAGATGCTACTATTAGTCCCTGATAAAGGTGTGTTTATTTTTTTATAAATAATACAGGCTTTATTCTTAAGAAGAGATTTTGGTCACCCAATAAATTGAATCTTTCACATTATTTTGCTGGAGAAATACATCCATCCACACACACTTCCCATCAACAGCTTATCAGAGTTAACAAGGAGTTTAGCTTCTGCTGAAGTGTCAGCAAAGAAATCAGGGGACCAAAGTACCAGTAAAGTCAGAGATTAAAAACTGGTATCAGGAGGGCTGATTCTGGTCTCCAGGTGAGTTTTGTTTCACTGGGATCATTTTTGAGCAAATTGAATTGAGCTGCCTTACAAATAGGCAGATGCTGTCTGGCTTGGCCTTGTTCCCTACTCCCAATGTGTTACAGTTGGGGATGTGTCCTCTTTCATGTGACTTGTGTGGCTCAATAGGAATTTAGGTCATGGCTGCCGGGACTTGCACTTTCCATACAGTGTGAAGTTCCTCTGAAGACTTGGGTCAACTGTACCTTCTCAGAGGCCCAGTTGGTTTTATGCTGTTCAGTATTTAGCTGTCTTAAGACTTTAACTGCCTATGAGAGCATGTAGGTGGTTGAACTGCATGTGAGACTATAATTTCTCTGTACATGCTCACTCAAAAACTTTGTTCCTATGTGAGGAACCCTCTAGGGCACTAGATTATAGGTCTGTGTATTTGTTGGAGAGACGAGGCTCAAGTTTTTCAGATTTTTCTCTCTTTATTGCTTTTCAGTGTCTGACACATTTCTGAATACCCACACGTGGTTTCATCTGTAGCAAGGGTACCTACCAGGTGTTTTGTACCCATATCTTGAATACAACCTATGTAAGAAGGAATCCTAGCTTGAAATTCTAGCAAGACACATCATTTTAAACAGAATCGGAGTTTTACACCTAAACATGAAAACCCACAGATCACAGGACTGGTTGCTTTATTTTACAGATAAAGCAATAGAGAACCCGAGCAACAAAGGGACTTTGCCCACAGTCACTCAGCTGCTTAGTGACAGAAGCCTGGCTTCCAGGCCAGCCCTGGAGTGGTTTTACATGAACCAAGCATGCTGACATGGGAGAGCCCATGGGTGGGTGGGGTTTATTTGGCCTTTGCCCATCCTCCCTCCCCTGCCCTGCAACCACCGAGAGACACCCTGGCATTGGATGGGTTGAGTTTTGTCAAAGAGAAGGAAGTAGTGTAGACAGAGGAAACAAAGGGTAGGGGAAACAGGCACTTCTTTGAATGAAGTCCTTTAAATAGTGAGCATTATGTAGAGATTGGAACTAAGATGGGTTTTAATTAGCATTTTTATCAGTCATCTCCAGCTCTGGGTCCATAGTGAAAGTGCCAGGCTTTCATAGACACTAAGTCCTTTAGAAGAGTGGAAAATTGAGACATTGGAAATAAACAGTAGAAAGATGTCAGCAGGTGTCAGGTTACCAGGTGTGACTATGAAATAGTGATCCTGCTTTCTGGTGTGGTTTGTGAAAGCAGAGGAGGAGTAATCATAGCGGGACGTGTTGCAACATGTTTCAGTTTACAGCCGCCCAACTCTTTTCAAGGTCAGCCTGTCAATCTTGTGCTTGCAGCTGGGGACAGTGAGTAGACATTTCCCCTGCTGTTTCCTGCCAGCATAAAAATGAGTTACTGCTATTCAGAGCAAAGTCCAGCAAATTTAATGTAAGTAAAATCAAAATGCAAGTCAGATACTTGATATTTTAATAGAAAATCCTGGCAATAAAGTACTGTTAGAAACAAATGTTTTTGACTGGCACAAACATTTTGAAACAGGTTAAAAAAAAAAAAAAGACATTTAGGATGATGACTAAAGTGACAAAGCAATATCTCTAAGGAAAACTTGATAGTGTCATTAAATGGGATCCCTGAAATTAATTCCCACTGTGAAAAGATGGAGACTGATGAGAAGGATCTGATGGAAAAGCTGAAGTTTTGTATCTGTTAGAATTCTGTTCTTTATTTTTTATTGATTGCTAGAATCATTAAAAAAAAAAAAAACTAATATTTTGGGTTAATCTCCAAGGAAAATAATAGCTGGAAATAGAATGTAGTATTAAACTAAAACTCTGCTATAGTAGAAGGAGCATTAGAAATCAGACTTCTCAGGTATTTGTTTCTTGTTAAAGGTCCATATACTCTGCCAAATTCAGTATCTTTCTGTACAATCAGTCAGAGATGGTGCTAGCAAGACCATTGAATTAATTTAGGGCGTGCCTGTTACTGTATTTGGTGTATAGTCTTCAAATAACACATAATTTGGTATACTGGAAGGCAATGAGAAGCTAATGCATCCCTCAGATACAGGTTGAGCATCCCTAATCTAACAATTCAAAAATCTGAAATCTGAAATGCTCTGAAATCGAAAATGTTTTAGAGCATTTCATATTTGGATTTTCATATTAGAGATGCTTGACTGGTAAAGTCTATGAAAATATTCCAAAATCTGAAAAACTCTGAAATCTGGAAAGCATTTCAGACAAGGACTGTTCAACCTATATCTAACAATTGGCAGAAGACCATCTGGCCCACATTAACTAGAAAATTATGGGAAAAAAGAGCATGCTGGG
This sequence comes from Sciurus vulgaris, assembly GCF_902686455.1. NCBI lineage: Eukaryota > Metazoa > Chordata > Mammalia > Rodentia > Sciuridae > Sciurus > Sciurus vulgaris. The sequence continues at coordinate 70,309,057 of NC_136473.1, forward strand.
AAATGTAGTTCAGCCTAGTCACCTTGAAATATTATAGTACTACCACAGGGCTTAGTGCATAAATAATGATGAGAAAACCTTAGATCACTCCAAATCCTGTTTTAGTAGAAGCCTAATCGATTAAGAACAAATTTAGTAGGAATTAAAAAAAAAAAAATCAAAATTAGTCCCCAAAGACCAAAAGATTTCATATAATTGAAGATATGTTCAAATCTGATCCTTATATTCTTAAGCACTGCTCAGAGCGGAGGTGGAGTTGAAAAAAATAAGGAAAAATTTTTTGTTGTATCATCAACAGATTTCCTAAGGAGGTTCCCTGCCCTCAGCCCAGTTCCACAGGAGGGAGCAGATACTCTGTGGAAGGTCTAGCTGGTCATGCATTCTGTGCAGAACACGGGCACACTGAGGTTATCAAGTATGTGTGAAGAAATAGGATAAGGAGCAGCTTGGAAGCTCCCAGATGGTCAGGCAGCTAACTGTTCCGTACAGTGAAGCCAGCTGGGATGGGCCAGGCTGACCTGATGCTAATCTTGCAGCTCTTATAACTTGAAGGAGTTGTCATCTGAAAAGATAAAGTGATTCCAATGAAAGATTATTTAAGGAGATGATAGACTCTTGGTAAGTTATGGTTATTTAAAAAACAAAACCGAGTTGGGTGCCGTGGTGCATGCCTGTAATCCCAGCGGCTCGGGAGGCTGAGGCAGGAGGATTTTGAGTTCAAAGCCAACCTCAGCAACTTAGCGAGACCCTGTTTCTAAATAAAATATAAAAAAGGATTGGGGATATAACTCAGTGGTTAAGCACCACTGGGTTCAATCCATCCCCAGTACCAACAAAACAAAACACCTGATAAAGTGGGGCCCAGTGGTGCTTTAAGTGTTATCTTTGGATGGCCTGCAACATTTTTGTAAAATGTCAGTTCTTGAACCCTACTCCTGGCATCCTGAATCAAAATCTTCAAGTAGTGCCATAGGCGATTCTTACTTATATTAGTTTGATTACATGGGAAGTGACCACATCCTGGTGTCCCTTCAGATATAACTGGTGACTTGTGTCGGTAGAGAGTGATATTAGAGCTATTTTGGCAAATTTTGGAGAGGAAATTAGAGTTGCAAAGCTGAGAAGTCTGGTTTAACTGAGAAATTTAGAGGCTAGCTGGAGTGCTTTAGATTTGGTAGAAAAATCCTGCTCAATAAATAATTCTGCTAAATAATTCCTAGGGGCCCCAGAACAACCAGAATGGAGAACCCAAGATTCTGTAGGAATTCGGGACACTTTGTGTTTCCTGTATTTCAAATTATTTTTAGCCTTTGAGTTCAATTTCTATAATGCATAATAGATTATGCATAATATAGTGTACAATATGTCCCCTAAATTGGTTTTAGTAATTTTCTTGCCTTTCTCTTTGTTGTTGTTACTGTATATCAATCAATGTAAGAATAAACAGTAGGTAAATTTAGAGACATTAAAATCATTTCAACCAAATACCAAAGTTGTGAAGACATTAAAGTTTCTTTTCATGATCACACATACCTGTGATTTTATGATATGCAGACTTTTGCTAACAGTACTGGAAAGCATTTTCCTGAGAGCTAGTATTCTGGCAATTTTTCGCAAAAAAGACACACACTAATGTAACAACAACAACAACAAAAACCCATCAAAAAACAAAAGACTTACCTAGAGGCAAAAATGTTTATCTGCAAGCAGTTGAAAAATACTAGATAAAGGAAAACTGTATTCTTTACATTTGGTTCATTGAATAATTTCAAAAGGGCATCATGAATTATTTAATTATTCTCTAATAGACATTTTTCCTTTCTGATTTCATATCATTATTTGCTAATTGAGGACATTGTATAATTATAACTAGATATGACTAGAAACCCATTTAGAGTTGTGGACATCTGTAGAGGAATGGTGAATGAATGAACTACATTTATATATGAAATATATATATATATATATATATATATGTATGTGTGTATATATATATTGGGGGTACTGGGGATTGGGCCTAGGGTACCATACCCCTGAGTTACATCCCCAACTCTCTTTATTTTTTTGTCTTGAGACAGGTTATCACTAAGTTGTTGAAGCCATTCTTGAACTTGCAATCCTCCTGCGTCGGCCTCCTGAGTCACTGAGATCACACGCATGCACCACTGTGCTTGGCTAGTTATTCTTATGTACTGCCCTGTGATACTTTCATTTTGCCTGAAAACACACACACACACACACACACACACACACACACACACACGACTAAACTATTTCACCTTTCTTTACCCTTGATCCAAAATATAAGTAATTGGTTCACATTAAAATAAATGAGGGGAAATCAGTCCAGGTTTTGATCGTGAGGAATGAAACACATGTTTAACTATTTAGAATAATGTTTATGTAATATTGTAAAGGAGGAGGCTCACTCAGGCATTGTGCAGATTTTAGCCTAACAGTTTTCATTTGAGAAACAGGATTTCGTAGTGATAAGAAATATTAGAGGGAATCAAATGAGATCCCTCCTTAAAAAAAGGACCTGAACAATGGAATGATTATCAATCAGAGCCCACAATAAAAGAAGCCTAGGCAGCTGCTGCTGGAGCGGCCTCCAGTGTCTCCCTCCGCTTCACCCCTCCCTGCTTCCCCTGGCTGGAGGTGTCTTTTTTGCTCTGTAGTTGGATGATTCCAACTTCATCCAGGATGAGCCCAGTTTTCCTTGATTTCCAAGTATCTTTAATATCTGCTTCTCATAGATTCCTTGCCTTCTGTTTTCAGCCACACTTTATTTTTTTCTGTATTAAAAGTAACAGGTTTGGGGGGTAATGGCTCAGTTGTAGAGCAAGCTTAGCAAGCATGAGTCCCCATCATTTGTTCATTGGGTTCAGTCCCCATCACAGAAGCAGAAAACAAAATAGAACCAACACAGTATTCATTCACACCTTTTGCCTTCTTTCTTTTCTTTTCTTTTTTTTAAAAATTTTCTTTGAGGTGTTGGGGATTAGGTGAGCACCCTACCTGCTAAGCTACCAGCCCCCATGCCTTTTGCTTTTTAATTGCTATTTAATGCCTCTCTTAGTCTTGGATGTCTGGTGGGTTTGTTTTCATTTTACTTTCTATTTATTTAGTTGTTGTTTCTATCATTGTTTGTTTATCCATTTCTTCCTAAGTCCTTGAAAAATTATGGCCATTTCATTGATTTTGCTTATGCAGACCTCTTGAAGGGTATCAAAGGGCACCTCCACTCCTGAACCTGTGACCTTTTTTCACTTCCAAACAATGTGAAATGTAGAGAGCCCATCCTTTAAAATCCTGAAAAACTATCACCAGAGATACTAGTTAAAAAGTTGAAAATGGGACTTTGAAGAAGACATTGGGTTTTGATAAGCTTCCTCCTGGACAGGAAGACAAGCTTGGCCAAGAGCTGTAAGCCTGGTTTGTCTCCAGAATACCTTAAGGTAAGTCACCTCTCATCGGTAGCAGTTTCAGTGATGGCTGGAGGCGGAAGCTGTAGAGAGAGAGCATTCCTAGCAGAGGAAAACAGAAGAGAGGAATATTGCAGTGTGAGGTCTTTAAGGATATTTAAAATCTGGCATGAAGCAGTTAAATTGTAGCAGATAGAGCTTTGTACTTCTATTTGTGTCGCCCTCTGTGAGCCAGTTTCTGTTTCTATAAAATAGAAATAGGGATGATTAGTCTTCCTTTCCAATAACACAAACATACCCATTTCCTGGAAATTCTGTTTTATTTTGTACCAGGGATTGAACCAGGGGCACTTAAACACTGAGCTACATCCTCAGCCCTTTTGATGTTTTTATTTTGAGACAGAGTCTTGCTAAGTCGGTTAGGGCCTTGCTAAGTTGCTGAGGCTGGCTTTGAACTTGCGATCCTCCTATCTCGGCCTCCTGAGCCTCTGGGATTATAGGCTTGTGCCACTGTGCCCAGTTCCCACTTGCTGAATTACATTGAAACAGAGCAAGGTTGGGCTAGCAGTTGCATGGTGCTGTTGGTGTCCCTGGAAACTTAATGTGGAATCTTGGGCTTCTCTGTCATTTCCTAGTTTGTTAAAAAATGTCTCTTTTACCATAGGAGATTAACAATATTTCTATCTTAGAGAAATCATCAACTCTTTTTAGATTTTGATTTCTTAGAAGAAAGAATGTTTTAAAGTTCAAGGTTTCCTGTTACTATTGGGTCACAGGTTCCTAGTATAAAACCTCTTTCTATATCTTGAAACTGCAGTTATACAATTTCTTGTTTAAAGTCTTAATTCAGTGAGGCCATTAATGAAGAATATCTTGAAAGACTGTTATAAGGAAACTTGTTTTACATTTTCTTATTATAAAACTCTGTGTTAGCGGGGGATAAAAAGTGTCTACCTTTACTAATTACTAAAAAAGTATTTTGTATTAAATCTTACATATTTACACTTAGCATGAAATAACTAGTGCAGCTTACTATTTTACATAATTAATATTTTAGTTAGCTTGGGCAACCCATTTTGGACATGGTACTGATTAGTTGGATTCTTCATTCATTCATGCATACATTCAATAAGTATTTATTAAGCATCTTTGTGTGCCAGGAATTTTCTGGTTTCTTGTGGTATAGCAGTAAAGAAAGTAGACAAAGTGCCAGCCTTCCTGTAGGTCACATTTAAAAAATATTTATACTAACTTATAAATGTCTCATCATTTTTATTAAATTCAGGCTGGGAATTATAAAAGCATATGGTACCCTAATTATCTCAGTAATTAAAGCTGAGCCCGGTGCTGTGGCACATACCTATAATCCCAGCAGCTCAGGAGGCCGAGGCAGGAGGATTGCAAGTTTGAGGCCAGCCTCAGCAACTTAGTGATGCCATAAGCAAGTTAGCAAGACCCTGTCTTAAAATAAAAAATTGTTAAAAAGGGCTGGGGATGTGACTCAGTGGTTGAATGCCTCTGGGTTCAATCTCTGACACCAAAAATTAATTAATTAATTAATTAATTAAGATACCAAATTGTATTTTCCAAAAAAGATTGCAAAATATTGTTATTTAATTCCCCTGAAATGTTTATTTTCATGAAATTATTATAGATCTCCTCCAGAGAGATGATAAATATATAGAAAATGTTTGTAAAACATGAATAGATGAAAAACTCCAAAGGAATCTGTTAATATGTTTGTTTTCATTTGCCTAAGCTTCCGACAAAATCTCCTTTAGACTTTTTTGAAAATCTGTGGCCGTGACTTCATGAGGAAGCCAGCCGGTCTCCAAGCACAGCCACACACTTGAGATGATGGAAGTTACATAAAATGTACCAGCATGAGAAAGTGGGGAGTGTGTGGGGTTTAGTTTGACATGAAACCTGTATAGGATGGAGTGTGTTAGCGTAAGGTGGCAGTGACCGTGGGTAAGTCTTCATAAAAATAGTACAATGTAAATGGAAAAATGCACAGACTTAATCACATCAACTTGTCCCCTTCCCGCCTTTTTAGTGTGTGACTGTTATTCAAGTTCTGCTTCAAAGATCATTTTTAGTGTAACTATCTTGAGTGTGATTTTGTTGTTTTAAAGGACGACAGTTTTATTATAAAGGGGATCATTGGGAAGTGCCCTTGATTTGGCCTTTGCAGAGATTTTGCCAAACTCTGGGTTATTATAATAATAGAATTTGGTGGTTTTAGAAATGATTTATGATCATACATTTTGTTGGTCTCATGAATAGATTAATAAGATATAGGGGGTCATATATTTTATGAAGTTAGACATTTTTGGAAGAAACCTTCCCAGGTCATGGTTCAAGGGGAATTTGATTTCCTACTTCATCCTTCTTTTCTGTAGGAATTCTCTCCTTTGATTGTGGCCAGATGCCCACAGTTCATGCCCAGGGCAATACTGACTGCCCCAAACTGGCATCTTCTCCAAGTTCCGTGCCCCGAGTTCTTCATTCTTAAGGAGACGGTTGATGTTTTCTCATTCTGTTTTTCAATGAGATGGCTTTAACTTTTCAAACCTAGGATAAAGGAGAGGAGTGTATTTATAGCAGTCTCCTCCAAGGAATGGAAGACGTGGGGAATTTTCTGTGATTTGTGAGTTATAATCCTCTGATTATCTCCCATCCCTGTCCCAATGTCCTAAACAAAGATCTCCCTTCAAACTGGAAATCCATATGCAACAGAATGAAACTAAACTCCTATCTCTCACCCTGCACAAAACTCAACTCACAATGGATCAAGGACCTTGGAATCAGACCAGAGACCCTGCATCTTATAGAAGAAAAAGTAGGTCCAAATCTTCAACATGTCGGCTTAGGATCAGACTTCCTTAACAGGACTCCCATAGCACAAGAAATAAAAGCAAGAATCAATAACTGGGATAGATTCAAACTAAATAGCTTTCTCTCAGCAAAGGAAACTATCAGCAATGCGAAGAGAGAGCCTACAGAGTGGGAGAAAATCTTTGCCACTCATACTTCAGATAGAGCACTAATTTCCAGAATATATAAAGAACTCAAAAAACTCTACATCAAGAATACAAATAACCCAATCAACAAATGGGCTAAGGATATGAACAGACACTTCACCGAAGAAGATCTACAAGCAATCAACAGATATATGAAAAAATGTTCAGTATCTTTAGTAATAAGAGAAATGCAAATCAAAACCACCCTAAAATTCCATCTCACCCCAATTAGAATGGCGATCAAGAATATAAGCAACAATAGGTGTTGGCAAGGATGTGGAGAAAAAGGTACACTCATACATTGCTAATGGGGCTGCAAATTAGTGCAACCACTCTGGAAAGCAGTGTGGGGATTCCTTAGAAATTTGGAATGGAACCACCATTTGACCCAGCTATCCTACTCCTTGGCCTATACCCAAAGGACTTAAAATCAGCATACTACAGAGATACAGCCACATCAATGTTCATAGCTGCTCAATTCACAATAGCCAGATTGTGGAACCAACCTAGATGTCCTTCAATTGATGAATGGATAAAGGAACTGTTATACACACACACACACACACACACACACACACACACACACACACACACACAATGGAATATTACTCAGCCATAAAGAATAATAAAATTATGGCATTTGCAGGCAAATGGATGAAATTGGAGAATATCATGCTAAGTGAGATAAGCCAATCTCAAAAAACCAAAGGACGAATGATCTCACTGATAAGTGGATGATGACATATAATGGGGGTGGGTAGGAGGGGGGCAAGAATGGAGGAAGGAGGGATTGTATAGAGGGAAAAGAGGAGTGGGAGGGAAGGAAAAAAAATAACAGAATGAATCAAACACCATTGCCCCATGTAAATATATGATTACACAAATGGTATGCCTCTACTTCATGTACAGAGAAACAAGATGTATCCCATTTGTTTACAATAAAAATGAATTAAAAAAAAAAAGTTCTTCCTTCCAACTTATGTGTAGTCCTGTGTCACTTTAGATCATCAGTTTTTCTTTTTTCCAGGAAATTTCAGTTCCTACCTTAAGGTTTTCAATGTGTAAAGGGTTATAAAAGATTTTGTGGTTGGAGACTGAGGCAGTTAGAAAACTAAAACTTAAAAGGATGAAAGATATATAAAATTATCATCATCAGATACCAGGGATTGAACCCAGAAGTGCTTAACCCCTGAGCCACATCCCCAGTCCTTTCTAATTTTTACTTTGAGATGCTGTCTCACTAAGTTGCTTAGGGCCTTGCTAGGTTGCAGAGGCTGGCTTTGAACTTGCAGTCCTCCTGCCTCAGACTCCTCGGTTGCTGAAATTACAGGTGTGTGCCACCGTGCCCAGCTAAAACTATTTTTAAATTTCATTCAACAAGGAAAGTACCTCCTCCTTTAATCCTAGAGCCTCAGAAGGAATTTGAAAGGAGAAGTTATAGAGAGACATTTCCATTCTTGAAAACATCAAGCATGATTTTGGCAGAAATCACAGTGTAGAAAGATACTAGATTATTGGGCAGTGAGATGTTAAGAGAAAATTATTTATTTCCAGTATTTAAAAACTCAGTAAATGATCAGTGGTTCATGTTGTAATGTGTTTATGACCTGTAGTGTATTTCTCTTTTTCCTTCCCATCTTATCTTTGAGATTTATGCTCCAGACTGTAGAAACTACAGGCTATTTCAGTTTACTAAACAAGCGCAATGTCATAACAAAAGAGCTCATGGCTCTAACATCAGAAGACATGGCCGGTCTCCTTGCCTTTCTGAACCTCTGGTGTCTCTTATTAAATGAGAATTACAGCATCTGTCCTAAAGGGTTGTTATGAGTATGAAGTGACATGAAATGCTGCCCATGAACACTCTTGGAAGCCCACTCCACCGTGTGAAGCACTGTCTTACTTAATCACTTCTTGAATTGCTCTAGTGTCTTCATATCTACAGAAATTAACTTTAGTTCCAGTTGTGGAGAATTTAATCTTTCAAAGCTTTTGATATGCCTAGAATGTGTTTTTTTCGTTTTTTTTTTTTTTTTTTTTTTTTTTTTCCCCAGTGTGCTCAAGAAACATGGATGGTAAAGTTTCTTTTATCAGTTTGCATTGACTCCAGTGAGGCCACATCATATGTGGCTGTGTTGATGTCTTGCTGTAATGTAAATGTACCACAGAAACCCACCGTGTATCAGATTTTGAGAAGAAATATGCAAATCGATAAAGGAAATCTAAGTAATTGCCAAGGAGTCAAAAATACATATGCATAATTAAATGACCTGAACAATACTGCATTAGAGTTATAAAATGCCTTATGAATAGAGGGTGGAATGAATTATTCCAATTTGGTGCCTGGAGAAAGACTTTATATTATTTAATGCCAGAAGTTTAGGTGATTCTGCTCTTTTATTTTGCTATTGAGTCTGGTATTGTTTTATGTCAACTCTTTAGGTGGCTACCTTCCAAAACAGCATCTTTTTGTTTTTAACGCACTGGATTTCCCCAAGTCAGCAAATGACCATAATGCTTTTTGCATAGCTAACAGATCTAGGATTATCTACTGTCTGTCATTTATAGGTGGAAGGGAAATAGGCCTGACCTTAAGGTACATAGGGGCTAATAGGGTGCAAACTAAAGATGGATGGTTATGTTGTTATTAGAAATGTATAAAACCTGTGATGTTGAATGTTATGGTTTGGATTTGGAATGTCCCCCCAAAAACTCATGTGTTGAAAGCGTGGTCCTCAGTGTAGTAAGGTTCAGAGGTGGGGCTTTTAGGCAATGATTGGATCATTAGGGCTCTGGCCTTATTAGTGGATTAATCCATTTGACCAGTAGATGAGTCCATTTGGTGGTTTAGTTGATTGACAACTGAATGGATTACTGAACTGTAGAACCTAGTTGGAGGAAGTCAGTCACTAGGGGTGTGTGCTGGAAGGGTTTATCTGGTCCCTAGCCCCTTCCATTTTATGTCTCTCTGATTTCCATCTGCCATGAGCAGAAGCTTTCCTCTGCCATTCCTTTCTGCCATGATGTTTCTGCCTTAGAATTCCTGACCATGAACCAAACCCGTGAAACACATAAGCCAAAATATTTCTTCTTTCTTCTAAGCTTTTTTAAAAATATCTTTAGCTATAAATGGACACAATATCTTTATTTTTTATATGATGCTGGGAATCAAATCCAGTGCCTCATACATGGTAAGTGAGCGCTGTGCCACTGAGCTGCAACAGTAGCCCTCTAAGTTGTTCTTGTCAAGTATTTTGACCACAGCAACAGAAAGTTAACATATTGAAGCTCTGTTTTGGGGAACGTGGGTCACTTTGGCCGGGAAGGTGTTTCACCACTAATCCATACTATGAAAATAAAGGCTGTTCAGCCGGATCTCAGAAGTATCTCCTCTATTTTGAACTTGCTAGCAGAAATAATAGCTGTTTTGCCATTTCTGATGAACATCACTTTGTTTTTGACCTGTTGGTAGTTTCAAACTTTCTGTTAGTACTCTTAGGGTGTTCAGATATAGATCAGCTGTGAGTATGAGAAAATGAGTTTTCAGTGATTAAGAGTGTGGCTTGAGTGGGCTCCTGCAGCATTTAAGCACGGTAGCCTATAAAACCTGGCCATTAGAAATCTTTCAAATTTAAGGTTGGTCACTAAATACAAGTACCACCCAGATTAGGCTTGACTAGCTCTTAGTTAGGGCCAAAGCTTGGGTGAGGTCAAGGTCACAGTGAGGGGATGGAGAAGGCATTGCTCACAGAGAGTACTGAGGTGTTAAGAGTCAAAGACATGATTGACTCGAGGTGGGAAGGATCTCCCTGCATGACTGTGAACAGAAAAAAATCAGAGTGACATGGTGCCCTCCCAACACTTAGCCAGATTGAGGTCCCCACAGCTTGCAGGCATTTCCTCCATTTGGCTTGTCACTTGCCTTTTGGCTAATGCAGAACCTTACCTTGCTTCTTGAGTCCTGCGGGTATGGAGAGTTGGTGGAGGACACCTTCTGTTTACAAAGTGCTGAGGAGGCCTGTCTTAGTGCTTGTTCTGCTCGTATGGTAGGACTCAGAGTAGGAGTTAGAAGCCTGGTACTCAGCAAGCAGTCTTCTCGTTTCCTCCTATCCACACTAAGTTTCAAGGTCATCAGTAATGAGTCTAGCCATAATGACTTAATCTGGGCAGGGGATTTCAGTTTTTTTTTTCTATTTTTATCATGGTCTCTAGGGGCCTATAATTAATTAATTACTTCCATTGCCTCATTCATCCATCAAATATTTATGAAGCCCATAGCCAGTGTTTCCTACTCATTTCTGGGACATTACTTCATCTACAGAGAACTGACCTCTTTTGGCAGTTGCTCACGTGTGAAAAGACAGGTGCTACCTTTAATTAGGGATGGTAAGGAAGAGCTCAGGCCTGTTTACAGAGACCATCCTCTCGCCTCCTATTTGTCAATTTTCCTTCAGACTCGCAATTCGTTAACAGTAATGCTGCCCCTCCAACTGCTAACTCACCACTGTGCAGGCTGTTATGCAGACTTCTTAGCCACGAACCTGGCTCTTTACCAGAAAGACAGATCTCTGGGCAGTTGACTCACCCGCTTCCAGATGTAATTTAAGCTCCCTTTTCCCACAGTGGAGTGGTGGGTAATATTATGAACACATGATTTTCAGGGCAGGCAGGTGCGTATTTTGAGCTGATGAGTCAAGACATATTTATTACTAGTCTAAGAGGGATAAGACTCCACATTTTACAGCTGCAATTTAGAGGAGTGGCTCTGTCTGGCTAATCAGCATGGAGCCTTCTTGTACCTTGATTTCTGTTTCTTTTGCCCACCATGAGGGTTTCTTTGATGCTGTTGGTTCCTGGCCGAGATTTATCTCTGAGTTTCTCCTTTGTTGTATAGTAGCTCAGGGAACAGTTTAAATTATTTGCAAGTATACAAATAGTCCACACTAAGGGAGTATTTTCATCCTTTCCAAAGGAGTTCTTTAGGCTTCCGACTGGATGCGTGATGGGTTACATTTCTGAAGCCTTTAGATGCCCCTTTCATACCACAGAAATAACATCTAATACCCTTACTATAAAGTGACTCACTTCTCTCTCTCCTTCCTTCTATTTTCATCTCTCTGTCAGTATTTCAACTACTCAGAAACATTTATTGTTTATTGCTGTTGAACAGTCCATGAGGGGGGTCATGGTAGAGCAGGGGAGGACAGGCTTGGATAAAGGACACGAGGGCCTTAAAAAGGGCCTGCCAGCTTGTCAAGAGGGTTTGGAGAATAACCTGGAAGGATGGGGTAGATGATTATGCAAATGTAGGGTGAATAAGGGCCTTCAGACAGAGGCAAGGAGGCAGGAGAGAGCTTGGTGACAGTTGGGAAGTACAGTAAATGGCTTACAGCTCCAGTCTAGGACCCATTGGGAGCCATGAAGATGGAAAGAAAGTAGTTTTGACCAGATCCTAAAGAGCCTGGTTTGCTGGGTCAGGAGTTTGGACTTTTTCCTTATTAGGATCACTAGGTGTTTTCATCTATTTGAGATAAAATTCGCATAAGATTCACCATTTTAATCATTTTTAAAGTATACAACTCAGTGGTTTTTAGTGTATTTTCAAAGTTGTATAACCATCTGTACCATCTAACTTCAGAATATTATCAGTCATTCCTTATTCTTCTCCTGCCCCAGCCTCTGGGAACCAAGAATCCACTTTTTTTGTCTATATGGGTTTACCTATTCTGGACATTTCTTATAATGGAATCATGCAAAATGTGGCCTTTTGTGTCTGACATCTTCCGCTTAGCATTAGTTTGAAAGTTCCTCCGTATTGAAGCATGTATCAATACTCCATTCCCTTTTATGGCTAAATTATATTCTATTGTATGGCTCGACCATATTCTGTTTCTCTATTTGCCAGTTAGTAGACATTTGGGTTATTTCTTCTTTTGGCTATTGTGGATAGTGTTGCTATTCATGTATAAGTTATTGTGTGAACATGTGTTCTCAATTTTCTTGAGTATATACCTAGGAGTGTAATTGCTGGGTCGTGTGCTAATTCTATGTTTAACTTTTTGAGGAACTGCAAAATTGTTTTCCAAGTCATTGGAGATTTTAAGATGGATCAAAACAGCCTCAGATTTTATTTTAACCTCAAACACTTCAGTCCAGTATTTTTTAAAAAAGAATAAACATTTCTACTTCTGCTATCATGTTTTCCTAGGCGAGGGCATCACAGACCACAGCAGTGAGCCCTGGCTGGCTCTTTCAAGTCCTATAGGTAGGATTGTTGAAAAGGAATCTGTAGCCAATAGCCTAGGAGGGGACAGAGAGAGGTGATGTCAGGGCACTCCCTCTCTCTCTGTGATGTGTTACAGAAAATGAGTCTTCTTTTTTAAACAGAACCCCTGATTAAATTATAGGCTATTATTAGGGAATTTATTGTACTTATAAACAGTACTTGGATTCCCTGTAATTTGTTATAATTAATGCAAGAGTTCAAGAGCAAAAAGCAGGGATCAGGTTGTGACATGCCTTTCTCTTTTGCAACACCTCGCTATCATTGGCCTTCTTTCACTAGTACTTAAGGCTTGTGTGTGTTTGTGTGCATTTAAACAAACATTATCCTTTTTAGGAAAGAATTGCAATCCTTTGACTCATTGAAACTCAAGGAGTCTCTGGCAAAAGAAGGTATTTATCGATCAGTGGAGGCCGAAAACTCCTGGAATTGACCTTTTGCCAAGAAAACCTTGTCTGTATGTTTTGGAGTGTATGCATGTGTTTTTTTTTTTTTTTTTTTTTTTTCACTCATGCACATGTATGAGCTTGTGGTGTGAAAAAGGATACAAGAAAACTTTTCCTTTTAAGGTTATCTTCATCAGTTTTAGTTTTGCCTTTTCCTTCTGTTTTTGTTTTTGTTTTTCTTCTTTCCATGTGAGTTATTTCCATTTTGCATGGTGGCAGGAGTGTGGCTTTGTAGTCTGTTGGTGCAAGTTTTAATTGACTGTCAGCTTGGTCATTCATTAAGTGTAACAGCTTTTAGATAGTGCATAGATCAGGTACCAGACACATTATTATACTTCAGAGTCATAAACCAAAATTCTTCCCCAGGGTTTTGAGGATCGAGGGACAGAGGGAGGAGGGCATTCAGGTTTATCTGGTTGCATGCCTGTGTACATACTGTTTATCTGGTCCTGGCAGATGGAGCACAGTGTGGGCCACCCTGTCCATTATCTGGATTTACAGCTGTGAACATCCTTTGGAATGAATGGAATGTACTCCTTTTCTCCTGTTGGTATCCCTGTCAATCTAAGATTTAAAATTGTTCTTTGCTGTTCTGTACCCTAGAATTCTAGGACAACCTGTCCTTTGTCCCTCTTTTTCGTCCTTTATAGTAGAGGGAACTTTTACATTTGTTTCTTATTTGCACAGCGTAACATCAATGGGGCGGGGGTGTTGGTAATGCTATCTGGCTCTTTGGTACATTCTGCACTGTCCTGGGAGAATTGGGTTCCAGTATATTTTAGTAATAATTTTCTGATATTGCTAGTTGCAAAGGAAATTGCTTTTAATAATAATGACAAAATAATCTGTCTTTCTTCCTCTGGTCCTCCAGCCCCACTAATTTCATGGAAAAGCTTTAAAGACAGAAATGGAAGGGTAGTACTGCCTATCTGAAGTCCCACATCCTTACTGACCCTACTGGTGGGAAGAGAGAAGTTGGTTTGACTGCATTTGATTTGTAGAGGAGTGAGGGGCAGGCAGGAACCATGTGATGATACTAGAGATGCTGCAGGTTAATAGGCGCAGCTGATAGTGCTTTCGCTAAGCTGTTTTGTTTTTGGTACTGGGGATTTAACACAAGGGCGCTTTGCCACTGACCTGCATATATCCCCAGTCCTTTATAGTTTTTATTTTGAGACAAGGTCTCACTAAATTGCTGAGGGTCTCATTAATTTGCTGAATCTGGCCTTGAATTTGCGATCCTCCTGTCTCAATCTCCCAAGTGACTAGGATTACAGGTGTGCACCATGGCTTCACTTACCTGTTTTAAACTGTGGAAGAACAAGAGACAGAAGGAGTAACACATGGGACACAAATACTGTTCATACAACTCCATCAGGCGTTTTTAGGGTAGTCATAGAAATGAATAGGATTGCTCTTGTAATGATCCTGAAGATGGCTGCTACTCAGTGCCAGCATCAGGAAGCACTTGTGTAGTCCTGATGATGAACTGTATGACCCTATGTACATGTGTGATTACACAAATGGTATGAATCTACATCGTATACAACCAGAGAAACAAAATGATGTACCCCATTTGTGTACAATGAATCAAAATGCAGTCTGTAAAAAATAAAAACAAAATAAAATAAAATAGTCTGCATTAGGAATACATATGGTTAAGGGCACATTTTCCACCTGCTGCTGGACATAGTCCCTCATCTGAGGTAGGAGCCTATAAACCAAGACCCTGCTTTTAGATTTTACTTGAATCCTTTAGTGCTTCTTACAAAGTCTTCAACAAGTGGGTGGACTGCTTTGTTCAGGCTTTTGAAGGTCCCTTCTACCTCTGCAGGTAGAAAGTGAAATATTCCAGAGGCCACTGCCAGGAGAAAACCCAGATCTGAAGAGTTCGCGGGCCACTGTCGGAAACATGCCCTATAATAGGATTTTATAGAAAAGTTTCTCATTTCAGTAGTTGCCTCATGTGCTGTGGCCCAGACAGTCTAATTGAGGGTAGGGGAGGGCTTGGTTATCAAAGCCCTTCCTCAGAAACATGGGACTGTAAACATCACAGGTGGTGGTGTTTTTATTTTCATTTTTATTTTTAGACTTCAGTAGAATCCAGGGCTTGCCCAGAATGACTGGGGATCAGGTTCCTCCCTCCTGGCCTCTGTGGTTGGCCTGAGTGTGGTCCCATCTGGCCTTGCCTTTAGGAAGCAGTGTTACCTTGAGCAAGTCATTCTCTTTCGAGACAGTTTCTTATTCTAGACATGAAAGGTCTGGTTTTAGGTTTTATAAAAATCCTTCCTTTATTAGATAGCTTTGCCTCAACCGTCCTGCAGCATATATGGCCCTATATCTCTGTGGCTTTCACAAACAAAGGCTGATTGGTATTTCTCATGCATCTCACCTGTCCACCTGGGCTCAAGCTTTGGTCTCTGCTGTCTTTGCCTAGAGCACAGGCTAACCCAGCAGCAGTCCTTGCTGGACACTGTATGTCTCAGGACAAAGGGAAACAGAGATGGGACCCAGGCACTAGCTCTGAGGGCTTCTGTTGGGAGTCACAGCACTTCCATTTCCCTTTTGTTGGCCACAGAGCTGTTCACAATGGAAATGAGGTCAGCATGGATGACCCTGTTGGAGGGGATCCTCCGAGCAAATGTTTGGAGCAGTGCTGGCTGTCCACTGCCCCTCCTGTCTCTACCATTTGAGGATGTTGCATCCTTAGGTGGAAGTAGGACCAAAATCAGATCCTAAGGCTTTGCTATTTTACATGGCTCTTCCCTGCTTGGGACACTTCTGCTGACCTGGACTTGGAATGAAGCTTTCACTTGTGGGAGGAGTGGGAGGCATATTTTCAAAGCATCACACACTCAGCCTCTGAGTCCCGAGTGCCTTATTTGTGGTTCTGTGGTAGTGCAGTCCCTACTTTGCAGGGATCCCACTAGGGATTTTTCAATCTGAGAAGAACGAATAGACCCGCAGGTAAAACACAGTTGTGTCAGTGCTTAGATTAATTCTTCATACATGAATTAAAAGGAGAGATTAAAGATCTTAGTGATACATCTCCAAATGTTGACAATAATGCTGTGGGGTGTAATTTTGAAAGAGTTCTTTGATATCTCTGACAGAAGTACTGAATGCTCTATTAATTTGGCCAATATGGAATTTAATTTTTTTTCTTTTCAAATTTTTAGAGGAAGAAGGAACTTGGAAGTAGCTTATTTTTCTTACCTTAGGATAAGAAGATTCCAGATAGATGCAGCATCCAGAGGCTAGTTCATAGCATCTTTCAGTTAATGTTAGTAACACTGATTATCAGGAACCCTTTTCTCCTTTACCCAGAAAAACCCGCATTTAATCAACCAATGAATCTTTAGATTAAAAGCAAAACAAAAAAAATATTTGAAATGAGATTTTTTTCCCCCTTTTATTCAACAAGCATAATTTTGTTCACCAAATCTAGCAGGGAAAGCAGAGTCCCAACTTAAAACTAATCATTGGGCCTGAATGGTCAGATGGACTATTTCTAGCTCTTTGAATATGAAAAATATTAAAAAACTTTCCTTGTGAACTTAGATTTTCAAAGAGGATCTCTTTGGAAAGTTGGCAAACACTTACTTTCCTGGCATGAGGATTGTTATTTTTTTCCCCCTTTTCCTTCCCTCCACCCAGAGCTGTGACAGGGTGGAGTGTACTTCCATGAAATTGCATGTTTCCAAAATAGGATTCACTGTTGCATTTTACTGCACTGTTGTATTGAATCTCTAATCAAAAATAAGCAGAACCCAAGCATTCTAAAAATAAAATTTCAGCTCATACTCTCCATTCTTCATTTGGGATAAAATTTTTATATTTTGCAAAAGCACGTTCTGCGTAGAAGTATACCAACCAAGCAGTTTCCCCACGTGGTACAAATCTCTTTCTCATTTCTGCAGTCTTACGCAGCAATAACCGCAGTCTCATGTGGTAATGGCACCATATCATTACTGCCCTGCAGATTCTCTTGGCTGGATAGCTTCCAGGAGACACCACAGCTTTCTTCAACTCCAAGGTTTTATATCTCAGCACAAGCCTACGTCCAACCTACGTGACCAAAATGTTCTAGCTCTCTTTGCTAGGGATCCTGATTCACTGTATCCTTAGATAGGATGGATCTGTAATAGAACTCGCTCATGTGTTGTGGGTGAGAGTTGGGAGCAGGAGGCTAAGAAAAATTGAAATGGTTGTTTTGCTGGATCCTGTGGATTATTAATTGGTTGGTGGTCTATTCCCAAAGGATTAGACCACCAGTTAATATATAAAAATATACATCTTTGGGGATCACTTTTGCCTCCCGGGTAACATGTAAAAAAAAAGGCTCCAACTATGGCAGATGATGCCAGGATAACGACTTCTCAAATGTCTTACTCCTTGGTTCTTAAATTGAACCTTTAGGTAGTGCACTAGAGAAACATGGCGGCAGTGGTCAGAGATGCCAGGGCGTCCCGCCTTAGCTGTCTTCAGAATGAGCACAGTATCTTGAAGATCTCAGCACAGGAAGTGCTTAGTAAGTACATGTTACTGTCCATCTGTCTCCTGGGCTGGAAGAGCAGAAAATAAGTGGAAACCACTCAAGGTGGGAAGGGATAGATAGCACATGGAAGAGAACAGGGTATGATTAGTGGGAACAGGTGAACTTTTGTCATCCTTTCCTACCTTGGGATTTTGCTTTCTAGTTTCCTTTGTTTTGAGAATCCCACTGTTGTTTCTTTAGTAAACTTAACCATTCCTTCCTATCCTGAGACTCTGCTTTGTATGTGTGTGTGTGTGCGTGTGCGGGTGTATGGTTTCCTTGTTTGCTTTTCTATATCCTTTAACTTCACTGAAGAAAGGTGGAGCAGGACACTCTGGAAATAGGATGAAGTTAACACTCTTCCTTGTCACTCTTTTGTTCTTGTTCCTCCAGTTTTGAAAGAAGGGTCTTCAGATTCTAAGTGGCTCGTCTTCAAAGATGGGTCTGCTTTCACAATGAACTCTTGGCACTTAAAAGAGGTTTTGATAACTTAGGGACCCTCTTACTTGCTTAAGTTTCTCCTATCTAAGAACTAAGTTATAAACATGACAGATCTTCCATAAAAAGCTCCTGGGCAGTTCCCAGAGTCTCTTAAAGAGAAGGTTACCTTGCATGAATGAGTGGACCTTTTATCATTCCCTTGAGAACTGGCCCAGAGACCCAAGAAGGGTGTCAGAGGAAAGGCAGGAGCCAGGTTGGGGATGGTGCAAAACACAATAAGAAACAGGTGCTTGGTATGAGAAGCAACCTTCCAGAACCCTGTTCTCCCTCCCATTTCAGCTTTTGCTGAGCTGCATCCCAGGAGATGAACTAATACTATGATTAATTAGCCTTATTGCATGAATCTTTTATTTCTTTTAAATAAGGCTGTAACGTAGATTCACTTTGGGTTCAACTGTACTTGAAACTATGCCTGAGCCGGGGACCTGATTCTAAATGGGGAATAATGGAAACTAGAGATGTTTATATAGCATATATTACTGTAGCAATTCAGAAAGCCTTAGTGTGGAGTATTGTGATTCACTGCTGTATTGTTTCTTTAAATTCATATACGGGTATTGTTCTCAAATATTTATTCTGATTCTCTCCTATGAAGAATGAAGAAGGCAGGTCATGACTTTGCTTTTCCTGCCATCATATAATATTACCAAAAACTCCCTTTACAAATCCTCTGTCTCTTTCACACATATACAATGACACAAAGTGCCTTTGACTTTCTAGGGTTTTAAAAATGGTCGAACATGACGAGTCCTCTTTATTAGTTTGTGCACATTCAGAAACAATTATCAGCAAAAGAGTTTTGATTAGAAGTTCTTACACATAAGCTCTCTTTCTGTTTGCTGGGGCTTAACTGGTTAGAGTCATGGATTCTAAGCCTGTGATGACAAGTTCAGGGCAGAGCCAGATCCACTGAACTCAAGAGTGGTGAGTGACCACAGCTCACCACAAGTGGACGAGATGGTTTTCTGCATCTATGAGGAATTGGTCTCTAAAAACCAGTGGAGACGTTCATTATATACATTCATTTCATGGTCAAAAGATGTCAGCAGGATGTAAAATTATTGATTGGATAGTGAAATCTATAAAATGATCATGAATTTATCAGGTAAAAAGACTTGATGAGGGTAGGGGAAAATGTTATTTTTCTATTCTATATTAAGTTTGATTAAGAAGGGTTTTAAAATAAATCTCAGTGTTTGCCCTTCTGATTTGAGTCAAGGTTAGATTTTTCCCACAAAGATTGACATGGTTGCCTTTGCTCTGTACAATGGACCCGAGAGCAAAGAAGAAGAGAGGGCTGGGCTGGGGTGTGTGGAGAGCGCAGGCCTTCCCCCAGTCTGCCATTAGTCTGATATGTTACGATTCTTGTGATGTTGCAAGTAGAACCAGCCATAATTAGCTCTCAGCAGTGATTGCCTGTCTGTGGGAAAGTTGGGCTTTGGGTCATCTCTGGGTTCTCTGGATTGAGATATCACAGTTAATTTGAAATAGAGAGTTACAGTTACTAGGAACAAAAGGTTTGTCAGTGTTTGCCAGGAAGGTATGCCAGAAAAGTGTGATGTGGAGAGGTGACTCTGCTGTAGGAGGATGGTCAGAGACAGTTGTGTCCCAAGACATGAACTTCAGGATTGAGGAGATTTCTAAATGTTTAGATCATTCTGAATGTGTGATTTTATTGGTAAGAAAATAATACACTGTTTCAGCTTCTGGTCTGAGGTTGGTGTTGTGCATGGACACCTTCAATCTGTATTTTGCTGTTTTGAGAATGTAGTTCAAATTGGAAAATTGCATTCAGATTGATTTTTATGAGTCACTGACATGGGAGGTGAAATGTGTGGCTGAAAAACTTCATCCATCTTTTAGCAGAAATACCAATTATATGACATATTTGTGATCTGTCCTACCAAACTTTTGCATTTAAAAGGTGATTGGAGACCAGCCGGAGCAACTTAGCAAGACTCCATATCAAAATGGGAAAAAAAAAAGAAAAAAAGTTTAGGGATGTAGCTCAGTCGTAGAGTGCCCTTGGGTTTAATCCTCCCTAGTACTGTGCCAAAAAAAAAGATATGTTTCCAGAATTTTTAGCAGTGTGTACTACTGAGTGTGTCTAGTGTAGCTTCTACAGTCACATTGTCGTATGTGTCCAGGTGTTAGAGAGCTTTTTCATTCTTGGTCTCTATTATGAAGAACTCGTCCTTATCAGTAGGTCATCCGGTTGGCCTAAAAGCAAGTGATTTGATGAGAAATGTTCTCAATCTCTAAGTAAATGGGATGTGGCACCTGCTACATCAAACAAAGACAAACACAGGCAGAGGTCACTTTCCATCTTTTGTAGAGATGACTTTTGTCAACATCACCTGCTGTATCCTGCTGTGTACACAAGGGTTTGCATCCAGGGACGTTTCTTGTGGGAATAGATTCCAAGTATGTGTTTTTGAGGTTGTGTGTTCCTCTCTTCCCATGAACAGATATCAGTATTACCTGCAAGTCAAAAAAGACGTGCTTGAAGGGAGGTTGCGGTGTACCTTGGAACAGGTGATTCGACTGGCTGGCTTAGCTGTGCAAGGTAAGATGTAGTCACCATTGGCATGTGAAATTCCATTTTCTGTTTGATATATGGTGTTGATGTCTTCTCAGGCTGAAAAGATACATTGACCTCAATGATCCCTTCTCATTTTGAGAGGTCTTCCATTAATAAGAAGAAAAGCTAGTGATTTTTGGTGGTAGGACAATGCCTTTCTCAACACTCTTTGCAAACTGCTCTTGCTTGTTTGATTGTAGATTTATTCCAAGAAATAGCAGCTTTAAAGCTGTATCTTAGAGTTGATGGGACATTCCGCTGCACAGAGTGATTGTATTCTGTGACTTAAAGGAATGTGTTACTGTCATAGCAACTTCCAGGGTTAATAGCCTTAACCCTTGTGGTATGATTTATTTCTAATACAGTTAGAGAGAGAAACTTAAAGTCCGTGTTGGTAATGTGAAACAACAAACTTCTCTTGGAATGAGTTTATCTTCAACCTGTCTTATTTAGAGTTATCAGATAGCTATTTTTTTTTTTTTTTTTTTTTTACTTCTCTACATTGTTATGTGTAGGTTATTTTAAAATACATTTTGTTATATTCTCTCTTTACTGGTGGCTTATTTTCTTGTGGCTTCTTTTCTTTAGTCATATTGAAAATAAGAAGGTAGTAAATAGAATTTTGAAAAGGGAACTAATTTCCCTTTCAGTCCTTCTTTTCCCTAAAAATTAGCTGGTGTCCAAGTATAACCCTGCCAGCAGCTGAGTTCTCACTGTGTGGACTGTTGATTTAGAAGCCATGAACTGCACTTCCCAAACTTTGAACTGAAGTTGAACCTTTTGGTTTCTAAACGTCGGGAGAAGTGGCCTTTCCCTGACCTCTTTCATTCTGGGTTATCAGTGGCGTAGCCATTTCTGTTAGACGTACATTTCCTACAGAGCTAGCTTCTGTTATTACTCTTTGGATGGAAATGCCCAAAATACGTTGTATTATACCTGTCTACTTAAAACCTGGACGGGGAAGAAAGAATGGCCAGTTAACGGTAGAAGGAGCAGCAGAAGCGTCATGGAAATAATGGAGCAGTCACCTTTAATAGGTGGCGGAGTGAGCAGATCCTGGGGATTCTTACTGGCTTATTAGAAAGCTGCATCAACAAAAATATAAGTGGGGAACAAAGGTGTATCCTTTTATTCTGCATCTGTTGTTAAATATAATCTTGAGTATATCTGAATCCATGTCTATTGGAGGCTAAATCTTTTACATGAAATCAAGTGTTCACGCAGGTTTGGTTTTTGTGAAAGTGAGTGAGATAAGGAACCAGATGCTCATATGTTAATGGCACAGGCTGTGCATGTTCGTTTTACGTGTGCTCCAACATACCACTGAGTGATGGAAACAGGACAGAACAGAATTTCTGGCATCTTGCAACATGCGAAGTTGTTTAGGAGGTGTAAAGATTTTTGAGGTCGCTTGCCAAGGGTGATTTACAGAGGGAATTTCCAGCTGCAAATACATGAACAGATGAAGATACATGTGTCTCTGTGGTTCTCCAAATTAACCTTGAGTTAAAAAGTCCCCTTGGCAGATAGCCTAACGATATGAACTGAGGCACATTTAACAAACAGATAAATATAGGTTTATTTTTTAAATCTTTAAATAACTTTTAGGACTGGCTTTCAAATTTCCCTTTTTTTTATTGTGTGATTGTCCTCATGTGCTGATACTTAGAGTTGCTAGGTAAAAGTAGTAACTATATGGAGTACCTCTTGGCACTGTTTTTATTTAATAGTAGTGCAGAGAAAAGGTAAAGTAGGAAGGATAAATATGGCAACAAGTTTGCCCTATTCCATCTTTAATTTCACATAATAACTACTATTCTCTCCCCCATCTTCTCAGCTGATTTTGGAGATTATAATCAGTTTGATTCTCAAGATTTCCTCCGAGAGTATGTGCTATTTCCTATGGTAAGTGCAGTTTCTTTTTTTCTTGGTTAATTTTCTATCTTCTTTGGGTAGAAATTCTTGGGTAAAATTCTTTCCTTTGAAAAGATGATTCTTTCCTTAGAGAATTGTGCCTACACATGTTTTTGAGGGAGGAAAACCTATGCATTTATAAAATAGGGACAAGGTCTATAAAACACATTGAGACATAAAAGACATCCTTTCTTGCCTCAAGACACTCCCTTATTTCTTTTTCAGATAGTTCCTGGTTGCCATATAGAAATATTACTGATTTTTGTGTGTTGATACTATAACCTGCAATTTTACTGAATTTGTGTATCAATTCTAATAGATTTTTGGTGGAATATTTAAGGTGTTTGCATATAAATTATGTAGTCACCAAATAGAGACAATTTTACTTCTTTCCTATTTGGACATATCTGTTTATTTATTTTCTTGACTAATTATTCTTGTTGGGGCTTCCAGGACTGTGCTGAATAGAAATGGTGAGAGTGGGCACAAACCAGTCACAGCTAGAGTAGCAAAAAACCAGCAGACAGACAAACCTAGAAATTCATTTACCAGAGAAACTGAAAGATTTATATACTGAAAACTCTTGAACATTAATGAAAGAAATTAAATGTAGCGACTTCAAACTGTATTACCAAGCTATAGTAATTAAAGCAGCATGATGGTTCTGGCAGAAAAACAGACACATTGACCATTGGAATAGATTAGAGCGCCCAGGAATAAATCCACACATCTGTGATCAGTTGATTTTTTTTTTTTTTTTAATATTTTTAGCTGTAGATAGACACATTATCTTGATTTTATTTATTTTTTTATGTGGTGCTGAGGATTGAACCCAGTGCCTCATACATGCTAGGCAAGTGCTCTACCACTGAGCCACAACCCCAACTCTCAACTGATTCTTGACAAAGGGGGCCAGGACACACAATGGGGTAAAGACAATTTCTTCGGTCAGTGGTGTTGAGAAAGTTGGCAGTCCACATGGAAAGGAATGAAACTGGGCCCTTATCTCACCCCTTACACAAGAGTCAGCTCCAGATGGATGGAAGACTTGGTGTAAGATGAGAAACTGTAAAACTGCTAGAAGAAAACAGAGGAAAAGCTACAGGACATTGGTCTGGGCAACAATTTCTTGCATACGACCCTGAATATTAGAGGCAGCGAAAGCAAAAATAAACAATGGATTGCATCAACTACGAAGCTTTTGCTGCCATAAAGGAAATAATTAGCAGAGTAAAGGGGCAACTCACAAATTGGGACAGAGTGTTTAAGAATCATATATCACATAAGGGAGTCAGATTTAAAATACACAAGAAACTCCTGACTACTCAGTAGCAAGAAAACCCCATTAAAAAATGGGCAACAGACCTGAATGGACATTTCTTAAAAGAAGACATACAAATTCAGAAAATGCAGACTAAACCAGAGACACATCAGCTAACACCTCTTAGGACAACTGTCGTCAAAAAGAAGAAAGATAACAAGTGTTGGTGAAGATGTGGAGAAAAGAGAAGCCTTGCATACAGTTGGTGGTGATGTATGTTAGTATCACCATAGGGAACGCGGTGTGGAAGTTCCTCAGAAAAACTAAAATAGAATTATCATGCGACCCAGCAATCCCACCTTTGATTACGTATTCAGAAGAACTGAACGTAGTACGTGGAGGAGATCTCTGCACTCCCATCAACCACTGTGGCATCATCCACAATAACCAAGACATGGAAACAGCCCAAGTTCCCAACAATGGAGGAATTGATTTAAAAAAGCAGGGTCTGTATACACAGTGGAATACTATACAGCCTTAAAAAGAACAAAATTCTGTCATTTGTAATAATGTGGATAAGTCTAGAAGATATGATGCTAGGTGAAATAAACCAGGCACAGAAGTATAAATACTGCAAGGTCTCATTTCTGTGTGGAATCTAAAAATTCAAACTCACAAAGGTAAAGAGTAGACTGGTGGTTACTGGAGGTGAAGGGGCAGGAAGGGAAAGGGAAAATGTTGAAAAGAGTTTCGTTTAGACAGGAGTGATAAGTTCTTGTCATCTATTGCACAGCATGGTGACTACACTCGATGATTATGTATATTTCAAAATCACCGAAGGAGTAGATTTTAACTGGTCTCATCACAAAGAAATGATAATTGGGTGGGATGAGAGATATGTTAATTAGCCTGATTGGCTTGTTCCAACCAGGTATAAATGATCAAAATATCACCTCGTAGCCGATCATGGTGGACTCACTCCTATAATCCCAGCTACTCTGGAGGCTAAGCGGGGAGGATTGCAAGTTGGAGGCCAACCTGGGTAACTTAGCAAGACCCTGTCTCAAAAACAGAAGGGCTGGGGGTGCGGCTCAGTGGTAGGGCACCCCTGGGTTCAATCTCTATTACTTAAGGAAAAAAAAATCACACTGTACCTCATAAATATATAGGATTTTTGTCAATAGCTTTTTTTCCCCAAGGTGCTTCTTTGTCAAGCCCTCCTTATTCACTCACTACCCTCCAGCAAGCTGGCTCTCTTTCTTTCTGAACGTACTGAGCTTGTTCCCACGCCAGAGCCTTTGTACCTGCATTTCCTCTACTTGGAAATGCTGTTACTGATCTTTATGTCACTGAGATCCCAGTTCAGACACTGCCATTTTGGAGAGGATTTCCTATTCCTTCATCGCTTGCTATTGATCCAGCCCTCATCACCAGCCACTTCCTGTTACATCACCTGTGTGTGAGCTTCACCCCTCCTTCAGGTTTTGAAATTGTTCCCTCTGTATTTGTCAGCTCAAATACCAACCCTGTGATCCTTTGTCTAGTTCATCTACTGTTTCTGGCACATGGGTCATGCTCCTGAAAGTTTGTGGAATGAATCAATGAAGTAAAATGTTCATTCCTAGGCTGAAGTAAGAGTGAGACTGGGTTTTAACCTCCAGGGAATTTTTGTGTGTTGCTTGGTTGGTTGGCTTTGGGGTAAATGTGAGGAATTTTAGTGAGAGAGGATAAAAACATCTGTGAAGCCATTTAAGGGAAGAGCTTTAACCAACCCAACATGCTGGCTCTGATTTTAGAAATCATGATCATTCACCACTTATTTTTTTTTGATCAATTGTTTTGCCCAAAACACTGACTGGGTAACCAACACTCCGGGCATGAAATTATACAACAAATGGTACATGTTCTCAGGGAGGCTACAGTGTGGTTGGGTAAATAGGAAGTTTGCAAAATCAGACCGTGAAGCCAAGTGTAATAAAGTGCAGTTGGCATTTTACGTGGGGAGAGGACAGTATGCTTGGGAAACTAGAAAAGGCTTAGAGACCAGTGGAGTGTAGGCGGTATCTTAAAGGATAGCAGGATTGTAAGAGGGAGTAAAAGGGAGAGAAGAAAGGAGCATGGAATGATCTAGACAGAGGAGAGAAGAGGTAGGGTGCCTGGAGTATTTGGGAAAGAGTGAAGCAGACCATGTGACCACAGCATGGTGGCGTTTGGGGGGAATCCTGGTGTATGAGACTGAAAAGTTCTGAGAAGTTGAAATGCCTGAGCTTTTTCCAATGCGTCGCAGACTCTACCCTTTGAAAACTGCTGGCTTAAGCAATGAAACCATTTTTGGGAGGAAGTTAGCTGGGAATCTTCTGTGGTGGTCTGGACAAGAGATATAATTTAGGTGGCTAGCAGTGAGATAAAAACAAGAGAGGAAACCAAGAGATATTTTGGAAGTAAAAAAGGCAAAATTTGGAGTCTTATCAGCTATGACATAGAGGAGAAAGTGCAGAGTCTGGTGACAGCGGTTTTAAGGTTTTAAATTTTTTTGTTTTTTGGAAAATGAATATATTTTTTATACTTCTATATATATTAGCTCAGTCACAACAAACATGAAGCAGCCTCTGTGGCCTTTGTCCAGTGGATGGTCTCTGGGGTCCCAGTAATTCTTTACTCACTGAAGTTTTTCCTTGTCTTAAACTTCACATTGACTTTCAACCATGATTCTGTCTTTGTCTGTCTGTGGCTTTAACTCAAACAGTCCTTTCCAAGGAGTGGCTTGCCAACTAGCGTGAAGTTGTAGCAGGAAGTTTTCAACCCCATCCACAGGAACCTTCTCCAATCAAATCCTCTGTCCACACAGAATGTCAATTTTCAATTAAAATCAGATCTTCTAAAGCCACCTTCATGGCTGGTAAAGTACACGATGGCAAAGAACCAGCTGTGCTGGCGCAGGGCGATCAGCTTGTTCACCTTCCCCCTAACCTATGCCTGGTGTCTGGTTTCCTCACCTGGGTCTGGCAGAACAATTCCCAGCCAAGGTGGTGAAATCTGGGATGTGTTAAGAGCATATTCTTATGGAAATGAAGTGTCATGTGAACTGAACCTTTGAGAAGCAGAGCAAAGAAAGGCCACTCCAGGCCCCAAAACTCACAGACTGCTGCCACTGCATGCAGAGACAACAGTCACCTGAAGGGGACCATCAGAGCCAAGGCTGCTGCCATCTTCCTGCAGCTAAGGCCAGATGTGAGATGGGTTTTGAGTTTTAAGTGACAAGGGTAAGTAAGGCTGCTGTTATTATCCATCTTAGCATATGAGATAACTGCATTGGTCCAAAGCATACCTTGTTATCAGAGGTTGGGAAAATACTGCAAATCTCTATCTTTTCAAGAATAATTCTATCCTTCTTCCCTCTAAGAAAACAGCAGTATTGTCTTTGTGCCTGCTGTTTGTAATGCCTTAATAATTCTGCCCATTCCATCAACCTCCATTCAAACAAATCAACATTTACTTAGCAGAGAAGTTCTTTATAGCATTTAATGTCAGCATGCTTGATTGTACCTCTGATATTGCAGAAGCTCACCTTAACCATCGGGCTATTTATTGTCTACTTGGTGTGAACTCAGACCTTAGAATTTTAGACACTGGCAGTTTTATGTCCAAAGTAGTCGATCTTGGAGGGGTGATCATTTTCCACAATTTTTTCACCCCAGTCTTATTTAAAGACTTAGTCACAAAGTTATCCAAAGGAAGAGACCAGGTTTAGGGTCCACACAGTTTACAAACATGATTGCCAGCATGATATTGATCAGTTTGTAAAATGCTTTGACAGTTGCTCGGAAGCAGTCAGGAGGTTAAGTTTTGCTGTTTTGTGTACCACACTTCTTTCAGGAGATTCAGTCCTTCCTGGGCTCTGAGCAGACTATCTTCTTAAACTAGACTTCACAAACCTCACCAGTGGATAGACAGATATTGACATTATTATTTTTGGTTCTAAAATTGCTGTCTTCTGGATGGTAGCTGCTAGCTCCAGGTGGAATTTATATTCAAATTTAAAGTTAAATGAAGTTAAAAATCAGCTCCTTGGTTGCATTGGCTGTATTCTAAGCTCCCGGGACCACATGTGTCTAGTGGCTAACTGTGCTGGAAACCTCAGATATGAACATTCTCACCATCCCACACAGCCCTGTTGGACAGTGCCCAAGATGATGTGGCAAAAGCTGGTTGTTGTCAGAGTGTATGTCTGAGTTGTGAATGTTCCCAGACTTCTGCCTGCAGCCGTCCTCTCTCATCTCTCCCTGCATGTCCCCTCCCTGCCCCACCATGTTGTGTCCCATGTGCGCTGTGGTCTGCAGTCAGAAATTTCTCAGCAGAGTTGCCAAGCAGTGCTGTGCCCACATCCTGATTGTGCTGCCTACAACCCACCTCAGGCATGTTTGTTAGCCTTCTAAGCCTCAGTTTCCTCATCTGAAATGAAGCTAAAAGAGCTAATCCCTTTGTGAGCATTCAAAGAAAAAATGTACATGAAGTGCCTAATTTGGCACATGGGAAATTCTCAGTAACTATTTAGTCAGTTGTCTTGTCATTGTTAGAATAATTCTATATATTTTTTTTTGAGGGAGGGAGTACCAGGGATTAAACTCAAGGACACTTGACCACTGAGCCACATCCCCAGCCCTATTTTATATTTTATTTAGAGACAGGCTCTTCCTGAGTTGCTTAGTGCCTCGCCATTGCTGAGGCTGACTTTGAACTTGCAATCCTCCTGCCTCAGCCACCCAAGCCTCTGGGATTACAGGTGTGTGCCACCGCACCCAGCTAATTCTTATATCTTTATGTTAGGAAATATGTAAGGATGTTGAAGGATGTGCTTTCCAGGTAAAATCACTGTATGCATTGTGTGTGTGTGTTGGGGGGGTGGGTGCTACTGGGAATTGAACCTGGTAGTACTCTATCATTGAGCCACATCCCCAGCCCTATTTATTTATTTTTGAGATAAGGTCTTGCTGAGTTGCCAAGGCTGGCTTTAAACTTGTGTTCCTCCTGCCTCAGGTGCCAGAGTACCTGGGATGATGGGCATGCACCCCTGTGCCTGGCACTACGTGCATTTTGAACTGTGAGCAGAAAACAGGCAGAAGGTACAAATGATCATTAACCAGCTTTGCATAATGAAAAACTCCTGTCTCATAATATACTCTATTATGAGAGATTTATACTCTATGTAGTGAGGTCACTGAACATTTATTGATCATTGACTCTGTATTGAGAATTTGCAAGTGGTCATTGTGGAAAAGCCCTGCGATAGATCCCGTAAGTGATACAAAGAGGAATCATTCCCCTCGAGGTGCCTACATACTAATAGAAGGAGACAAGAATAAGGAATTGGATGGGTACACAAATAACTGTTAGAAAAGCAGCAGGCAGAATATAAGAGACACAGAGGAAAAGAAGGTCTAGAGGAAGAGAGACTACTTCCAGCTGGGGGAGCAGGAAAGTCCTGTGGAGGACAAGGATAGCCGAGACCGAATGTGAAGGACGGATGTGACATTTTACATGCTGTGGTAGGACTGGATGGTTCTTCCAAAAAAGGGTAGACATGAGCATGAACGGAGATCTAAAAGCAGTTTGTGTTAGAACGCAAGGTTGCCTGAGGCCTTAAACCCTTGGGGGAGGAGATCTAGAAGGAAAGCCTGGGTCACACTGAAGAATGGTCTGATTGCAGGGCTCAGCTGTTGACCTAATTGAGGAGGCAGTGGGGAGCCATGGAAGGTTGTAAACTTTCTGCTTGATTCCACCAGAGCTTTCAAAGAGGAGAATGCATTCCTTTGGTGGGGGAGGGAAGATAGGATGAATAGCTGTGTTTGATCTTACAGAGTTACTGAATTTGTCAAATGGCATTTCTTCAGCAGAAAAAAGAACAAAGTTAAGTACACAGGCGCTCCACAGGTGTGCAGCTGCGCACAGGCACGCACTCTGCCGTCTTTCATTCACCTAGGGCCACTCTCGCACGTCTCTCTGGTGGGGTGCAGGCCTCAGGGAGGCCCCGGGCGCAGGTGGAGACGGTGGAGTACAATAGCAGAGGGGTTCCTTTGGGCTTTTTCTTTTTATGAAACTAGGAAGTGGAGGTTTAATGAAACCTTTTTTGATCTTCGCTTACCTTTAGTTTATTCTGTTTCCGCATGTCTTTCATTAGCTTTTCAAAATTAATATCATGTTGGAGACTACCACTTGATACTGAGATGCACACAGACAGCTAAATTTCTAAGCCGTGTGATATCTTTGTTAGTCCACAACATAAAGCTGAAAATGTTGAGCTTATTTCTCATTGTGGACTTGAGTCAACTCAGTGGAAAGCTAAACAGGAAACAGCAAATTAATGAGTAGATGTGAAAAATAAGAGCTCTGCTGATTCCCTCCGTCTTCTCTAAGGCCTCTTTTGTGAGCTATGGACTTTGCAGAGCCTGCAGAGCTATAAAATTTCCAGGATATATTTACATCTCCATCTTCCGCTTTTAAGAATATCAATTTTTCACACTTATGTCTTGAGATGGGATGTTTCTTAGTTTGAAGTGTATGTTTTGGGGAGAGGTGTTTCATTCATGAACATGTTAAATGGGAGGTAAATGCCTATATAAATGGTATCTCAGAAGGGAATGAGGCACTTTGTGTGCTCTCTGCCAAAGTATGAGCCCCCATTCTGCACCCCCAGGGGCATGAGCCTCAGGGTGCCCTCATCAGGACTCAGCCGAATCCCTTCTGCCCTCCCCTCCAGAACTTCAAGGAGGAAGCTGCGTATCTGTGCCCTTCATGGTGCTCACCAGCAGGGATCCCAGGTGGCTGAGATGCTGACTGGTTGGCCACACACCTGCTGTCTTACAGAATGCCCTGGAGACATTTTAACCATATGACTCCCTGTCTCCTGTGATGGCCAAGTAACAGTGCAGTTGGCCTGCTCTGCCTCCATGCGGTCTGAATGAGTCTCTGGTATTTTAGAAGTGGACGGATAGGTCTAGACCCATGCCTACCCGAGTTCACCTCTTGAAAGGATGGTGATCTAGAAACTCATTGGCCTCCACCCTAATTATTAAAAATACGTAAGTACATACCAAGCAGTTCTGATGAAAGTACATTTGAGAGGCAGCAGATAGGGAAGAAGGTAAATGAAGAAAGAATTATTCCTGAGTCTTATAGCATTTGGATGGCAATTCAGATGACACCTTGAAATAACCTAAGTTGCAGTGAAGAGCCATTTTACAATAGTAGGAATCATAGCTCAGTCCTCAATATTATAGCCCTTGCTTCTGCAGGAGTAAAGGAGAGATTGAGAAAGTAAGATTAGTTAGGTGATATTCTAAAACAGGGAACTCTTTTGTTAATTTAGTTTTGTTAATTGCTGCATTATAATTATATATAACTATATATATAATGGAATTTATTGTGATATTTATATATAGTGGAATTTATATATAAATTATATATATATATATATAGTGGAATTTATTGTGATATTTGTGCATGCACATAACATATATGTCCATTTCATTCCCCAGGGTCTCCCTTTCCCTCTCCTCCTCCCTCCCCCAATCCCTTTCCTCTAGTCCACTGGTCTGCCTTCTGTTTTCATGAGATCCATTTTTCTTTTTTTTCCTCTAGCTTCTACATATGAGAGAACACATACTCTTGGCTTTCTGAGTCTGAATTATTTCACTTAACATGATGTTCTCTCATTCCATCCATTTTTCGCCAAATAATATAATTTTGTTCTTGTTTACAGTGAAGACACCATTTTATATAATGCCAACATTTTCTTTACTCATTTATCTGTTACAGACACTTAGGCTGCTTCCATAACCTGGCTATTGTGAATTGTGTTGCTATAACACAGGTATGCATGTATCTAGCGTATACTGACCTTAATTCTCTTGGATAAATATCAAGCAGTGGTATATCTGGTTCACACGGTGGTACTATTCCCAGTTTTTTGAGGAACCTCCATATTGATTTCCATAGTGATTGTACAATATACAATTCCACCAACAACAAATAAGTGTTCCTTTCCCCCACATCCTCGCCAGTATTTATTATTATTTGTACTCTTAATGATCGCCATTCTAACCAGAGTGGGATGAAATCTCAGTATAGTGATTTGCATTTCCCTTCTGGCTAAGGATATTGAACATTTTTAAAATATATTTGTTGGCCACTTCTGTTTCTTCTTTTGAGAAATGTCTGTTCAGTTCATTTGCCCATTTTTGATTGGGTTATTTTATTTTTTGATGTCAAGTTAATAAGTTCTTTTAATATTCTGGATTTTAATCTTCTGTCTGAAGAATAACTGGCAAAGGGTCTCTCCCATTCTGTAAGCATTCTCTTTGTGCTCGTTTCCTTTGGTGTGCAGAAGCTTTTAAATTCAATATATCCCATTTATTAATTCTTGCATTATTTCCTGAGCTTTAGGAGTCCCATTGAGGAAGAACGTCACTGCCTATGTCTGTATGTCGGAGTGTTGCTCTAAAAAAGGGAGCATCTAAGGCTCGCAAGCAAAATGACAAATGCTCATAGCCTCTTAACCTAAGTGTTTTCTGTTTCTCTAGGATCTGGCCCTGGAAGAGGCTGTTCTAGAAGAGCTGACCCAGAAAGTGGCCCAAGAACATAAAGCCCACAGGTGAGGAGGCAGAGGCATGGGGCTACCCAGGCAGCAAACACCCGCTGACCACAGGCAGGGTGCCGTCATTTCCCTCCCAGCCTAGGCCTTGGTCAGCACGGGCAGTTTCTTCTATTGTGTGACTCAGCTCTGTACTTTCTGAGAAAGGTCTTGAAAACCCCTACTCCCCGCTCCGTTCTTTGTTCCTCCCTCCTTCCATCCTTTGTTCTCTTCCCTTCTTCCTTCCTTCCTTTCTCCTCTTTCTTCTTCTCTTTCTCCTCCTCCTTCCCTCTCTTCTTCACCTCCTTGTTTCCTCCTCCTCTTCTTGTTTTCATTCTCTTTCTCTTCCTCCCCTGCCTTCCCATCAGAAATTCCACACAGATATGGAGTTGTTACCCTGCAAAGTTCCTCTTTGAACTTTCTCAAAGCCTGTTACCACATCTGGGAAAGCCCAGGGCTCCCTATCCTGAGCATGGAGACACATGCCACGCTGGGTGGGAAGGTGATGATCAGGAGGGAAGAGGAGGGAGACTTTAACTTCAGGAAGCACTGAATGTTTGGTCACAGGGTTTCTTGGAACTGTATGGTAGAAAACAGACATCTTTTCCATCCAACCTTGAGAATCTGTGCAGGGTCCTATCTTGACCTCTTGGGTCCCAAAATATCATCCTCAAGCAAATCGTAATAAATAAAGAAAAAACGTTTTTCATTTTCATTTTTTAAAATAGAAATTTTTCCAACTTGGTGGGGAGACCTTGTTTGTAAAGCAAGGAACATTATTCACAGGGATGTCTGGAATAATTATTTAGTGTTTTCAGGGCTGTGACTCTTAATTAAATACTTTACCCCCTCTTATTATCCCTGTTGAGTAAAAGGCTACCAGGGAGTATGTTAATGAATCACCAGTAAAGTATCATACCCTCACAGTTGGGTGATGATTGCTCTTCCCAGAAACAAGAGCTAAACCACAACTCTGGAATTTGCCATCAGGAAGGTAGGAAGTTCCACGGACTTTGTGGCCCTTCAGTATTTCCTCCTTTCATGCTATTTTCATTGTAGCGGAATCCTGCCAGCAGAAGCTGAGCTAATGTACATCAATGAAGTGGAACGTCTGGATGGATTTGGACAGGAAATCTTCCCTGTGAAGGTAGTGTGTCACGCCCTGTTCTTGCCTCAGCCTTTTCAGAACTGTGCAGGCATTTGGAAAAAACAGTGTTGATAGCAGTGGACTAGCATGGCTTGTCCTTGTTGCTACGTGGCATTAGCTGGCAAGTCCCCTTTACTTTTGGTAAAGTCAACACTTGTTCTTAGCTAAGAGATTTTGAAGCAGAATACCTCATTTGTAAGACAACCATCTGAGTATCATGCACCAGCTTATCAGGCTCCTGGAAGGTACCGAGGCTCTATATATTGTGTCTCAGTGGGACAAATAGCTCATGTCATGTGTGTGTCCACAGAAGCGCTCGTTAGTAGTTTTCTTTGCCATGCCTGTTTTCTTTTCCTTGAATGAATATAGGTATGACTTTTAGTGCACTAGAATGAAACATTTTGCCTATGGGGTGCATTTTATTTCTCTAGCTCTGCAGAGTTTTCCATTGTGGGTT
Source organism: Sciurus vulgaris (assembly GCF_902686455.1). NCBI lineage: Eukaryota > Metazoa > Chordata > Mammalia > Rodentia > Sciuridae > Sciurus > Sciurus vulgaris. The sequence continues at coordinate 70,343,261 of NC_136473.1, forward strand.
TCCAGCCCCTTTGGTGCTTTGTGGAAACTCCACCTAGGAAACTGCCGTAGCACATCACATCCTCTGCAACAGATCCATGTCCTGAAGTGGGTGTGGTCAGGGTTCATGGTGTGTGGTACTTATAGAGCTAAACCTGTAATCCACACTCATTTTCCTCTCTCTGCTGACTGACTTTTCAAAAAATGGAGTTTTATCAACTGGCACATTCCAGCAATTTGGGAGACGCCTGCAATTCCGGCACAGATATTTCACTCCAGGCTGGCTCCGCTGGCTGTTTTATATGTGTTCTGTTCCCCCTCTGTTGCAAGTTTGCAATTTGCCTTAATGAGAACTGCCCATGTGCATCAAGTAGAATCGAGCAGGGTGGCCGCAGCTTGTGAAAAGGGCTAAATGGCTCTTTTTTAGATTTGTTTAATTTTCTTTTGCTTCTCTAATGGCTGCCCTTCGTAGGGTTGTAATCCATTTTCTTTGTGATAATGCCTTATGAAGCCATCTGCATCCCACTTACATTTCAGCAGCCCATATATAGTCATGATATTTTGGGTCATTGAAAAATCAGTAAACTTTTCTCCATTGCTAGAAAACTGACTTCTCAGGGCCCGGAAGTTGGGGGTTTTGTTGTTGCAGTCATTTGTTTGTTTTTAGTAATTCTGAACTGTGGGACACAGGCACAGTGGAGGTCATGTTGGAACCCACTGTGCAGGGTTTTAGGCTCTTTCTGCTAGGTTCTTTAGTGGGACCAAAAGGGACAGTCTGCCTTCCTCTGACTCATTGTCAGGTGGGTGTAACTCGGCTGCACTGCTGGGTTTTCCCCCACATGACAGTCCGTGACCGAGGTGACCACCTACAGATCACATGACACCTGGTAACCCGAGATGGTGGGTGAGAACAGCAAGACCAGTGGGGGGGGGCCGGTGATGTAATCATCCCTGAAATCAGTTTTAAAAGCAGGTGGGAAAGTGTGCAAGGGAAGAGAGTGAGGGGTGCTGCAGGCCCATTTGGGTAGGGGCAGGTGCTGAGCACCTAAAGAAGGAGAAAGCGTGTCAGGCTCCGTCCTGGGGAAGGCGCTTCCGTTTAGTGTGGGCTTTTCCACATGTGAAAACATTCTGAAAATATTCTGAGGCTGGAAGGGCGCCAGTCCACTTCCTGAAGGTCTGCCCCTGCTCCTCCTCCACAAATACAGGTGTAGCTGCTGCCTGAGTGGCTCCTGTATTGTCACAGTATTGGCCATGGGGAAGGGTGCTTCTGGGATGGCAAAAGACAGGGTCTGGAATTTTGATGCTTCGTTGAGTTGGATGCCGACCTTTATTTTTTGACCAGCGCAGTGCCTGCAGCGTTCTGGGGCATCCCTTCTGTGTTTTTCCATCTCCTGCTCTTCCCATATCTGTATCACCACCAGACTCCAAGTGTGGACCTGCTGGCAAGGTGCCAGGGAAGTCTTTCCGTGGAATTTTTCCATGTCCTTCCATCCCCACTCCTCTGATCTTTTCCTATGTGTATTTTTCTTTAATATAACTTACCTTTCAACTTCCTGTCATTACCAAGCCAAAGTTCTTCTTCCCCAGTTTTTTTTCTCTTAACACCCTTTTCCTGCTTTTGCTACCAGTGGTTCTTTCCGACTCGTTATCCCTGCTAGAGACTCCTATGCCAGCAAAGCTTTGGTGGGTGGGTTGAGACAAAATCATGAGAAGGGATCCTGTCTTCTCTGGGTCTTAATGAGATCAAGTATCCTTGGTCTAGTTGCACATGCCCCCCTACCATGTTCTAGAAAGAGGACCTCCCCCTCCACTGCGAGCATCTATTAGATATTGACCTTTGTTCCCACTCTACTCCCCGAACCCTGGCAGCAAGAGTCTCCCAGGCAGGAGACTGCAAGCACCTGATGCATCAAGAAACCAGACTGAAGATAAGACATTTGGGATTCCCCAACTTAGGGCCCTGCAGCTCACCTGATAGTAATACACAGGCTCTTCCTGTGCTCACAAAGTTCCCATCCAGGGTTAAGCATGCACTCACCAGTGCAAATCGCCATCGTCACCCACCCTACATGATGCCCTGGGAGGAATGACAGAGGCTGACGTGATGAGAATACCTTGGTCCGTAAGATGCAGAGACTCAGGGAGAAGAACCCCCTGTTCAAAACACTACCCCCAAAGTCTCAGGATTTAAAAAAAAAAAAAAAAAATCTGCTTCTTAAAGGAATAGGGTGCTTCTAAAAAGGAAAATTAGAAAATAAAAAAATTTAGAAACTTAAAAACTCCCAGAAATTTAAAATATGATATCAGAAATGGAATACTTAATAGGTTGAAAGATAAAATTGAGAAAAGCTCGCCAGAAAATCGAAAGTAGTAAACACTGGGAGACAGGAGATAAAAATAATTAAAGGACTTAGCTAGGATGTCTAATATCTGAATAATGCAAGTTCAAAAAACAGTGAACAGAGGGAACAGGAGGGAGTAATTTAAGAAAACAGCCCAGTGTTGAGGAACATGAGGGTCTCCATGGAAAGGACCAAGCTCAGTGGAGGTAGAGACACACAGCAAGCCTCCAGGAGATGGAAGTTGCTGCCTCTGGGCAGGCAAAATGGGTGTGTGTGTGTTTCCACTGAAGGATATTCAGCTCTTCAAAGTATACTTAAAATCTTCCTAATGGACTTTTAAGAATACAGTACATTATTATTAACTACAGTCAGCATGATATACAATAGATCTCTTGAATTTGTTCCTCCAATGTAATTTAAATTTTGTATCCTTGAGCCAAGATCTCCCAATATCCCCTCCTCTCTTTAGTCTGTGGTAATCACCATTCTTTCTCTTTCTCTGTCCCTTCCTTCCTTCCTTCCTTCCTTCCTTCCTTCCTTCCTTCCTTCCTTCCTTCCTTCCTTCCTTCCTTCCCTTCCCTCCCTCCCTCCCTCCCTCCCTCCCTCCCTCCCTCCCTCCCTTCCTTCCTTCCTTCCTTCCTTCCTTCCTTCCTTCCTTCCCTCCCTCCCTCCCTCCCTCCCTCCCTTTCTCTCACCAGGGATTGAACCCAGGGTGCTTAACCACTGAGCCATATCCCAGCCCTTTTATTTTTTTATTTAGAGATGGGGTCTCACTAAGTTGCTTAGAGCCTTGCTAAGTTACTGAGGTTGGCCTTGAACTTATGATCCTCCTGCCTCAGCCTCCCGAGTTGCTGGGATTACAGGTGTGTACCACCATACCTGGCCTGCTCTCTTCTTTAATGAGCTCAACTTTAGTAGATTATATATCTAAGTGAAATGCAGCATTTGTTTTTCTGTGCCTGGTTTGATTCACTTAATATAATGTCCCCCATGTTCACCCATGTTGTTTGAAATGACAAGGTTTCCTTCTCTTCTAAGACTGCATAATATTCCATTGTGTATAAACCATGTTTTCTTTATCTACTCATTCATTGACGGACAATTAGGTTGATTCCATATCTTGCCTGTTGTGAATAGCTCTGTGAACATGGGTCATAACAAGTATTTTTTTTTTTTTTTTATCTTATGCAGGACAATCATGGAAACGGTATGCACCTTGGCATTTTCTTTATGGGAATATTTGTAAGAAACAGAATTGGAAGACAAGCAGTAATATATAGGTAATCTTATTTGTCTTTTTCTCCCCTTTTTCCCTTTTTCTCTGTGAGAGATTCTTGACAAGTGCATTAGCTATTAAGTTATCCAAATGAGTTAAGAGCCAGACTGTGGATCAGAGGTGAGCTTTTGTCAACTCATAAGATCATCCCTTTATGGTGAAATTCATCTCACTTTTCCTTATTTGGGAGGGGAAACCCCTTCTTTCCATCTGGCTTCAGAAAATGCATTGTTGAACTCCACTGAGTCAGAAGAGTGGAACTAAATTCTGTGGTTGGAACCAACTCTCCAGATCATCTGTCAATGGTTACTTCTGTTAGGATTATCCATGATCACTTGTTGGTGAAAACTGGCTTCTTCCCATTGTTCTGTACCCTCTACCTAACCACATGAGTTAAAAGAGTGCAAACTAATTTTTTTTTTTTTAATGCAAGGGAATTATTTGTAAAAACGTACCTTAAAGAGCATTATTCAATTTACTATAATAAATGTAAATCCTTTGGTACTTTTTGAAAGTTCTTTTTACACTTTAAACCTTTTTTCTACTTAACACAAATCAACTCAGTGTAGGGATATAGTGCTGTCCCCATGTCCCATTTCACATCCATAACCTTGGTCTTTGTATTGGTGCCCATAGATTCTGTTAAAACGTCAGCATGCTTGCTTTCATTTACAAGAGCAATATGACCCATTGCTTACTGGAAGAGCAGCTTTCCTGTATGTGGTATGATAGGCAGAACTTTCCATTTAGGGCAGATGATCAAAGACAGCTGTCAGAAGCAAAGCACAGGCCACCTTCTGGAAGTGGATCTTGGCCGGCCATGTACTCCCTGTATCATCTATTATTATAATCAATTTTGAAATTGATTTCCATTCAAAACCTTCTTGATTGCTTTTGTTTCCCATTATTGCTGTGGCTTTCTTTTTTTTTTTTTTTTCCTTACTCTTTGAATAGACATTAGTGAAGCTAGAATGGGAAGAGAGATCTTCAGAGCTTGGAATAGAATAACATTTTTGACTTTTTGACATATTCTGAGTCAACTGTAACAAAGTATAAATTAACTGAGTAAAGTATGGGAGTAATCACAGAGTTGGAACCATAAATTTCTGTGCCCATTCAAAGCTATCCAGGCATTTTTGTCCCATCAGCTCTCCAAGTCAAACTGATGTTTCATTTTCTCCTTTAGTCTACAAAAAGGAAGTAGACAAGTCCTACACAGGAGTTATTTGGGTGAGATGAAAGAATTGCAGCATAGAAGTGTGATGAGTCTAAGCCACTCAGGTTTCGCTCTTTGCTTGGGAACTGCTTCCAGATATTGCCCTTTTCTTGAAGCCCCTGCAGGATGTGACTTGACTTCTACTACAGTGTCACGTTCACCATGCTGCTGAGTGATGTCGTGGTAGGGCAAGGAGTGTCTCTTGAATTTTGGCAGTTGATTTGAAGGAACAGAGCCAGAGGAAACCCAATCTGTCTTGTCTCTTGAGTTGCATGTAGCCATGAGTCCATACAGATGTAATCTGGTGGAAGCCCTCTGGGCTGAGCATAGTAGAGTCTCGCTGCAGTCCATGTATTAAACACAGCTGGGCTGGTGTAATGGAAAGATGACTGGGGGTGGATCTGGAAACCCTGGGTAAAGAACTCATCCCTCCCTGACCAGCAGAGTGAATGGCTGAGTGAGAGGCTCATTCTTGTCTAAATTGCCTCTGCCCTAAACAAGGAGCTGAAATAGCTACCTTTCTGCTCTAGAGTGGATATGAGAATTGTTCTCTGTACAGATGAGAGGCAGTAGTATTACTTTTCATGTTTTTGTTTATTTCATTTTATTTTTTATTTTTGCAGTGCTGGGAATAGAAGCCAGGCTCTGATATATGCTAGGCAAGTGCTGTACCACTGAGCTGCACTATCCCTCAGCCTATTTTTATTCTTTCAGCAAATATTTGTTGAGTGATCAATGACTCAATGCTTGGAATACAGATAAAAGAAGCAGAATCCCCACAGGGCCATGGGGCTTGCAGACTAGTAGGGTGTGCTTCGAGAGCTAGTCATGGAAGCAAAAATGTAGAACACATTATAGTGGCAAATAGAGGATTCCAGTAGATTCTTCTTTTTGCATATGGGTGGTGGGGAGTGAGGAGGGACTTTTTAGAGAAGGGAATTCCATTATTGATTCTTAGAAGAATTATTGGGGCAGGGGTTGCTGGAAGCGTAAGGAACAGGCAGACACATGATGGAGGGCAGTGGTCAGGGAATTGTAGGTTACAGAACTGTATGAAGGGTAGACAGTGTACTGGTTCTAAGCAGAAAGGGAAGCAGTGGCTTATCTTCCCTTGCCTGGTTCTTATTTCATTGCATCTCATTTTAGACAAGGTTTCCATGACATGGAGGGAATTCTTTGTGTGTACACTCATGCATGTTATTTCTGTCTAGATCACAATTATGTAGTTGTATTAGTCCATACGCATTTTTCAAGATGGCAAAATTGATCTGTGGTGGACATAGCACCACAAGGTCTATATGGAGTCTTCAGTCTAGATTCATGGAAACATATGACTTTTTAATACTATGCTTTTTTTTTTTTTAATGCTAAAATGTAGGGATCATGGGAGTAGGACCCATGAGAAATGCTTTGACAGGTTGGAAATATGGGGGAAAGGGCAATAAAAGTCTCATACAAGTTATTCTCATGCCTATTCATAAAGAAAATTTTATTTTATGAATGTCAGTGTCTAGATGCATTTTACATAGAATTTTTGCCTATGGAAATTGTTGTATTTTTTTCTTCTTTTTTCTCTCCTTTGAACTTTTCAAAAAAGTTAAATGGTAATTTGTCAAATGTGATTTGACAGTAGCAGAGAACCCTCCTAGACTGGAACCTAAATGCATGGATCATCTGTGGACAAACACAGTTGCATTTCTTTTGACCCAGGTGGAATGATATCGGGAACATCACTCACAACAAGTCGACCATTCTAGTGGAGCTCATCAACAAGGAAGAGACTGCCCTCTTTCATACGGTAAGCAAAATGGACAGAGACCGGGTCCAATGAACAAGGTGCCTTTTGACTTTTCAATTCATAATATCATTTCCTTGTTCTATCTTAAGAGAATGACTATTTTATTGAAGATCTTTCTAACTTGCCCAGTGCTATCGGGACTCATTGCAGGGTAGTGGTGGTAAAGTATCATGCTCAAGAGGGCAGGTTTCCAAGCTGACTCTGGACTCTAGGATTTGGGTTCTTCTAGGGGTCTTATGCGCAATGATTGCCTTGTCTGGCGTGCCCTATACCTCAGAACTTTAGTTACAGCCCTCATCCAGTGACCCCTGATTATGTTAAGCTGCATTTTTTTTCTGCTGGCTGTCTTGGATTTCCATTCCTACCCAGCTTAATTGAAGTCAGCTGAGCAATTGACCTTTGCTTGAGTCCCTCCTCGAAGCCAGGACTGTTCATGCATCTCACTGTTTCCAATCTAATGAAGTCTGGTGTTTATGCTTTGCCTTGATTTGGTTGTTTATTTTAAAAGCACTTGGTCCAGAATTGGGTAGACATGCCAAATTATCAGTGCAGTCCCAGCGCCTTGGTCATAAGGAATTCCTTCACTTTTTCTACCATTCTTTGGTGGGCTTTGTAGACATGGCTACCACTGAAATTCAGCAGGTTGGTTTGCTTCCTGGCCCGTGTTACTTTATACTTGAGATGAAGAGAGGGAGGAATGTGTCCCAGCATAGAGGAGTCCTAGTAAAGTGTGTATCTCATCAAACTGATGTTTCGTTTTGCTTTTTTCTTCATCTCTGCTTTTTCCAAGGATGATATTGAAAACGCCAAGTATATTTCACGGTTATTTACTACACGGCACAAGTTTTACAAACAAAACAAAATCTGCACCGAGTAAGTACACGTTTCGTTCACCCTCTCTCTAGAAGGCTCTTTCAGATCAAATGTGTGTGCTTCAGGGAGGGCGTAGATCACTTTTCCCATTTACTCTTTTCCCTTGATCCTTGTAGAAGCCAAAGAAGTAGGCTAAAGCCGGGCAGGAGTGAAAGAACTTTAATGATGAAGACTGTCTCGTGCAGTCCATATGCCTAGAGAGAAAACGATCCGCAAATTGACTGCGAGCGCTCGACTGCCTGGATGGGTTGGCCACATTAGTACCTTCCAACCCTCGGCTCTGAGTTCGGAGAAGCCGAGCAGTTCCCAATTTGCCAGGGTGCCCTTCGCGTCAGATGTGGAGTGTGTTCAGAAGCGGGTAATGGAGCGGTGAGCCAACTTGAAAGAGAAGACGCTGCTGTCATCCTCTGCCCCGTTCTGCTCACACAGTTGGCTAACCCTGCGTGTGCTCCTGGGTCATGTCACCTGACTGCAAATGAGAGGCCAGGGTAATTAGAGGAAGATGTGGAAGGCGCTCGGCGTTGTCACACATCTGCGTGTCTTTTTTTTTTTTTTTTTTTTTTTAAATTTAATTTGGAAATAAAGATGATAAAGGGGAGTCTGATGAGGGCACTTACATGTGGCCTGACCTCAGAGATAGCGTGCCGGGGCTCACTCTCTCCTCGTCTTTACCTTGGTTGCCTTCAAAAGACGTTCCTCAGCGGAGTCCATTCACAGTTTGGGCATCCAAGGTGTTTAATTTTGGTTCAAAGAGTGTCAGGGATGTAAATGCAAGAGACGAGCTGCTTTTCCACACCCACCGTGGGCACATCCAAGAGCGGCCAGGGTTGCCCTAGTGCAGGTGCTGCTGGAGAGCGCGGCTGCTTCAGAACTGGATTCCCAGGTCAAGGCAGACTTTTTTCTCCATGCCATGGAGGGTCTTTCAAGCCAGGCAGTGCAATCGGTCACTGCTGAGGCCGAAATGTGTATCTGATAGTCTTTGGCCCACCAACAACGTTGGCACAGGCAAATCAGAAGGACTATGGGGGAGTTTAAATCAGGCATGCCCGCCTCCCTCCCCCAAGTGCGCCATTCTTTTGAGCAGGTTCCCTGGTCACTCTGTGCAGTTCTGCTCTGCTGTTGCCTTTGACCTGTGGGGGTGTCCTCGACGTTAACAGGAATTCTGTTGTCTTCTGTAGGGTGGATAATAAAAAAAGAGCTCTGAGCAGTGGATTTCACTGTGGTCTTCTGGTTTAACCATTTCTCAGCAGATAGCTGTACTGTAGAATTTACTGTGCATTGGTATTCTTCTTTGTGGTCTTTGGACTGCAAACCAAGGCACAATTCTGGTATTCATTCTGCCTCTGTAATAACTCTAACTTTCTTCTAACATGGTGTGGGCACTTCCTCGCCTCTCATCTGATTAAAATTCGGGTCTTTCTTTCCACGTATCTATTAAATTGTATATACAATTTCACCAGCTCAGCACAAGCTGTGTTGAGACCTGGTGCCTCCCTCTGGAGTGTTATGAAATAGCATCGCCTCAGCAGCCTCCTGCCCCAGGTAGGGATCACAGCGTCCTTCCCCAGGGCTCTCCACTCTGACCTCCAAGATGTGCCCCTGCTCCTGCAGAGTGGCTCACTGTCATCTGGAAGTGTAACTTTGGATGTGCTTCCTAGGTTGAGAGGAACGTGTTCAACCTAAGTCTGATAATTTTGTATTTGACCTGTCATTTAAAAATTTTAATATTACTCTATTATCTTCATTTCATAAGGAAAACAAACAAACAAACAAAAAGATACTTTATTGCCAGAAAGAGAAGGTAGCATTCAGAATAAGGAGAGTGCCTGTAGACTGATGAGCTGTAATGGAAATACTCTGTATGCCTTTGGGGGTTTTGTTTGTTTGCTTGTCTTGTTTTTTGTTTTTCTTAACACTAAGTAATAGGGGAAATACTATTATGGCATTTGGGACCCAGTGCCAAAAGGCACCTTTGACTTCAGTTCTGAAGAATTTGATCATATCCTAGTTTCCGCTCGTTTTTATCTCTGCTTTAAAAAAATCCATGTTCTCCATCTGTAAAGGATCTGATCAGGGGCTGAGGATGTAGTTCGGTGGTGGAGCATTTGCCCAGCCTGTGTAAGGCCCCCGGGTTCAATTCCCAAAAATCCTTTTCCAAAACCAAAAAACTCAAAAGAATCTGGTCAGATAAATATTTGTAATATGTACTGTCTTAATAAAAAGTGCTTCTGTATGGTCATACACAAAGTATTTTATCTATTTTGAAGTATCATTTGCCTGGAAGCACTTTTAAAACATTTTTTCTTCTTGCCTTTTTTATATGACAGATTTTATACACGTACCAGAAAACAAGAGTATGATTTTTAAAATCACACATAATCTGATGTTTTTCAATCTTATTTCTCTCTCAATCTCTATAAATATGCCTTCTTCATTTATTATTAGTTTGTAAAACTCATTACACAAGTATCATATGTCCCAAACGTTTTGAGAATAAAGAAAAGAATGAAAAATGTCATTGTCCCCAAGTGAGCAACGTTTGTGTTTTGGTGTGTCTGTTTTCCCTTTCTTTCTCTCCCTGTCTGTCTGGTCTGTTTATATCTGATCAGTAATAATGGCCATTCTCGTTTTTTCCACTTTTCACGTAGACAATCAAATTCTCCACCCCCCATCAGACGCCAGCCCACCTGGAGCCGATCTTCCCTGGTACGTACGAATCTTTAGCAGTCCAGCCCAGCCGTCTGACTGTTGGATGGAATGTTGTGTTAGCACTTGGAAGGGAAGAGGGAAGATGGTGTGAGAGTATAGGAGGGTACTGTTCTGCCAAGAGGTGATGTCACTGTGTCATGTTGTCCTGGCTGCTGTCCCAGCTTCTGTGACCATCACTTCTCTAGATGTGGCTCGAGGTGCACCCCGGTAATTCTCTTTCCAGGTCCATGTGACCATGTACCTTCAGTGTACGACCTACTGTGTGTTTTTCTCCACTCGTTCATCTGTTCTGATCTTTAGTGAAGGCACATTCTCGGTGACAAGCTCCACACATTCTTTTGTATTGACTGCCGCTGATAGAACTTAATAAACTAGTCACAAAAATGCTTTTTAAATGAGCGAAAAATGAATGAATCTAATCAACAGCCTAAGAGTATTTGATGCAGAAGATTGTACAACTTTATTTTTTTTCTAATTCTTTTTTAAATTTTTTTGTAGTTGTACAGAATACCTTTATTTTGTTTGTTTATTTTATGTGGCGCTAAGGATCAAACCCAGTGCCTCACACATGCTAGGCAAGCGCTCTGCCACTGAACTACAGCCCCAGCCCCCAACTTTTAATTTTAAGGCTTTAATCAGCTGACAAATTTTTAATGAATCTACTTTTTACCTTTAGCTTATTTTTCTTTTGTTTTTAAAAAACTATTCTCTTCATCATGTGAACAAGGAATTACAACTTCATTTTCAGTGCATGAGTTCTGTCTTAGACTGTTTTATTTTGAAGAGTACTCAAAGATAATGTAATAGATGTGACAACTTAGTTTCCTTAAAGTTTTCTGCTTGCTTTGTCACAGTTGTTTATTTTTAGGTTATGACTTTGTATACACAGTCAAAATAAACATACAGCCCTTTTATTTTTCTAGGTGAACAGTTCCTTCACGTTTGTAGATAGGAGTATCACAGAGTTTTTCCTTCATGTACAATGTATATGTACATATTTATATATCTAGCTCATATTTAACTCTTAAAAGGAAAGTTTTGGAGAAAAAATTTTTTTTTTTTTTTCCTGGAAAATGCACGGACATGGACTCCAGAATTCTAGAGTTGAGCTAGATGAGCTACATCATCAGAGGAGAATCCCAGAGTGTCCATGTTACTCTCATTAATCTCATTATTATGCACAGTATCTCACATGTGGCCCTTTGCCTTGGACATCTGGTGGGAGGGAACCTTTGGACTTTCCTCTGAAGCATCAGTGGATTTGTTTGTGGCCCTGGTTTCTTTATTTTTCTATTCTTTGTTAGTGTTATTTTCCTTTTCTTTATAGTCCAAGTGTCTTAATTAGTGAGATCATTTTTCATTTATGTCCAGAAACCAATAGAGGCAAAGTGTTTTAAGGCCATGTTGTGATCTGATTTTGTTCTGATTATCCAGAGAAGGGGCAGAAACTTACCTTTCTTACTTGAATAAAGAAAATCAATAGGAAGCCACATTTAGGGCTTTCCCCCTTGTCCCTGCCTTTGGGATTTTTTGGATTTAAACCATTCACCCAGAGTTCCCCATGATGGGCAATAGTAAGACCAGATGATATCGCCTGTTGGCCTCCTTACCAGTAACCAGGACTTCCAGTTTTTCTTATTCCTCTTGCTGCCTGTGTTATGGCATCTAATCTGTTTCTGTATTAGCAGATCTAGAAAGAAAAGGAATAGTAGAATAGATAATGATATGAAATAAATAATATAATCCTGAAATTGTGTTTGAAAGATTAGCTGTTATCTTCCTTTGCTTATCTATCTGTGCCAGTTCATAAACAGGCATTTGCTTGAATTTTTTTTAAAAAAAGAGCAGGAGGAACCATCTTTGCCTGCCGCGAATTTCTATTCCCTTGTACAAATTTCTCAGCACTGTTTAAAAACAAAAACAAACAAACAAAAAAACCTCAGAATCAACAGAGCTACTATGGAAAATTTTAGTTGAATTATGTATTGCCAAAAAGGGGAGAAATATTTTTAAATTGTAGCTTAAAAATGAGCCACAAGGACACCTGGGAATATTTAGGAAAACGTCCATGGTAGCCAATACTACCCTCTTAATTTAATCTCAATTCTTTATTTCTTCCCTCTTCATTCCTTTAAAATAAAAAAAAAAAAAAAATTGGGGGGGGGGTACCAGGAACTGAACTCAGGGGCACTGAGCCACACTCCCAGCCCTGTTTTGTATTTTATTTAGAGACAGGGTCTTACTGAGATGCTTAGTGCCTCACTTTTGCTGAGACTGGCTTTGAACTTGTGATCCTCCTGCCTCAGCCTCCTGAGCTGCTGCGATTACATGCTTGCACCACTGTGCCCACGTTCCTTTAAGATTATTGATCCCTTGTTTCCATTACCTTCTTATTTGCCCTCTTGGTGCCCTGCCATTATTTGTTCCAGAGAAAATGACAGGAGAGTCATTTCCCCAGCTTCTAACTCTGGTGAATGCTCTTTTCTTGAAAGATACTGAGAAAGTGTGACCCCTGCTGGCTCTGGGATTCTTGGTTTGCTGTCAGCTTCTTAAGCATGCTTTTCTTCCTAAAACATCCATCTTAAAGTCATATCTATAAGGCTAAAAGATATATAAGAGATCATCTTGATTGGTGGTTTATAAAGCTAGGGTTTTTTTTTTCTTATCAAAATTTTCCTTCATCCAACAAATTTATCTGGAACCTCAATATATAAGTAATATGGATAATGTTCAAGGTGAAGGGAGGAGGGAGCTTGATTTGATAGGAAACTGAATCCTATTGAGCTTAAAGAACTTGCACAGTAGAGAATCATTATATTTCCTTTGGTTCACCAAATATTTAATCCATAGAATTTTTGGTTTTTGTTTCTCTCTAAAGGTCTTACCCTCTTGTGCAATGGAAAGTGATTCAGGTTGAGTCTAAATGGCCATCTTTAAGAGTCTAATGGAAAAGATTCTGCATGGGGGGGGGGCGGGGGGAGGTAGATGGTTGGACTGAATTCCCTGCCAGTCTCTTCCCACATTTGGTTCTGGAAGGATAAGTAAGTGACCATGAGCACTTACACACTCAATGTTGTAGGTTGCATTTTAGATTTTTATACAAAATCACCCTGGACTCAGCCTAACGTTAACCCTGTCCTATTTGAGGTTTCTGTGGAGCTGTGAACAAGGGTCCTGGGTTATGCTGATGAATAGGAGCTCAGGGAAGGAACCAGTTTTGAATAAAACAAAGCAGCTTTCCTCCTTTCTGAATCTTAGATGGCTCATGATAATGAATCTGCTCTGATTTCACCTGTTAAGAAGGCAAAAGAGAACTTTGCTGATGTAAGAGAAAATAGAGAATAAATAGCTGACCCAATCTTTCATTGTGACCTCTTTCTCTTTCTGACCTTGAGACAGCCACTCGAGTTCTCCCTGGTTTCTCCAGTCTTGAACTTAGTGATGACATGTGGGTGCAGATGAGTGGGAGAGGGGTGGGTCGGAGGGGCAGCTGGGAGAGCAGCTCCAGCGTGCTTCCCTGTGATTGTGGGTGACGGGGACTGTCATATGCTGGGGCTGTTCTCTGCCAAGGCCCTCCCCAGCTCTGCTGTGTTCTGTTTCAGCCCAGGCAGCAGCCGTACATCTTGCCTCCCGTGCACGTGCAGTGTGGCGAGCAGTACTCGGAAACACACACTTCACAAGGTAACCGGCCCGCCATCCCTTCTTCTTAAGACGAAGCCACTTACCAGTAAGCAACAAAGAAGTTCTTAGCTTTTATGACAGTGATGCTTTCATTTTAACTTTGTCATTGTCTGAGTGACAGTAGCCAGCAACTTCAGCTTGTGAAAAGCCTAGAATATTGACCCCTGAAAGAAAGATGCCCCAGAATTGGCTGCTTGGGGAGTTGAGGCCAAGGCAGGGATAGGTTCTTGCTTCCCCACCATCATAAGTAGCCTAGAGAGGAGAGAGATAGCTTAGCCCACCTGGAGTGTGCCTCACCTTCCTCACCAACAGCAGAAGCTTGTAGCAGACAGCGAGTTTCTCATGGTGGCAGAGAACACAGGCACCCAAGAATCACTAGAAGAAACACGGTCTCAGTCTCTACTTTTAACATTTTTATCATCTCTCCCTCCAGCTCCTTTCTTAGCAAAATTATTCGTTGCCTCTCAGAATAAACAAACTCTGTTTTATTCCTCTTTTTCTCCCCAAACATCGCCCATGCAGAATGCATGAGAAAGCCCATTCCATTAGTAATAACAATTATAGTGGTAGCAATCAACATTTATAGAGCAATTACAATGTGCCAGGCACTCCTCTGAATACTTGCTATATATTGTCTCATTTAATCCTCAAATTATACCTATAGGTTCCATTATTATTTCCATTTTATAGAAATGGAAGCTGGGATGCAGAGAGGTTAATGGATGTGTTTGGATATGAACATTAGTATCATGTCAAAACAGGAGATGGTAAAACAAACTTGTATGTTGATATTAAAGAAATCGTGTGTTTCTATGTTATCACCTCCTGGATAATACAACAATACATTTTATAAGCAGTTACCCGGCTTCTATAGGAAGACACCATATCCCCCTAGGGGTGGATAAATTGCAACACCTTAGTCTCTGTTCTTCCAGCTTTTCCTGCCTGCCAATCAGGTCTTTGTCCACACCCTTCCTTTTGGTTAAGTGTTTTCAGTCACAATTTCTGGTTTTCACCTTTTCTAACTTTGTCTTTTTTGGGGGGGAAGCTGGTATTGGGAATTGAACTTAATGTCACTTGACCACTGAGCTGCATCCCCAGCCCTATTTTGTATTTTATTTAGAGACAGGGTCTCACTGAGTTGCTTAGCACCTCATTGTTGCTGAGGCTGGCTTTGAACTTGTGATCCTCCTGCCTCAGCCTCCCCAGAAGCTGGGATTGTAGGCATGCACCACCACACCCAGCTTGACTTTCTTTTTCTGCTTTGCTCTTTCTTAAATCTGTAGTGTGACAGCGAATGCATTTAGATCACAGAGTGGGGTTTTGGTAGGAGTTTCCCTCCAAGGGTTTGCACATGTGTTAAAGACACACTGGGCATCTTGAATGGGCCTGACTTGGGAAGTCAGCTTTTGTATCTCTTTCAGTACTTCTTCGCATTATAGTTACTTTTTACTTCTCTTGACTTCAGTGACAGAACCAGAGCTAGAGGAGGACTTCAGGAATGGCTGGAAGAAATCCTTATTCTAATTTTTCCTTAGAAGTGAGCCATGCTGACTTCCTGGCCTCAGTATTTGGTATCTTGATGAAAGTTCAGTAGTCCCTTAGGTAAAGGGAACTTTTCTATGGTAGTTAGAAAGAGCATGTCTAAGTACTAGGGAAATCTGTCACCCTTTTGAAGTTCTTGACTTTCTGGCCCAAATATCCAGTCCTGTTGCTGAGCCCTGCCCTAGAGGATGGGACTACCCAATGTCAGGGCTGTTGTTGGTGTCTAATTGCAAAGCTCATGGCAAAATCAAGCACTTACCTAGGAGACACCTGTGCCATGGGTATGTGCCTTTGTTTAGGTTCAGTCTTTCCAGTATACTCTAAAGTGTTCCTTCTCTATGTTGACATCTCATCCAAGATGTTATTAGTTCTTCTGTGGAATATGTGGGTGGGGAAGATGGGATTTCACTTTTTAAATGAAAATTAATAGAAATTTAAGTCACCCCACAAATGTAGGGATTCACTTTATTGAAGCAGATCACAAAGGTTCATGTGCCTCTGTTTGACTTACAGACAGCATTTTCCACGGGAATGAAGAAGCCTTATATTGCAATTCTCACAACAGCCTGGACTTAAATTACTTAAATGGCACCGTCACGAATGGCAGCGTGTGCAGTGTTCACAGTGTCAACTCCCTCAGCTGTTCCCAAAGCTTCATCCAGGCTTCTCCCGTCTCCTCCAACCTGAGTATCCCTGGGAGCGACATCATGCGGGCAGACTACATCCCTAGCCACCGGCACAGCGCCATCATTGTGCCATCTTACAGGCCGACCCCCGATTATGAGACGGTCATGCGGCAGATGAAGAGGGGGATGATGCACGTGGACAGCCAGAGCCAATCTCTGCGGAACCTCAACATCATCAACACCCACGCCTACAACCAGCCAGAGGACCTGGTGTACAGCCAGCCGGAGATGCGGGAGAGACACCCCTACACAGTCCCGTATGGGCCACAGGGGGGCTATAGTAACAAACTTGTCAGTCCATCTGACCAGATGAACCCAAAGAACACCACAGTGCCCAGCAAGCCGGGGGCAAGTGCCATCTCACACACGGTGAGCACCCCAGAGTTGGCCAACATGCAGCTCCAGGGCAGCCATAACTACAGCACGGCCCACATGCTCAAGAACTATCTATTCAGGCCACCGCCCCCCTACCCGCGGCCCCGCCCTGCCACCAGCACCCCGGACCTTGCCAGCCACCGCCACAAGTATGTCAGTGGCAGTAGCCCAGACCTGGTGACACGGAAGGTGCAGCTGTCAGTGAAGACCTTCCAAGAGGACAGCTCTCCCGTGGTGCACCAGTCTCTCCAAGAGGTAAGCGAGCCCCTGACAGCCACCAAGCACCATGGCACAGTGAACAAGCGCCACAGCCTAGAGGTGATGAACAGCATGGTGCGAGGCATGGAGGCCATGACGCTCAAGTCGCTCAACATCCCCATGGCCCGCCGCAACACGCTGCGGGAGCAGGGGCCTCCCGAGGAGGGGCCCGGCGGCCTCGAGGTCCACCAGCTTCCTCAGTACCACCACAAGAAGACGCTCTCCGATGCCACCATGCTGATCCACAGCAGTGAGAGCGAGGAGGAGGAGGAGGCCCCGGAAGCCGTGCCGCAGATCCCCGTGCTGCGGGGGAAGATGGAGTACAGCGCCCAGCTGCAGGCCGCGCTGGCCCGCATTCCGAACAAGCCCCCGCCCGAGTACCCTGGACCCAGGAAGAGTGTTAGCAACGGGGCACTGAGGCAAGACCAGGGGAACCTTCCTCCTGCCATTGCCAGAGCCCGGGTGATGAGGCACGGGCCAACCAAGGCCCTCAGTGTCTCCCGAACCGATCAGCTGGCCATCAATGGGTCCTCCCTGGGTCCATCCATCTCTGAACCCGACCTGACAAGTGTGAAGGAGCGGGTCAAAAAAGAGCCTGTGAAGGAGAGACCTGTGTCGGAAATGTTTTCCCTGGAGGACAGCATTATAGAGAGAGAGATGATGATTAGGGTAAGTTCCTCCCAGGGCATCTTTAGTGGGAAACCACAAGTATTGGAGTCCCTGAAGGAGGCGTGAGACCTATTCAGGGAATGCGCGGTGTATTTAAAGAATCACTGGGCATTTAATAGGCAGTATCTCATTTCACCAAACCTTCGTTTCATCCTCATTCCTTGCTTCTAGCAGGTTTGGTTTGTACAAAATGCTACAATTGAGTTAGGATGATCTTGAGGTCAGTGCCTAGGCCACTGATTTTGCTTTTTTTTTTTTTTTTCTCTTTATTCAGGTTCAGACTTCCACTTGTTGCTAGAAGCTTGCCTATCCACATCTCTGTGTTTTTGTTTTTTTGGGGGGCAAGCATTTTTTTCCTGTTAGATATTAAAAGAACAATATTCCTATAGGGTACAGCTTTCTCTTTTTTTGGTGGTGGTGCTGGGGATGGAACCCAGGGCCTTGTGCATGCTAGGCAAGTGTTCTACCACTGAGCTAACCCCTCGCCTTCCACCCAGCCCAGGGTCTCACTAAGTTGCTGAGGCTGGCCCTGATCTTGCAACCCTCCTGCCTTAGCCTTCCAAATAACTGGGATTGCATACAGGATGCACCACTGCACCCAGCTTAGAGTACAGCTTTCTGTTTGGTTCTGTATGTCAAGACAGCTTGCTATACTGTTGGGACTGTGATATGTCTGGTTATATTTTCAGTTTTTCTTTCAACAGATATTTAACACAAACTCAAGAAAATTTTAGTAGCTGGATATATAACTTGGAAGCTTACAGTTGGACTTCAATTTCCTATCATATTTGTTCTAAAAATTTCATCATGTGGAGCTATATATACATACATACATACTTATGACATTTGAAAATATATCCTAGAATAATGAATAATTATTCTAAATATGAATAATCCTTCTTCAGAATATGTATAGTCCAGAAGGAACAGGTCAAAAGTGGTGACATGTTATCAGAGCAAGACTATGTAGGTAGTCAATGTACATGTAGAACAATAAAGCGAATCCATCTCAGTACTAAGAATATTGTCGGATTGTAGTTATTACATTAAAAATCTCCATTGCGGCTTGTCCTGGAAATCTTCACTTTCTTAAAAAAATCATTTAATTACATGACTAAGCAAACTCAGATTGACTTCTTCTTTTCACTCACCATAACTGCACCATCAGGTAGCCAGACCTCCTTCTAGGAACTCCAGAACAGTTGTAATTAAAATTTGCTTTGATGAAGTTCACTAGACTCCATTTCTTAGTCTTCCAAACTCATCATTGAGCATCAACCTGAAGAGAACAATCAAGGACCAAAGTTTTAAGGAAGCCAAGTTGCTGGGTTCAGAAAGCTAATCTGTAACCAGTTTGTGACTTTAGAAAATCCTTAAGGACATAGTCGACCTTGCCGTTTTGGCCAACAGTACAGCAGTACTACTAGTTCAGTATAGGTATAACTTTTACCACTTTTTGCAAACCACGAGGGAAATGATGAAGGCCGTACCTCCACATCTGGCAAAGAAAACCTCTGGCTGGAGATGGAGTGAAATGTGGGGTGGGTGCCTTGTGGGGAGATCTTTCCCAGCTTGGAAAAAAGTAATTGATTGTTATAAAGACATTTTTCAACACTTCTTGGCCCCAGGCCTCTTAAAAGCAACGTTAGCATCAAGAATCTATCAGTCTAAGCATTCAGCTTAGCTGTTTCTCCTGCCAAGTTGATACTTAATGATGTCCACATGGTCCTGTAACCTCATTTGGGTCATATTCTTCCTCTTCTCGTTACCCATATTAAACAAATAGCCTGTAGCCAGAATCACTGCACAGGTCCCTGATTTCCCCAGCATCTTGTATTATCACAAAGGAGCAAGGGGCATCCTGCTGTTCTTTCCCATATGCTATTTCATTCCAACCAGGTGGATAATAGCAACTAGCAAATTTCACTCATTAACTTTTAGTTTAATAACATAATAACCCCATGTCACTTCATTTTCCCTGTTGATTATTTTCCCCAAATCTCATAAACCTGGGAGCTCAAGGACTGCCACCCTCAGTGAGAGTCCTGATCTTAGAGAATTGGGAGTCTTCACTGAGACAGGAGGCCAGGCAGGGGAGATGAAGATGATGCCAAGATGGAGAGAAATAGCTCCTAGAGTCTCACACCCTGGCCTGAGCAGCATCCCTTCCATTTCAGATACTCTCTGATGTCCTTACCGTGGGCAGCTTTTGCCAGCTTGGTGGGAATGGATGAGAGAGAAGGCTGCCCCAGCCATGTAGGGCCCTCTAGATAAGAAAACAATGAGAAACTTAAAGCAGATAGAAGCTGGGGTGGAGGGGGAGGACAGGTATGGTGGGAATTTTCCCTCTGGGCAGCTTTCCATGTTCTGGAGCCACTTGTCTGTTTGATGGATGGTTTGGGCCTGCCACCTGCCGGGCTCCTGCTTGCTCCTAGTGCAACCTGGAAGACATTTCATTGCTTCCAGCTCCTGACCAGAAGTCAGATCTAGAGAAGAGGAGAAGCCAGATGAGTTCTTCAAGTTGTTCGTTTTTTTCTTTTTCTTTTCTTTTCTTTTTTTTTTTTTTTCTTTTGGTCTCTGGTGAAAAACTAACAGGATTAGTGAGGGGAAGCCAAGAGATGTGGTTTGATGTACCACTGGGGTTTCAGTTCTCACCCAGTATGTAATCCTTTTCTAAGAAAGACAAGTGAGGGCCACCTTATAGGGCAGGGGGAAGAGAGCAGGAAGACCCCAGGGAGGTTTTACCAGAACTATTGCTTTCTTAAGCTTTGAAACAGTCCAACTAAAAGTGGTGACATAAGCAAAATTATCTTTCACAAAACTAAACTAAAAAAGCAAACTAATGAAGAACCCAAAACTTCAAAATATTCCAAGAGGGTGCCCAGAATTTAGAAACCAAGGCTATTCTTAAGAGTTTCTTCAAGCCAAGAGTCTATGGCTGCTTTTCACAGTTCTCAGTTAACCCTCCTCTCAGATACCCCTTTGGCTTGTTTACTGGGTCAGACTGTCACAGGAACAGGTGTCCCATTGGCAACTTCACAAAGGCCTCATTCTGATTGTAGGTGAACTGTAGTGCCAGCGAGACACATATTAGGTAATTATGCAATCTCCTCCCCCCACATACAGTAATCCACTAATGTGCACTGGAGGGTACCATGGCTTCATTGAGACACCGCCCTGGAGAGTAAATTTATAAATGGCAGAGTCAAAAAAAAAAAAGAGTCTTGGGCTGGGGAGATAGCTCAGTTGGTAGAGTGCTTGCCTTGTAAGCACAAGGCCCTGGGTTCGATCCCCAGCACCGCAAAAAAAAAAAAAGAAAAAGAGTCTCTAAAGGCTTGAGAAGAAACCAGGGGTAAGATGACCCTGTGGCGGTCACATGAGTCCGCAAATTGTTTTTGCTTTGGTTTCAATCAAAGTCTTCAACTCTGTTAACTCACCCGTTTCTATGCTTAATGAAGCCTCTCTGTTCTTTCCTAGCATCTAAGACAAAATTACTTTTAGAAAATGGGCTAGTAGGTTGTCTGAAGTGAGTAAAAACAGGTTTTTCATATTTCACTGTCAGTTTCAAAGACATGAGGAAGCTTGAAAGATAAACTGAGCCCTGACTGAACCAGGTTCAGACTGCCAGTGTCACCTGGTGAGGACAGAGTATGACTGTTGAAAAACTGCAAGTGAGGGCCAGGAAGAAATGTCAACTTCCCCTGAGTGAGTCTGTTCAGCTGTCATCCATGTTCTCCCCAAAGTTAGTCATATCTAATGATGTCCCACCATCTCCCCTGGATGGAGTCCAGAGGTCAGTGCCCGTGGATCATCTTAGGTCCTCCCAACCTGATTAGTGTTGTGACTTTGCTAAACGGTATTAGCTCTTATTTCTGGGGCTGACACCAATAGGTGCCCCGAGAGCACCTATTAAATATGAAATTCACATCCTTGGTCTGACCCTCTCAGGATGAAAACCTAGCAAGATTTTCTTCTACCATTTACATGCCTGGAAATCCTCATCAACAAATATGACTGTCTTCCAAGTTTTATACCACTCAGTCTGTGCAAAGGCCCATGTTGCAGTTGGATCAGTATTATTCATGTAACTGTCTCCCTTTAGCACTTTGCTTTTAAAATGTATTGTACATACCCTTGTTTTTTTTGTGTGTGTGTGAGCCCTGTGGCCTGGTGTATTTGTTAGTCATTTATCTATTTATCTACTGAATTAATTAATTAAAAATAAAAGCACAAGAGTCCTGTAGAAACTGGCTTCCTTGGGCACAGTGGGAAGAATGGGAGGGCCGTGTTTGACTTTGCCCTACTAAGGGTGAGTGTCTGCATTCCTTGGCTGGGGAGTTACAGATTTGGGAAGATTAAAACACATTCCAGCCTTCTACTGGTATTATAAACAATGAGAACATGCCTTTTCTTGCTGTAAGAATCTAGAGAAGCAGAAGATGGCAGGCCTGGAGGCACAGAAGAGGCCACTGATGTTGGCAGCATTGAACGGGCTCTCGGTGGCTCGAGTCTCAGGGCGGGAAGAGAGTCGACATGATGCCACCCGAGTTCCCATGGATGAGAGGGTAAGTGCCTGGCTTGTCAGGTGCGTGATTCATTCTCTGTAGTCTTAAGATCCCAAAGCTCTCTCCTTGCCCAAACATGCCAACTCTGTTTGAAGAATAAATGCTTCAATTTGAGATTAGGAAGATCTGGTGAATGCTGTATTAAATCGATCCTTCCAGCACCTAATGCTTCTTCCTTCTGGTCTTCCTGCTTTATCATGTTGGTGCATCACTGCTGGCTGAAAAGATCAGCCCCTAACAAGCTGTATGACCTTGATCAAGCCACTCAGTTTCTTTTGACATATTTTCCTTTTTGTAAGATGAGAAAGTGAAACAATGTCGATAGCTATTTCTCTGATTTTTGTGAATAATTACCATTTCTTAGGAAGTGATTCTTTTATCCAAACATTTATAAGGTTCTTTTATTTTTGGAAGGTACTCTGCTTTAATTGAAATTAACTGATTTTAAATGCTATCTAAAAATAAATTTTTAAGAGTACTTTTAGAGTAATACATAGTCTGGTGTATGACCAAACAGCTGTTCAGTAGAGACAAATTGACAGATACAATTAATCAGCACAGATATTTTTAATCAAATGGATGTTTTTTTTTTTTTAATTAAGAACTTGTGGTAAGAGGTACATAACTGAATTTATCAGTTTAACCATTTTAAATGTACTTTTCTGTGCCATTATATGCTGTTCCTCTGTATAGTGATGAAATGAAGCTGATTTATAGTTGTTAGGTTAATGCATTGTGAGAACTTGGGTTTTGAAAAGCAGAAATTGGTTGCATGACAGTGTTTTCCAGGTGATGAAAGGTTTCCTTCAGCTCCTGAAGTTGTCAGAAGGTTAAGGAATGGGCTGTATAAATTTAATAGAGTGCTAGTAACATTAGGGTGTCAGATTCCTGCCAGTATATGTTTGTTATTAGAATGTTTTTGGGCCAGAAGAAACTCTGGAAAGATCATTTCATCTAATTAATACCACATTATTATAACTAGTAGTTTGGCCAGGGAGGGAAAAGAGGTGTGGGGGGGTACCTAATTCTCCGAGAAATACAACTGTAGATCAGTATCGTCTTAAAGTTTAACTCAGAAAAACATCTGTGTCAGTGGAGAACCGGATGTTTGGATAATTAAGACTAACCATCTCGTTATCATTAGAACTTTAAGTAGGTGTTAATAACCTAAGTATTAATTTTGAATTTCAACTCTAGCCAGTTCTTACAGATTTGTTCGATTTATAGCATGAGAAAGAAAGTAAATGCTTATCAGACAAGAGGACCTAGCAATATGGTTAAAAATGAGACCCACTGATCAAGTGCCGATTGAGTTCTATGTCTTGAGTCCCTTAACACAATCATGGCAAATATTGGAAGAACTCCGGTGGTTTTATGGGAGATTTGGGGCAAGGTAATTCAGAGAACCAAGGATTAATTTCTGTTGCAGTTCAGAACCCTGAAGAAGAAGCTAGAAGAGGGAATGGTGTTCACAGAGTATGAGCAAATCCCAAAGAAAAAGGCCAATGGTATTTTCAGCACCGCGGCTCTGCCAGAAAATGCTGAGCGCAGCCGAATCCGTGAAGTTGTCCCTTATGAGGAGAATCGGGTGGAGCTGATACCAACCAAAGAGAACAACACCGGCTACATCAATGCCTCCCATATCAAGGTGAGAGGGGATACGCAGGATCACTGGGTCAGGGGGGACACTGCAGGAAGAAAAATACTTGGGCTGCAAATGCACTTTCTGACTTTTCTCCCCAGTCCCCTCGGGAGTGCTGATGAACTCCCATGCTTTTCTTAGTCAACTGGAAGGGATACCTGTCACTGCAGGGAGAAGGAAGAGGAGCAGCCTCAGCAAAATCTGAGGACAGCTATTTCTGAGGCTGGTTTATCACAGAGGAATTTTTTCATCTCTATGTGCACCATAAATTCCCTTCTTAAAGTCATGGGGGAAAATGAGGGTTGTCCTTGTCAGTTTGTAATTAACAGGTGACAGAGAAGTTGGGAATCACAGGTGTTACTGTCATTGAAGCTTATATCCTGTTCAGTAGCAATAGAAACTGTCATTTCTCCCTTGCAGTACATTTTAGAGCTGAAGTCCCAGTTTTGCATGATATTTGAAAGAGTGGATTAATTTATACGAAAGTGATAAAAATGTGGTTGATATTGAATCTTGCAAGATTTGCCACATAAGGAATTGGTGTTACATTTTTATTAATATTTCAAATACTTCCAACCCTCATATCTCAGTAATTCATAGCTAATAAACCCCAGTTAAAATTTAGAGTTAGGGATACACATGTACCTATGGTTAAATATTTCCTAAGTAGTTTACTTCCCCAGTGTTCCTAATATTTACAGCATATTTTCTCTGAACTCTGAAATTTGTTCATGTACTAATGTTAAGTCATTACAGGAAGTTTTTAAACAGCACAAAGTTCACCTCAGGAGTCCATTGTGATTGAAACCTCAGAAACATGTTTCTGGCCTTGTCCAGAATTACCTTTTTTTTTTTTTTTTTTTTTTTAATGGGACTTTTCAACCATAGCAGAATTATCTTGAAGTTCCTTTGAGCCTTTTAAGTGTAGGTAGATGTCTGACTTGTCTGTCTGCTGAATGCATGTAACCTATGATTGGATATAGTGCTCTGGGGCACAAAGTATAGATAATCATGTATTTTTTTTTAAGTATTAGAAAGTACTGTTGAAAGAAATAACAAAAAAGCAATCATCATATATCACATTGGCATTTTTGCCTTTATTTTGAAAATGAACCCCAGGAAATTCAAGTAACTGATGATGGGCTTGGTTTAGATTATGAAATAATGACCAGAATAATGTAGTCAAAGATGCAGATGATGCAGCTGCTTCTTGATAGAGTGTCTATTAAAATCTTACAAGCAATATTCTTCTGTCCTCTTCCTTTGGCCAAATCTCTTCCACCATTTTCCATCTGCTCTCTGGAAAAAAAAAAAAAAAAAAAAAAAAACTGTCACTCTGTAAATGATGCCCATCGGGTATTGTTAACTGCAATGCCTTCCTTTCCTCAGTGTTCTCTGAGGCCCACATTTCATCTTTGAATCAGGGTAGACATGGGTGCACTTAATGGACCCACAGAGCTTGCAAGAACTTGTCCTTGTGTTTTTGGAACAGAGTTGTATATTTTGCCAATGTTTTCTCTCCTGGGTTCCAAGCAGCTGTTAACATAGAACAGAGATTTATTTGCTCCAGAGGTGGAATCACATCTGTGAAATCTACCTCAGTAGCACTGGTTGTTGTGTTTTTAACACAGTTTTAATAGCCTCCTGTCAATTCTTGGAGTATGCTGCAAGGCCCCAGGCAGCAGCATTCTCTGCAAATATTTATGGTTCTATATGTTGGGTGCCAGGGAGGCTAATGTTTAAAATCACAATTCAGATAAACCAAACTCGTAGCCAGTGAATATGTGAATGTTATCTCCCACCAGTACTTGGAAAATGGATTTTTCTTGCCAGCTTTGACCTAAACATGTCTTGTGTAATGAGACAGTAACTGACACTGTTTTTGTGTGAATCAAGTTATTATATAGTTACATAAAATAAATGAAGGGGAAAAGTTCCAGACAATGATCACTTCATTGCTCCTAGAACTCTCTAGAGGTTTACATTGCATGAATGGTGAGGAGTCCTATCTTTGCATTAGCAACGCACAAGAATGGAAGGGGGAGCCGAAAGAATTCCTCCATAGGTTACTATTTCACCTTGATAGCATGACTTTCAATGCTTTGGGCTCAATATATGATTTTCTGCAGCTGGTATTTATAGCTGCAGAATTATCCTCCCACAATCATCTTGAGCTGGTAATAATTTTATTATCCAAAATCATCTTATGACTCCATAGTTCATTTGGATGCTATGGTGCTACACACAGTGGAGCTATCAATAATATATGTACCATTGACGAGTGTGCTCATAACATCTCTGCCGTACGTGGCACTGCAGAACTGTGTTAACAGGAGAGTTTGTGACATGCTTCACATCAAGTCAACAGAAGAAAGATATTACTCCAGAGAGATGTTATTTGATGGGAGACTTTTTTTTTTTTTTTTTAAGTCTTTAAGAGGATGCCACAGAACACTTTCTCAAATGGTGAGTCAACCCAGTAGGGGGTTATGGAACTGATTTCATGGGCAGTCAGTTTTTTGTGTACATCTATGGGTATATGCGTGTTTTAATGAAATCAATTAAAATATAGAAAACAAAATATCAGAGTACCTTGTACAGAGTAAGCAAAACTATCATTTCTGTTACAAGTAAATCCTGTTAAGTTATATGTATATATGTCATACACTATTGTATGTATACCTACATGTGGGCATGTATATATTTTAATGTGTACAAGTTTGCACATACCGTGAGTTGCAGACCATCCCCCACAAAAAAAAATTGAGTAAATATATTTTGTTTGGTATAAAGCTATTTTCATGTGAGAATGTATCACTAGCTATTTATGATCGCAGGTTTTTGAGAGTTGCACTAACCCCTTTGGTCCAAAAACTCTTACCCAAGGCAGAAGGTGGCTACAAATGGACAGGGGTGAGCAGATGACAATCCTGGACTTGGGGTTCATTTACCGATGCTTTCCTTGGTTTGCAGGTGGTGGTTGGTGGGGCAGAATGGCACTACATAGCAACTCAGGGGCCCCTGCCACACACATGCCACGACTTTTGGCAGATGGTGTGGGAGCAGGGAGTGAACGTGATTGCCATGGTCACTGCAGAAGAGGTAAGGGGAACGCCCCCTCTCCCAGCATCCTTTTTCTGCTGGGGCGGGTGGCCAGAGGATAGGCCTGGTGCCAGGGATTTGCTGCCCATCTTCCTTCCTGTAGCTCTGCTTCTCTGCTGATCCGTCTCCCTTCGGCGTGTCTTTCCTCTCCTTACTTCCACGTGGATTCTCCCCCTGAAAGTTAATTTGATGTGCGCTCTTTTCTCCTGTTCCCATTTGGTTTGAACTTTTTCCTGTGGTTTGCTATACACTAGAGTGAAAACAGAGCAACACAAAATTAGAAACGACCAAACTTTGGTTCAACCAGCTGACTTTGAGTGCCAAACAAAGTGGTGATCTTTCCACTGGAATTTGAGAACCTCAGCCTCTGTGGATAAAGGGACATACATTCCCAGCCCCAGGCATGGTCAGCCCCATGTGTCCTCCTGCTTATCAGCTGGAAAGAGACCAGAGCTATCGTTCCTGGAGAGGTCTCTATTCTTTGGAAAGAGAAAAAAAATTTTTTTTCTTTGCCAAGTCAAATATAACTTTCCTGTTGTAGCTAGAGAACTCTGTGATACAGACTGGCATGTCCCACCGTCCAATCCTATCTACTTTGTCTCTCTGCCTTTGGGGGAAGGAGCATGGTGTTTTTTCTCTTGTCATGGTCTCAAAAAAATTTAACCACCCTTTTTTTGTACTTTTCATGATATTCCAACTTGTTTTTGAACTCATTTAAGGAACCAACTTCAGGCATATTTACCAATATTCATGGTATCTCAATACCCCTTTTTAACTGTTAGGAGCAAAGAAAATTGCAAGAGGAAGTCATGTCTTCTCCCCTGTCTGTTTTGGGCAGTTGCTTTCAGGAACAGTCTGTTGAAAGACAGGAGAAGAGGATTTCAAGCTCTTTCAAGTCGGGTGCACTTCCTGACCAGACCTTTTCGTTGACTTTCCCACCAAGAAACTGAAGTCTTCTTAATATGTCTAGACTAGATTCCTCCCTTGATTGGATCACATCCCTGCAAGGATTTACATTCAACTGAATTTACATTCAGTTGAATGTGAAGTGCCAACTGTGCCAACCCCAGGTCATGTGGTAAATGAGACAGGCACTGTCCCTGTTCCCATGGAACGTATTTCCTAGTGGGAGGGACAGTAAAAATGTGAACTGATGAAGTTCAGTTCACATAGTAGTAAGTGCCACAGTGAAAAAGCAAGGGAGTGTGAAGTAAGGTGACCAGGAGCAGCTTTAGGTTAGATGGGCAACCAAGGCCCCTCAGAGGCATTGGCATTTGAGCTGAGACCTGACTGACAAGATGGGTCATCCAGGGACTTAGCAACCCAGAACAGACTGAGGCACACTCAGTAGAAATGTAAATTCAAGATCTCAAGTAAGCCCATTTTTATAGGATTGGTAAATGGAAGAGGTAGGTATGCTTCAAAGACTCAGTTAAACTCAGTGACTCCAGACAAGATGACTTCCGTCCCTCAAAGATGTGTCCCTTTTCAAAAGGGCTGGCCATCAGGCTTCCTCCAAATAGCCAGCAGGGTTTCCAGGGCCCATCCCTGCCACAGACAGCTCTGTCTCTTCTGGGTGCCTTCTTTTCCCCGCCCAGCCCCTGTCCTAGATTTCCTCAGCAACCACCAACCCCTCCATGGTTTTTGTCTGACTAGCGATTGCAAAACTGTACATACCTTAAAACTAGACCTTTTGTAAATGGTTGCCAGTGCATAGCTTCAGAAAAGATAATAAACATCAGAAAGAATGACAGTGTAACCAGATGTTCTCTGTTTTGTAGGTTGAACTAAAAAAAAATCGGTCAGAGTTTGAGGGGGAAAAAAGTGAGATTGACAACAGAGGATAGAGACAGTACCAGTGTGGTGTGACAGAAGGAATCCTGGACTATACTCCGGAATGAGAAGCATGGCTTAGATGAATAGAATCTGTTGCTCTTCTACTTAAATCCTTTAGATGGCTTCCCATCATCCATAGAGTGAAATCTAAGCTCCCTGACATGGACTATGGGGTCTCTCCAACCTCCTCTCTTATCACAGCTCTCTCACTTGCTGTGCCACAGCTTCCCTGAAGACCTCTCTCTCTCCAACACACCAAACTTATTCCCCTCTGAACTTTGAAGTTTTCCCTTGTAATCTTGTTATTGACCTGATCTCCAGTGTAAAGGATTTGCCCTGTGATAGACATTGCCCAGTGCCTCAACTGAGTTAGTGTTTTAGAAACTGTTTCCAGTTTCCAGTTTTTCAGATTAAGAGGTTAAACCAGGCTATGCCTGTAATCCTAGCAACTTGGGAGGCTGAGGCAGGAGGATCACAATGGTTCAAAGCCAGCCTCAGCAACTTAGCGAGCCCCAAGCAATTCAGGGAGACCCTGTCTCTAATATAAAAATACAAAAAGGGCTGGGGATGTGGCTCAGTGCTTAAAAGTCCCTCGGTTCAATCCCCAATACCAAAAAAAATAAAAAATAAAGATTAAGAGGATAGGAGTTTCTCCTGACTTACTTCCAATTTTGCTTTTGTGTGATTCAGGAAGGTGGACGTACCAAAAGCCATCGATATTGGCCCAAACTGGGTTCCAAGCACAGCTCAGCCACCTATGGCAAGTTCAAGGTCACCACAAAGTTCCGAACAGATTCTGGTTGCTATGCAACCACAGGCTTGAAGGTCAAGCACCTTTTGTCTGGGCAGGAAAGGACGGTGTGGCATTTGCAATATACTGACTGGCCAGATCACGGCTGCCCAGAGGATGTCCAAGGATTTCTGTGTAAGTCTTTTTTTCTGTCTGTGTTTTAGCAATCTGGGTTTTGCCAACTGCATCAGTGGTTTATCAGAATGAGAGGATGCTTTCTCTTAAGTGACGAAAGTATGATAACATTACAGTGTTTGTCACAGCAGTACTAAGTCTATCAAAGAATAATAATGCGTGTCACTTCTTCTGTATACTTATTATGCAAGTAAGCTAAGACTGTGATAAACTAGTTCTCCATTGATTTAGGTCTTTAGCTACCCAGTCATCAATAACTGTTCTGGTGTGTGCCACAATGTTGAATATATAATGGTAAGTGAAATAAACCAGACACAAAAGGACAAATGTTGTATGATTCCACTACATAAAGTACCTAGAACAGGCAAATCTGAAGAGACAGAGGACCTGGGGAGAAGGGGAAATGGGGAATTACTGTTTCATGTGCACAAAATTTCTCTTTGGGATAATGAAAAAGTTCTGGAAATGGATAGTAATGATGTTTGCACAACATTGCAAGTATACTTAATGGCACTGAATGGTACTCTTAAAAATGATTACAATGGTAAATTTTATGTTGTGTCTATTCTCTACAAAAAAAAAAAAAAATGCCACAGAGAAATCACGAAAAATAATTTATTTTTCTTTCTCACGAAGGCTTGTGTTTCACCAGCCCTATATTTCTGTATAGCAGCACATCTCCATCAGTACTTTGTCCCACCTGTGAATGAGAGATACTAAGAAGTCTTGGAATCAACTTGGAGTTTTCCAAACTGAAATGTGCTTAAAAGACTACCTCATTCATTTATTTTCAGGATATGTTATATTTTATAAACAAATTCACCAGAGTATATGCAGTACTTCATTTGAAAGACTAAAACCTGGATGGGTACCCACTATGTGCCAGCCATTGGATCAAGCTCTGGGGACACAGTGATGAAACTAGGCTCCCAATCTTTGCTTTAAGGATTTTCCTAGTCCAGCTGGAAAGACAGGCCAGTATCTACGGTGCAGGGCCCAGGTCCAATACTGCCATCTGCTTTTCACAGTGGCTGCATTGTCCCCTTCCCTTTCCACATGGTCCTAAATGTCCTGCACGTGTGGAGAAACCCTATTCTTTACTTCTGCAGCTAGGGAAGAGGTAGATTTATCCCTGCTATGTTGTCTTTTCCAGCTATGGGAGACCAGCAACCACAAAGGGCCCCTCCAGATGTTGGGCAATGTCAAAACCTTGATTTTTATCTTCACAGTATTAGAATGGAATGTAGGGGTGTGTGAGGGGAGGAGGAGGAAAAGAGAGAGAGAGAATGGGCTTTTAAGTCCTAAAAATAACCAATTTACAAGTTCTGTCTGAAAGACTGTGATATATATTTACCCATTGGTACAAGGATTTCATTTGCCTTGGAAGTGGTGATGGTCCTTGAGGGGTTGGGCACTGACATTAGAAATCAGAAAGATGACTAGAGTCTGTGGGTCAAGGCTTGCTCAAGCAGGTTAGTAATTTGCCGGGGGCTAGATGGGTAGTTATGCATAGCTCAAAATATCAATAAGGAGGGTAGTGACTTTGCAGAACCTTCTTTCTACCTATCAAGGTTCATTTTATTCCTTTCGTATAATCTTTTGCTGATGGACTTTTAAAATTTTGTCCAAAAAACCAGAAAAATACATGGGTTTGATGCTTGACTAATAGCTCTGGTAAAATATTCGGTTTATACAAGGAGGTCGTAAATGTGATCAAATCTTTTAAATCAGAGCCAACTTAGGAAAGTCAACCTAAATTTTTTAAAAGATGTAAATTGATTTTTAAGTTATGTTTCAAAGAAACTCAAAACAAGTAAGCAGTTCACTGTCTTAGAAATTTTGGCTCTCTGTTTTATCTAGTTTTTAAGGATTCTTGCCCAGGTTTAAGTTAGATTACCTAGATACAGAGTACCTAAGCCAAATTGTCTCCCACTCTTCAGACCTTTTCATTCAGTTACTACTTCAGGAACTTTATTACTATGATAAAAGAAGCACCCATTTGAATCCACTTTCTCTGCATTTTATGAAAAACTTTTAAGGGGTAGCATCTGCTGTATCACCCAACATTCCTCTTATTTTTCTTCACTTACTTTTATTTATCTTTTATTTGGACATAGGGTCTCTCAAAGTTGCCAAGGCTGGCCTTGAATTGGCAATGGTCCTGCCTGTCTAAGTAGCTGTTTTTTGATTTAGGTCAAAAAGAGCTCTATCTCTTATCTATGACCCTTTTGTCAAGACAGAAACTTGATGACCTGATATATTTTCCCCTTGCAGAAAAATTTTTCTGCAAGAAAATTCTGCAAGATAATTCTTTGCATAGTATTTAGTTCATGTTGGTGCCCAAGAGAATTATTCTCTTTCTCTGTTTACCTCAGTGTGTCTTTTTTTGTTGTTGTTGTTTTTGTTTTCTAACTCATTTTATTTATATGGCTCCAGTCAGTACAATTAGTATTATTACTAAGTAGTCATCATCATAAAAGTGATAATTGTAGTTTGTCTATTTTGTAAACTACTTCAGATTATTTTATAATTGGATCAGATTATAAAGCAAAGTACCAGTATTTATTGATTAAATATACATAGATGCTTTTAAATTACAGGAATGGTACAGTGTACTTTTTTCCTCTTCAACAATTGTAGCATTTCCCATATAACCTTGTTAACACTATTGCATTAGGATAAAGTTTTCTAAGTATCAAGAACTTTTAAACCTGCTTCTTCCCTTAGCTACTGGAAAAATCTAAATTACTAATTGACTTTTTTCTGATCATCTGAGGATTGTATTTATATACTTTCCCTTTTTCTGTGACTATGAAAAAAAAATCATTAAGGCTTAGATTGCTGTAATTGTTCTTTTGTGCCAGTTGGAGTTGTGAGCAGGCGCTTGTGCTGCCCTGCTGGGTGAGGCAGATGTTGGAAGGGGTGGGGGTTTCTCGACCCCACATGCATATTGCCTCCAGAAGCTGGGTTCATCTTGAGCTGCTCACATAACCCCATGGAATCGTGCTGTGAAAAGCAGACTCCCCAAAGTCTATTTTTAAATTTAAAAATGAAGTCAAGCCTCAGTTGACATTCATTCCTTCAGTGAGGGGAAGGGGGCAGTGGCAGATGGATGCTGTTTCCCCCTCAGAAATCGGCTCTGACAAGCGGGCATTTCAAGGGGACTTAGCTGTTGTTCTGATCCCAGTCTGTTAATAGTAGGAATTGCTGTAAGTAATGTCTAGAATCATCTGCTTGGGGGACTTAGGGATTTGCAGAGGGGAAAACAGAATTTGATTTTTAAAAAAGAACTATTTAATTTAAAGAACAAATTCTCCCATGGACTAATTGACTCCCAGCTGGTCCTTTCTGGATCCAGGACTGTACAGCAGGTACCAGCCAAATAATTATTGTCTTATAAGAACTGTAAATTATTGTCACTTTAAAAAAAAAAAAAAAAAAAAAAAGATTTACCATCCGTCCTGCCCCTGAGCCCACCCCCACACACTTGTATGCAAAACCAAGTAAGACTTGGGTGACAAGGTTTGCATTTTGTCCCGCAGCCTACTTGGAGGAGATCCAGTCGGTCCGTCGCCATACCAACAGCATGCTGGAAGGCACCAAGAACCGGCACCCTCCCATCGTGGTCCACTGCAGTGCTGGGGTGGGAAGGACCGGTGTGGTCATTCTCTCTGAGCTGATGATCTACTGCCTGGAGCATAATGAAGTGAGTCATTCTGGGATTCTCTCTGAATGCTCCACCTTGGGGACAGATCTGCACCATGGCCACACCCGGCCTGTGCCCTCTCAAGTTCAATGGTTAATTTCCTCTCTCTCTCCAACAGTTTTCCAGACCCATTGTTCCTAGTTGGACTCTGACATTTACAGCCCTCCTTGTTTTGGCCTCTCCCTGCTTTGTGTAGATACCTAAAATAATATAGAAGAATTGAGAGTGTGAGTTAGAAAACATCCAGAAAATCTGATCTTAATTGGCGTCTACTTCCCAAAGTAGACAGTCTGGTTTTATTGTGGGTGATTTCCCACAGTGAGTTATTTTGCCACACAAAGTTTAGTTGTGTCTTGCGTCTCTAGGAGGTGTCTTGTCCTGGATGCTATGTGCAAATTCATCTGCTCAGGAGATGGTTTTCATTCTTCAGAGGGAAGTTTTTATTTAGAGGGGGCACGTGCTCTTGTCTAATGGGCAATAGTGTGGTGAGCAGAGTGGGAGAGACACTCTGAGCACACAGGCGACATTGGTCTTGGCATGGGCTGCCCTCTGGCTATGCTTCCTGCAGAAGCAGCCTGCTGCTGGGCCTGTGGGCATAAGGCGGGTGGCATTCCCTTACCTGCTGTGTGATCGGGGAGTCACACTGAGAGACTTGAACAGCATTGAAGGCTAAAGGGGCAGTTCTTCTGCCTTCTGGTTACATGAGGCTGCCAGGTTGTGTTTTAATTACTCATTTATTTATTTTTGTGGTGCTAGGATGGAACCCAGGACTTTGTGCATGCTTGGTGAGGCAAGCACTCTACTACCCCCAGCCCAGACTCTTGCTGTTTTTTAAATTTTTTAATTTTAGTTATACATGACAGTAGAATGTACTTTGGCCAGGCTAGTGTTTGAAGGTCTTTCACTTTCCCCCAACCCCCATGGGTCCTCATCTCTGCTGTGTGGTGGAGCCAAGCACAGGTCAGTCCTCCTGTTTTATAGATGAGGAAAACAAGACTCAGAAACAATTACACGACTTGTCTAGTGCCATGTGGCCCCTAAGAGGTGGTACAGAGACCAGACAAGGTCTCCTACTTCTAGTCCAGAGCTATTTACTGTCTTCACTCTGCCTCATGCCATTTGGTTTTGTTCTGTTTCCAAACTCAGGTTTGGAAAATGTGAAGAAACTCTGGTAGTGATTTGGAAGCTTTAAAATTAAAATATTGCCCTGTGAAATTTGTTGTTTTGACACTTCCAAGAAAACAGTACATGTTAAGTTTAAAGAAGTACAAAGAATTTTAAAACTCCTGCCTATAAAAAGGTAAAGTTTGGAGATTTCCACTCTGCACAAAGGAATTTTATGCTACTAAAAGAGAGAAGGGGGGCTATTCCCAATGTAGCCTAATGTTTAAAAACATAAAACCAAACCAAAAAAAAAAACAAAAAAAAACCCTGAAACATGAAACTTGCTCATAAACAAACTCTTATGGAATAAGTTGAGATCACAATGCAGAAATGTCCTTGTTTTCTCTGTACCCCATCAACTATTAGAAGTGTCTGGAAGTCTCAGGTACAATGTATAACTTGCCTGTGAATCCCAGTCCTCCTGGCACCAGGAAGATGGAATGGGATGCAGTGGAATCCACCTGCACATGGCTTGAGCGTGTCCGTGTTCACGCTGGTGGTCCTCGTGGCTCCAGTGGAAGAAAGAGACTGTCCACTTCCACATCTTTTCCTCCCCTCACATCACTTTCTTCACCAAATTCTCCCTTTTTCCATTCCCTGCCTGCTCTTCCTCAGTGATCCCTTCCCCTTTTCAACTCAAGCAACTATTCTGTCTTGTCTGACATGAAAGATTATTCTGTTCTGAGCTCTTTGGAGACTCATCGAGTAAGTACTGTGGTTCCATTAAACAGCAACATGAGGTCCATTGCTCACCTGATGCTATAAAGGCACAAACAGTACACATCAAAACCAGCCTCGTGTGTAGTGAGGGATGGGCTGGTAGAGCCTCCCATGGACTTGGTGAGGCATGGAGAGGTTGAACTCCATGCTATGTCCAAACGCAGAGGATTTCCTCAGTGCCCAGCTGCATGCCAGAACATTCCTTACTTGTACGTGGTCAATCCAAAAAGAACTTCTGTTTCCATTGATACTCAAAGATAGCAAGATGACTCATATTTTTTACTTCCTTTCCCCCAGCACAAATATAGCCAGTCTTATGGGTCCTGTTTCCCATAATTACTATTGGTGGATGATGAGAGGAAAAAACCTCTGTTCTAATGCCATTTCAGTCCTATCTCGTCAAATTTGAGCCTGTATTTCAGAATAAGAGTGGAATATGTTTAGTTATTTTGTGTTTTAAACAGAGATTTTGAGAAATGAAAATATGGAATCATGTGTCTCTTGTCCAAATTTTTTTTTTTGCCTTCGTTCCACAGCTGGATTTAGCTTACTTTATATTTTAGTTCATAATTCATGTGGTTTTGTCAGAGAAATGGCTTTGCTTTTTCTTAGACTTTTCCCTCTTAAGTCTCATTCATAACATAAAAAAGTTGAGCATAAATAGTGAATCAAGAGATGCTTACAGCAAGGTTGGTAGCGGGATTGGAAGGGACAACTCTCCTGGGCTTCTCTGTGAAGCTTCTCCATGACCCAGTGCTTTTGGTTACTGAGTGTTAGTGACAGCATCTTCCTGCTCACACCTTCTCCAGGGAGCACCTGTTCTGTGCTTAGCAATCTTTTCTCTTGGTCCCCGGACAAGGCTGCCTGGCCCAGCCACGGCTCATTACAAAAGGTGCCGTTCTCACTAGCCAAACAGCAGATGACTTGTTCTTGCTGCTGTTCTGAATAAGTCTTTTCTCTTTCTCTGGTAGAGATTGGGCAAGGATCCACTTCATGATTTCTTGAGTTGGGGGCAATTAGCAGTGAGCCTGTGGGAGTGAGTCTTTAAGGCAGTTGGAACCCTCTCATTGAGGATCAGGAGAACCTTCTTTGCATTGTTTCCAAACTGCCCTGTATCAGAAAACAGTTTTGGGGCCATGTTGTGTAGATTATTGAGATGAAGATGGTGGTAGTGCTGAAGGAGGTGATGTGAGGTTGCTAGAGGAGGAAATAGTGGGAGGAGTGCTGGTAGTGGTAGAGGAGGAAGAGGAGGTGGTGATGGTGAAGACTTGGGAATGAAGTGCAGGAGGTGGAGATGATGGTAGATGTAGGGGTGGAAGAGGCAGAGTGACGGAAGATGGTGTGGGGTGGAGGTGGTAAAGAAGGTGGAGGTGCAGTGGTAGAGGTAGAGGAGGATGAGGTGGATGGTGGTAGGAAAGGAAGAGGTAGTGGTGGAGATAGTGGTGATGAAGGTAGAAAAAGAGGAGGTGTGGTGGTTAAAGAGGAGGAGGTAGCGTGTTGGTGCTGTTGGGGGGAGAGGAAGATGATGAACCCTCAAGGTGATGAAGGCAGAGGTAGTGGTGGAGGATTTATTTATTTTTAGTTGTAAATGAACATAATACCTTCATTTCATTTATTTATTTTTATGTGGTGCTGAGGATCAAACCCACTGCCTCACACGTGCTAGGCAAGCACTCTGCCACTCTAGCCCAACAGTGATCATTTTAGAGTGTAATTTAGGCAAAGACCCATTTGTTGTAAGAAGCATATAAACTCAGCTCTATGTTTTGATTAATAGTTTGAGGACTCATATGCCTTTTTGTTGTTGTCTTATTATCCATGAATTTGTGTGCCTTTAAGTCTGTGGCGTACATTCCTTTGTTGGTTTTGATAAGAGCAACTTTTAAGGATGTCCCGTGTTATCACAGCTACCCAAAATTTGGAAATAACTGAGATTATTTTTTAAGGTTTGAAGGTCACAAAGTATGGCATGCAGATAAGTTTTTTTTATATAACTTTCAATGCTTTCTGGGTCCTTGATAACTTCATGGGTATCATCTGTCCTGGGTTGACATCTTCTAGAGCAGAGTGAATGGCAAGGCACAACAGCTCACAGCCCCGGGGCTCTTCAGCTGTGTATGGCTGGCTGGTCGGGGAAGGTGGAGACAATGAGGGCAAGGGATCACTGGGATACTCTCTGGTCTGTACCAACACCCATGACCCAATGTATTAATTTCCTTCCAGTCAAGAGAGCTCTATTCTTAAAGAATTCACACACAGGCAGTCTCACTACTCGAGATCTCATTTTCAGTTGAAGTCCTTTACTGCGAAAATGACTGGTGTTCAGAGATTGTGCTTTGATGTTTCAGAGGCTTATATGCATTATCTTGCTCGATCATGACTACAGTCCTGAGAGAGAGGGATGAATATCACCGCATTCACAAGACATTTATGAGTTGTGTTCATTGAGAACTGAGCACTAAACTCTTTGCATGCATTTCATCATTTGATCCTGTTAGGTAGATACTGAGGAGTTACACCTAACCTGGGCACAGCCACACACTGCTGTTAGAGGAAAACATTATGCTCCTTACTTTGTACAAGACCTAGAATGACCTAGAGATGCCTGAAATCCTGTCATCAGGTCTAGCAGATTTGAGAGTACAATCAGGTTGACCCTCAACCTCCAAGTTTTATCTAGCAGGTTAGGCTGTATTTAAAATACCACACCAGTGACAATGGGCAACCAAGTTCTCCAATTTTTGATACAGACTGATTCCTAAATCCTACCTGGGCAGGGTCCTTTGAATGTCGGTATCTGGGCGTGGTCAGTGGGTGACTGCTTCCTGAATGGGCAGATGAACAATCATCTGAAGGAAGCTTCCCATCTCAATATTTGTGTTTTTTCTCTTTTCTTGCAGAAGGTGGAAGTCCCCATGATGCTGAGACTCCTGAGGGAGCAAAGAATGTTCATGATCCAGACCATCGCTCAGTACAAGTTTGTCTACCAAGTCCTCATTCAGTTTCTCCAAAACTCCAGACTCATTTAATCTCCAGATCCAGCTCCTGGAGGAGGGACCCAGCTCTATCCTGCAGGTGGAATCACCTCCAGACAACATCTGCTCCCTCAGCTGGGGGCAGATGGCTGGCAGTAGGCCAGGAGCCAAGGTTACCCAGAAATGTCATGTATTATTTTATATGAGATAATTTATTTTTTCCCCTTTGGAATAACTTTTGTGAAATATTATAATGCAGTTTTCTTATTAATATAGTACTTTTCATTTGAACCACATTTTGACTGATCTGCATTGTAATACATCAGGAGGGAAGGTTGTGTAGTGGGTCATTTTGGGGACAGAGGCATAAGGGAACACATCTCTAGTGAAGGTGAAGCCAAATTTGTAACCCATCCTAAAATTCATCAGCTTCTTTGCTCATGTCTAAATCAAAGATGGCAAGAAAATGAGCTCATCCTGAAATGTAAAGAAAAGAGCCAAGACCCTTTGCTAAAGAAAACACGTCGTTCTTTCATATTTGGGGGGGCTCATGAGCCCTTGATGGACATTTACTTTCCTCTCTTCTTTATTTCTGCCTTATCCTCTGTAAACTCTTCTCTCGCCCTCCTCCATCCCCCAAAGCTTGAGTCAAAGATAAGAACAGCGAGAGAAAATGTTCCCTTTACAGGGCAGTGAAGAGCTCTTTGTTGTGTCTTTCTCAACCACCCCTTACTCTGGGTTCTGGAGTCTGTCTCCCTGCTGGGACTGCACCCTGTATATCTGTGGCTTCTCTCTGTTTTCTCAGACCCCAAGCTGGTGGCGTTGAGGCCCTGGGCCAAGGCCATCTGTGCAACTCGGCCTCTTGCCTGATTGAGAGGATAATGGCCCAGGGTGGGAAAAGAACAGAGTTGGGCAGGGTCTTGATATTGTTTCCTATTTAAATATGAAGTATGTGTTGGACAAGATCCTGCAGTTTGAGGTGCTGATGTGTTCCATCTTTCTCTCAGTCACTGTCATGGAAAAAGTTAAAAAGGGAACCATTGAGGAAACTATTTTCTGGGAGCTGTTTGGGACTTAGTTATCAGGGATCCCTGACTAGGAGTCACCCACAATGTGACCCTCCGGGTATTGGTATTACCTCTAGCTTTGGCCTACAAGAGTGTAGTTAATCCCTCTTAGAAGCCTGTGTTCCAGATCTTGCCACCCTTGATGAAGGATGGTAGAATTTGTCCTTCAGAGTCTCACTGCTTTCTTTTTCTCCATGTAACCCACTCTCTGGTCAGTTATGGTGTGAACCACCATCAATTTAAAGCTTGGTTCTTAGTTTTTTCCTATAACTTTGTTTGTCAGAGTCCTTCTGAATTTCTTACATTATTACACAATAAATCATGCTTCACGCGTTTTCCCTCTTTCTGAATTTTGGAAAATTTCCCTTTCTATATTTAGTTTTTCTTGAACACACCTTTTTTTTTGGGGGGGGTGCTAGGGATTGAACTCAGGGACACTTCACCACTGAGCCACATCCCCAGCCCTATTATGAATTTTATTTAGAGACAGGGTCTCACTGAATTGCTTAGTACCTTGCTGTTGCTGAGGCTGGCTTTGAACTCGCCATCCTCCTGCCTCAGCCTCCTGAGTTGCTGGGATTACAGGCATGTGCCACCATGTTCAAACATAAATTTAAATTTGGGTTTTTGTTCTCAGAACATGGTGCGTATTCCATCTGCCTTCCTCCATTGATGTCTGTTACTGTATTTTTCCTGAGCTGAAAAGAGAATAAGAATGGCATCACACTGACTAGAGAGCTTGCCCCTGTGACTTCTGTCCCACATACTAACTGCTGCCTATGAAACCAGATTCCCCATTAACTCATTTGGAAGAGGGACCAACCAGCTCCACTCTGGGCCAGTGTGGTGTTGGGGAGATTTCGCATATTTAGACTCTGAATATCTGGAGAACTTCCCCTCTTTCTTCTACACTGAGGTGTGATGAGGCAGTCATAGTCTTAACTTGAATTGAGCTTTGTAAACTGAGGAGTTTTGGTATATACTTTGAAAAGAAAACCATTAGTATCACATGTGTTTTAAATGGAACAGAAAAGCTCATCACAAGGCAGAAAGGTGTTGACTTCCTTTCCTCAGAGATTTTTCATCCTTGGAATATTCTAACAACTCTCTCAGTTACTAGTTTATTGTACAATGATACCCTTAGTATTTATCTTTTATCTCTAAGCCCTAACTTGAGTACTGTTAAAATGTGTCCTGGGGGCAGCATGTAAATCTGACGTCTCTTTGAGCTCATCACCTGTGGGCTTGATTTAAACCCATCCACTGTCCCTACCTTATGCTATCAAAATATTCATTAATGTACAAGATTATATGGAGGAAGTAGGTTTAATATCCAACTTCCTAGCCAAAGTTTATATTGAAACCCAGAGGAAAACATTTAAAAGTTACTCCACATATTTCATTTTTAAAAACAAATGCTTCTGGTTCTTTAGCACATTTTGCATTCCTCTTCACATCTCCAGTGAATGCCAGTGTATCTCCTGTTAAATTATCAGCAGCCATTCAAAGTCTTTTTAGTAGCATCTGCATAATAATTGCCCAGAGATGCTTTATATCTGGGAAGCAAGCCAAGAAATAAACCTTGAAGCAAAGTGTATTAAATTAGTTATCTAGTTAGAGCTTTTGGATTGATTTCCTGATGATGTATCAAGTCTGAAGCTAGAGCTGTCAGGGTCTATTGCTGCAGTTTGGATTTGAAGGGAGAAAATTAAAAACGGTGGAAATAAAAGGTACCATCTCATAACACCACCATCCACCATTTTCCATCCTCTGGTTTTGAAGTTTTCCAGTTGAGATGTTTTGCTTCTTTCGCTGCACTCATTTAGATATGTTGACCCAGAGTGATCATCCTCGTTCATCATAGTCCCTGGATCCTGGAGCTGAATTTAATGTCTTCATCTCTGAGATGAAGATGAGCTTGCCAGCAATGCCAGGAAGTGTCCTGCTGGACTGTATTTCATGGGGTTCTTGGGAGACATACATAGCTCTTTCCTGGATACAAAGTACAGGAGGGTCTAGCTGCATCATAGCTGTATGTCAGACATTTATATGAGTAAAGACAAATGAACTTCTCTGCTCATTTGGAGGCACACTACCAGATCAGTAAGGTAAAAACATCACAGGGAATTGATGAGGAATTAGCTTTCAAGGATCTTAAATTGAGAGAATTTTACTTTTACCACCTTAGTGGTTCTAGATTAAGAAGAACTACTTTCTGATTATGATGACAGTCATTATTTGCCTGAGTCAGTTGGCATTCTCTGGCCCCATCTTCCATCAGTGTGGCTAGAGGGTCTTTGTGGACTTTGCTGAAGATAGATGTGAGACTCAACCACTGGCTCAGACTCAACCTTTATCTTGCCTTCTTTTGGCTTTTGCTTTGCAGTTATAAACTCGGCTGGGACAGTAGGGCAGCTTTTTATCCAACTAACTGTTTTTCTTTCCTTGTTTAATATAGGTTGACCCATAGAGAACTTCCACTAATTAGGCCTATTTTCTGTGAACATAAAAACTTCACATGGATCAACCTAATGTGTACAGTTTGTTTCTTCCCCAATATAGTAGATCCCAATATCATATGTGTTTTCTCCAGGGAAGGGCTAATGAACAAAAAAGTGTGTGTGGTAGGCAGCCTGGCGAGCCCTGGATTCAACCCAGGGCCTTGTGCTTGTAAGGCAAAGGCAGGCAAGCACTCTACCAACTGAGCTATATCCCCAGCCCCCATGGCCTTTCTACTGTGATTCTCCCTCTACAAAATGAGTGGGCTCCTTCCCT
Organism: Sciurus vulgaris; assembly: GCF_902686455.1. Taxonomy (NCBI): domain Eukaryota; kingdom Metazoa; phylum Chordata; class Mammalia; order Rodentia; family Sciuridae; genus Sciurus; species Sciurus vulgaris. The sequence goes on from NC_136473.1 coordinate 70,385,144, forward strand.
GGGCTCAGAAGTTACTCTTGGCAGAGGTGACAGTGCATGGTTAATTCTGACAGGCTGGGTTGGCCATCAGGTACATCTTTATGGGATTTTCAATTATTGCCCTTTCTTGATGCATTGATCTGTATTAGTTGACTTCAGTCCAGTCATCATAAAACATGCCATGGGTCCCAAAAATGTTCTCAGTCAAAAAGCAGAATGTGCCCTCTAATCTCATTCATACTTTCGATGCTGGTTTGATGGGGGAAGAAGCATAATTACTGATTTTTATTTGGGGAAGATATGCCAATCACTTGAGGTGGGGTAAGGGAGAGTATAGGGATATTCTAGATAGAATGTACACCAGGCAGCATAAATTCAGGAATGTGATTGGTTCAGACCCACTTTGGTGTTAATCTATCCACCATTCCTCCTCGGTGTAAGGAATAACTCTGTTGGACTCCTCAGAATAAGAAATTTCCAGAAACACCAAGTAATTAGTTGGGCTTTTAAAGTAAGAATTTGTTTTGTGGGAATTCAACTTTCCCATTTTACCAAGATTCTTCTACTGCCATATTTTATCTTGTTGCTGGTGGGTTTTTTTTAAAGATACATATCATGCTCTTATTTAGCAATTTCTTTTCTTGAGCAGAGCAACTACTCATCCATCTTAGAAAGGGAGGATGTGGGCCTTCCATGGGAACTACTCATTTCCCTAAGGCCTAGACCTTGGTGGGTGACCAAGTTAGTTGACTCTATGGGGTGGAAATAATCCCAGTTGGTCCTATTGGGTAGAAATAGTGCTATAAGGTATTAAATTGCTTTTGATACTTCCCTTGATCTCCAAGCAAGAGGGCAGAATGATTCTTGTTTTTCAGCTTCCAAGTCATTTGGAGGCAAAATACTTTGCTGATGCATCTTTAGAAAGTAACAGCAATGTGCCTGGGAGAAATGTGAGGGTGTACCAACCAAATTCAGCCAATCCAAGTTGTTCAGAAGCCAGTGATCCAAAGAGTCCTATGAAATTCAGCCATTAGCTTGCCCATCAATACTCAGCCTTTATCCAGACAGCTCTCAGCTTTAGCATTCCATTACAAACTCAGGTGGATAAGCATTTTGTCCAACAGACTTTCTTATCTTTTTTAGCTTAATATAGCTGTATCTTCTTTTTCAAGTTCAAACTAAAGAGTTCCATGTTAACACATCCATGACCCTGGCATGCAGTATCTGGCATCAATCAATTTCACAGACTGGATAATTTGTTGTTTGATGCAGTAAAGGAGAGGATGTATATCCATTTCCACTGTTCAAAGCTTTGTACAGCTGTCCCATTTTAAAAATAATTCAGGGACACTGAATTTTAAAGCAGGAGGGCAGGAGCTCATGGACAACCTCAGTATGGCAAGTGTATGCATAGAAAGTCACTGTTTCTTCTGCCATGCTCTGGGCCACCAGGATCATTCCAAAAAGTGCCCAAAGAGGAGACATACATGGGGAAAAGAGTTAGATGGTTTTAGATTAGCCCTGATGTTCCCATCAAAACATTCTTTAATTCAACTTTTTGTACCCTGGAACATCTCTCCCTTCATGCAATGTCAGTGTTGGACCCTGTGAAATGGCATTCAGGGAAAAGACTGCTGTAGCGCTGGGATCTGTCTGGCCCTGGCTCGTAGTTTCCAACCGTGTCCTGGTAGCTGAGGTATAGCCGGTGAACGTCATGGATCCTGATGCGCCCCGCTTATGCCTGGATTTGCTGCTCAAGAGCACGGCTTTCGTCCTGCACTGGCCCTTCCTCTCCTTACAGCCTCATGCCGAGGGCTCTGCTCAGCCACGTAGCTCTCAGGGTTAGTGAGCACAGCTCCGAACATCTAGGTTTCCTCTTGCCGGGGATCTTGGGTGCCACTGAAAAGTTTTCCACTTTAGAGGTGGTGTGTCTAAGCAGAGCACACAAATGTAGAATGTAAGTACGGTGACAGCGTTTGTTTCCCGTCTCACAGGGGGTCACCCGTGTACCACCACCTTTATTCCAAGGGCATTTCATTCACTGGGGTTCTGCCAGCTGTTCGTGTTTTTTCGTTGGCTTCATGGATCATCTCTCAAGCACACTTTTTCTTTTCTTTCAGTATCTATCCTGGTCTGGTCATAGAGAATCATTGCCTTAAACCTCTCCAAAATATGTAACTAGGGAATCTTAAAAAAAAAAAAAAAAAAAAAAAAAGAGCTTACTGTTTCAAGGAATCAGATCTGACAAGTGAAAATAACCAGAAGGGAGACAGCTTAGAACACGGTCAGCCACCAGGAAGCTGTCCTCACTTACCCTTCTGTTCCCTCAGTGATAGCACTATCATTCAGTATTAGAAGAAATGAAAGAAAAGGTAGGTAACACTCCTAAGACAACAACTGCTATGGTACTTATTATTTATTTTGAGGTAAGCCAGTGTGGTGACATCTGTGGTCTAATTGGTTTCTAGCTTCTTCCTGTTGGACCATGTTCCCTTCATCATGGCCTCTACAGACACTGGCCAATCTGGTGAGACCAATTTATATCTCCGGGCTGCCCAGGAACATCAAAAGGTGCATTGTGATCAATAATTCAGTTATCCAGGCGGGCAGGATAAGCAGTTCATCCAGTCTGTGTGGAAATTAATCTTTTCTTCCGCATCCTCTTCCTTCAGGGAAACAGAAATGCCATCTCATCTGACAAAAGGTTTAGAGGAGAAAGCTGAGATTGGGATCTTTCTGTGCCTTGGGGTGAAACCTTTTGCTAAAATCTCAGGAATGCTGCTTTGAGTTTAGCCAGGTGACTCTCAGGGCAGGGGTGCTTGGCATTCTCGGCATTTCTCAGGGTCCATCTCCCTCAACTGCAGTGTTAGCTAATAAAATACTTTCAGCATAGAACTGAAACTATCATTCAGAGCTATTCCTCCCACCCCCAACTTGAACACTGTAAAATTTCACTGCAATTTATTTTGAACTTTCTTGCCACTGTTTGGAATCCTAAAATTCTTTAACCTTATCCTCAGACAGAAGGTACTCTCCATTAGAGATGATTCCCTGTGTGTGTCCCTGGGCCTTCAGCAGTCAACGAACCTGGTTGAAGATGGGTGGGAAAGCAGATTTACATATGCAGATGACCATTAAAGGTATAACCTTATGTAACTTGTGTTACATTAGATAACAGCCTAATCTATTTTGTTTCACTGGACTGTTGTGCTCTGTGATTCCAGTATTGTGATGCTTTTCTTAGTCTGTTTTGTAAAATGTTGTGAATTTTGCTATCCTTCAAAATAACTGACATCTAATAGGTTTTGTTTTGAAATGATATTCAGGCAAGTCCCCAACTCAGAAACCAGTGTGTTCTTAAAAGTTCTTGGGTCAGCCCACAGAAGCCCACTGACTTCTAACACAGCTGAAATGCAGGCCTGTGTCAGAACTGGTTGAGTTTCGTGGGCCAACCTGCAAACATAACCACCACCTATTATTGTTGTCGCAGTGAGAAATGCATTCCAGGTTGGGACTTGGGATCCTGGGGACACATTCTCCTCCCCATGGAGGCCACTTGGTACTTGGCAAGATGAAAGCCAAGTCTCTTTACTACCAAACTACAGTTGTTATGGGGAGAGAGGGACTGAGAAGTTTATAGCACATTCCCTAAGTTGGGGAGTGACTTTATCAGTAGTCATGTCAACTGTACTTTGGTATAGACTCCCTATCAGTTTAATAATATTAAAAGCCTTAAATGAAACTATGCATGCTATTCTATGTGCTATTTTATATCAGTAAATAAGCTTATGCTTGCCAGTTTCATACACAATTGGGGTGTATAAAACTGACTTTGACAGTATTTTTTGCACTGTTTCCTATCTGTTTTTATGAAGTCTTATTTAGATATTGGTCCTAGATGATGTTCTCACTGTCCTTGTCATTGCTGTAAAATGTTTCATATGTGCCTTTACAAATGTGAGATCTTTATTCTTTTTTTTGTAAAAGATATCTATTGATTTCCATATGCAATAAACCTTTTTCAGAGAAAAGTTAAGTCTTCTCTTTTTAGCACTATGTTTGCATTAGTTGAATGCATATACATATTCCTTACTTTTAAGATTCTTTTCAAAGCAAAGGTGTCTAGGAAAAATCTGCCTTTTTAAAGCCAATTTATTGCCACCTACTTTTTATTCTGTGTAATGTGAGCATAATGAAGATTTTTACATGAAATTTTCAAAGTCGTCTTTGTTAGAAGAAATGAGAGGGGTGAACACTAGGCAAATGGAGTGAAGAATACATGGAAATTGTCTTCTCTTACAAATCAGTGATAACCTTCACTAAACCCCAAGCCCCTCAGACTCCACTGTCATTTTCTTAGACACCAAATTGTTGATGTGGAAAAGGCTCTAGGCTGCTATCGAAAACCCAGATTCTTGTATTTTGTCTTTTGACTTTTTAACAGCTTACTTCATCTCTAGATTGAAAGGTTGCAGCCCTGTCCCAGATTTCCAGCCAATCAGCTGCCATGGTACAAACCCAGTGACCCCTTCATAATGAGGTGGGCTCGTGCTTCATCTATCTACAATAAATGACAGGGCAGTCCAGTTCCATGGCATCAGATCTCCTGTGCTCAGCTTCTTCATTTGCCTGTTCCATTTTTGCAGGCTTTATAATAACTGCTAGCAGTAGGTAAATGATTTCCTGGAGTTTGGGAAGCCCTTGTAGCAAATTGTTGAACACAAGGGGCAATGGTTTATGGGAGCCTCCCCCACCCCAGGCTTTGTAGCCAGGTCAGACAGAAATGGGGTAAGGATCATGGTGACTGGTATCTGAAGTGAGTACAGCTTGTGGGACTGAGCCCATAAACACATGCAGTCTACCACTAATTCTGGGTGGCCTTAGAATTGAAATGAGGTGTTTCATAAAAACACCTCAGCCATGAATATAAATTCACAGAAGAAATACGATAATTTCTAAATATATGTAGACATGCCCAACCTCACTAATAAGTGCACACACACACAAAAAGATTATTTCACACAGTAGATTGGGAAAAAAACATTGATGGTACAGTGTTATGACTGATAGGAAAACAAATGTTATTATATTCTATTTAGTACCTGATGCAGTTTTTTTGTTTTGTTTTGTTTTTGTTTTTAAAGGAAATGTAGCCATATATAAATTTTTTAAAAGATTCTATTTATATTTCTTAGATCTGAAATTATATTTCTTAGATCTATTCTTCCCCAAAATGCTAAGACTACTCAGTGTGGCACTTTGTAATAGCATCAAGCTGGACAAGACCACCTGTCCATAAAGAGAATTATGAGTAAATTGTGACTATGTTCAATGCAATGTTCTATGTCGAACAAGAACAAGCACATCTGTAGGTGCCGAAATGAAAAGAGGCCTATGTTGTTAAGTCAGGGAGGCAGGTTACAAAATCATCACATTCTGCCTTTTTCTAAATCTATTTATTTAGATGCTCTATGCAAGCATGGGAAAAAGTGAGACCTGATAAAGCAAACTGTTTACAGAGGTTTTATCCCCAGGCTGGAGCTGGTGAGGAAGAAAGAATGGGCCACATTTTTCATTCATGTTTCTATTACTTGTTGAGAAAGTTCATAACTTTTGTAAAACTTTGTCAAAGATGATGAACTTATTTTAGGTTTATCCACAGATATTCTGCTGTGAGCTACTTCCATGATTGCAAACTAGCATTCTTAAAACACTAAGCTCCCCTGACCCAGGACCATGCCTAAATCTTCCCTGTGCAATGAAGAGAGTATTCTGCATGAGTAGATGTCCAATAAATATCTTACTGGACCACACAGGAGGATACATTCTGCCTGCTAAATCCCACTATGCACAATAAACTGAGAGGTCTGTATGGAAGAGGAAGAAACCATAGTAGATTTACCACCATTTGAGGTTTATTCAGATCACGACTATGAAAGATAATCAAGTATTAGCACCACCAGGCTGTACTTATTAACTGATGATGCTTCTCTCTTTGGGCTAAAGGACACTTTTTTTTTTTTTTTTTTTTTTAATATCAGGGAGTGAATCCAGCAGAATTTAACCATTGAGCCACATCCCCAGCCCTTAAGTTGCTGAGGCTGGCTTTGGACTCGAGATCCTCCTACCTCAGCCTCCCAAGCTGCTAGCATTACAGATGTGTAGCACCAGGCCCAGCCAAGACACTTTCCTTGAGAGGAAAACATCCCCTGCACTGAGGAGTGCTCGCGGCATCCTTCAGTGCCACGGTTGCTAATAAACAATTCCCAGGTTGTTGCCGTCTAGGCTGTAAGCTGCAAAAAGCTGGATTCCTGCTGGCTGTGTGGGTAGAGATCAATGTTTGCTCACAACACAGAGTTGGTAAGGAAATTTTTTTTTTTCCTTCTCAAGCTTACTCTGGAGTCTTTCCAAAAAAGGAGAGTACTGCACAGAACAGTTCATGGAATGAGAGATGGAAAGTGCTTTCAGACAGATGGGGATAAAAAAAAAAAAAAAAGAAAGCAAGCCAAGAAAGTAACGCATGCTCTAAGCACTTAAGATACCAGAGAGATATTGGAACTGCAGAATAAAGGTGCCGCCTGATCCCACCCGTGGGGAGGAGACCTTGGCTCACTGAATGATGGAGAACAGGTGTCACCTCCACTCTAAGACCAAGCTCCCACCACCACTTGGAAATCCTCCCCATAGACAGAAGCAAACACAAACCTTGAATACTCTCTTTATTCTCTTACATCAGTTAAGTTTGTTCAGAACATTACAGTAGGCATGAGGGGAAAAATAAATGCAATTTTAAAAACTCGATGTGTTCAAAGTATACTATATGAAACCATGCCATTACTCTTAGAAAAAAGAAAGCATTCCAAATTAATATTTTGATGAAAGAACAAGAACACCTTCAAAGATGGCATGTGTAAGGTTAAGTGCAAGAAGTGTTTCATCCCAGTTATTTTAGAGAAGCGCTGGAGTGGTGCCTAAGATTTGAAATATTCAAATCCTTTAAGGTTTCTGAATGGAAACTGAAATGATGCACGAGTTCAGTGGCTTTCGATTTCCTGCTTTATCTCAGAAATATACGGATGATCTTTGCCATGAGCTACTTCCATGATTGCAATGGCCTAGGAAAGAGCGAGACAAATAACAGATGAGAGCCCCGAAGACAGTTCCTCATACCTCCGCCCGCCCGGGGAACTGGAATTCAAGGAGGACTTCTCTGCTTTAAGGCATGGAATGCAAACTAGCTTCTAGAGCTTTTGTTCTCCTTCACAGTCTAGTTTCTTATCAAAAAAAGCAGACAAGATTATCTGTAATCGACTAGTCATCCTTTGGACTGAGTAAGACATTCTGCAAAAATATTTAGGTAGTAGCTGGAGAAATGGTGTACAGAAACTGACTTCATGACATTCTTTTGTCCCAATATTCTATGTATTTCTGCAACTATCAACACTTTCCAATTATGACCTAACTGGATAATTTTTCTTCAACCTCACTAAGTCATAAATGAGATGACAAATTCCATGGTCTAAAGAAAATTTTACATTTAATTCATAGTTCCATCCTGGCTAGGCCCTGACCCTTCCATTTGTGATGTGAGGACTTACCCCATTTCCCTGAATAGTTCATTAGGAAACTCTGGGAATGTGGAGAAGTAGGCCTCCAGGCCTAGTTTGAGACCACAACAATTATAAACAATCTCTTACAGGAGCAAACAGGCTGTTTCTCAAATTACACTGTGCTGTTAACTTCCATAAAAAGAATGAGGAGAATCAATACCCAGGAGTATGTCTCTGAGCTACTGTAAGGGGAGGCACAGCAGAGCCATCAAACACTTAGAGGAACTGCCATGCAGATGCGATTCCCCTACCCTGGGTCCTGGCATGACTAGGAGGACTGAAGCTCTCAACTCAGACCCCTATTTGAACGAAGACCCTCCCTGTACCCCAGCTCCTTACTTCACCCATATGAGTCTTAACTTCCTTCATCAGGAAAGCCTATCTCATTTTTGTGAGAATTAAAAGGAAAAAAACACATGAGGGTCCTATAGTGTTTAACTGGTACTGGAAGAAAGGTGATGATGGAGTGCATTTTAGAAATTGCAAATGCATCATCAAGCATCTTATTTTGAATCCTGAAGGGACAAATGGAGAATTCCTTGCCTCCTGGCTTAGCCAGTGGCCTCCCTGGTTTCCCATGGGATGGGTAGTATCCCTCCTTCTCGGTCACAGCCATGGGCTGGGCCTGTGATCTTGGTCAGCCCCTTCTGCTGTTCCAACCTCCATCTGCTGAACTCAACCCTGCACCTGTGGCTGAAGGGTGGTCAGGAGCTGTTCCTCTACTAAGGAGGCCTCCTGGCCACTGGACTCCTGACCTTGAGTCCCACATACCTTCTTCAGGGCCTTCTCTCCTGCAGCTTTGTTTTCCAGGCCCATGTACAGTCTTCCCAGCTTCAACCACATGGAGGCCACGTTGAGGGAGTACAAAGGATAGTGCTTACTGGAAGAAAGGAAGAGACAACAGGCCTCCTTGTCAGCACTAAACAGAACCACAGACTGAGCGCAGGAAGCCTGTGGCTGCTGAGCTTGAGGCCTAGTACTCCACAGCAAAGGGTTTCTCCAACCCTGCTGGGCTCCGGGCAGGGTTTGGATGGGTTGATACCACCTCCTTGTCACATGCTAGCCACTGTTTGCAGTTTGTGCATTTCAGAAAAGCTACATCAAAACTGCTAGGGAAATCCTACACAAAAATGTTTGTGAACCAAACATTCAATCCCAGTCCAGATTTTCCTACTGCTGGAGTACCCAAAGCAAGACACTGAAAATACCTTAAACTAAATGCCCCATTTGTGAGGGCAGCCATTGGTCCTGGCCCCTCCCATCAGAAAGATAAGACGCACTGTGTGTGTGAGTGTACTAAGACCCCGCCCTTCTGCTATACCCTGCTAAGTTGGTTTAACAAAACTACAAGCCCTCTGGAGTAAGGAAAATACCTCTTGTTTCTTCTAGAGATTCCTTCACTATTGTCCAGCAGAAGGGTTTGTATCCAGAAGGTACTCTCTGGTTTGAAAAGAGGGCTGACTACTACAGTCTGTTTAGGAAAGAGCCATTTCCCTGGGAACAGGGCCTAGGAGGCAGCTTCCATGTGAGAGAGTATGTAAGAGGTGTTTATTTACAGTCTATTCCACTCAGTCTACCCTGAAAGTATGTCCATTGAATTCCTGAGTAGGAGGCAACTTGCTGCCTGGAGGAAGTCCTAGGACCAGCAGCCCCCCAGGCCAGAACTGGGCCTCCAGGAGGGGCTAAGCTAAGGAAGGGTCCAGCACAGCAAGACGCTGCTGGGGGAACAAGCTCAAGGCTGAGAACAACCTCAAGTCTGCCACTGCTTTCTCAAAAGAGTTGTGCATGAGCCAGAGGACTTCTTACCCACACCAGGAAAAGGGAAGACTGAGATTATCTCTAATTCAACAAATTGTTTCTAAGACTTTAAGAACTGGCTTCCCCTTGAGCTCCCCCTGCTGGCTATTCATGGCACAGTGGATAGCAGAATGGGCAGTACAAATTCAGAAAAGACACAAGCTTTACAGTCTCCAATCATATAGCTTGAGGGGTACTAAGGGCTTCTCAAACTCATGAAAAACACCTAGGGTGCTTTTGGGACACAGGGGTTTCCTGATCTAATGCCAGAGATTTTGATCAATTTGGTCTACTTGGTCTTGGGTTGATCTTATAAATGGCATAATGTCCAGGTCTTTGGGGAGCCCTCCCGCAATCAGATCCAGCCCATTCCAGTCAGAGCAAGATGACAATGCCACTACTTCATTTGTCACCTGCTTTGAGTATCCTGTCCTAGGGACAGGATACTTCCCTATGGCTAAGTATTACTACTACAAAATAAAACCCAACTTGCTTTCTTCAAACCTGTGAGGGAGGCATTAAATGACCACAGCCAATACACTGGTGCCAGTTTCCCCATATGCAAAGTGGGACTGCAACTTAAAAAGGCAAAGGGAGGAGATGGTGTGAGTAGTGATGGAAAAGCAGAGTTTCAAGACCATCATTTACCAGTTCATAAGGGCCATCTACTTTGGAAGGGGAGGGTAGGTACAATAGCAAAATGGTGGCTTTTTAATACTACTTTCAACTAGCTATTGTGGATACAGGTCCTGAATGGGACCAAAGAGGGATCTTACTCTCTCCCCTGCCTAACTTCAATCTGCCTCCTCAGATGTCTCCTCAGGACAGAGGGAACAGGTCTGGGTCAGTGGAGCAGAGCCCTTGCACCTGCATCTCCAGATGTGGTTACAGAGAAGCAGCAGTCATTCTGGGTGTGTCATGACACAGGACAAGAAGATGACACAGCTAACCTTATGCCCTCAAAACCACCAATCCCATTCCATGCTAGGATGATCAGAACAGCCATTGCAATTACCTGTAGGGCTTAATGATCTTCTGACCGTATCTCAGGGCTCCTTCCCAGTCCTGCATGTACAAGCAGACCCCCATGGCCTGGTACATCATGTGCAACATATATACATTACTGTCCTCAAACACGGAACTCATCTTCTCCTGACTGAGCTCGCAGATCTCCAGCAGCTCACTAGGGGGTGCTGTGGCGTCAAGGAAATGACTGGCAGGAAGGGGAGCAAGGTGGGGTGGGGGGGTGGGGGGATGCTGCCCTATCCTTCCCCAGGCAGTATTCAAGGAGTTATTTTTGTCCACTCCATCCCCTCCCTCACCACCTGAAAAAAAAAGTAACGGGGCTGGGGCATAGCTCAGTGGTCAAGTGCTTCCTTAGCCTGTGCGAGGCCTGAGTTCAATAAATTACAGAAAGTCAAGTAAAAGAGAAAGGAATTACATTTTTCTCTAAGAAATAAACGAGGAAAGGAATTTTAGCCACAGTGTACAGACCCTCAGCTCTGATATAGACAATGTTGATTAGAATCAGTTCTCAGTCTTTCAATTAAATTCAAATCTTCAACCAAACTGGGACCCTGAGCACTTCAGCTGGAGCATTTTCAATGAGGTTTACCCACCAGGGCAAAGGTGGTGTTGTGTGTTTTGGTGCTGGTACTGAACCCAAGACAACTCACGCATTAAACGTACGTTCCACCACTTGGCTACACCCTCTACCTTCCAGATTCTTAAGCTGAGAAACAACATGCCTTTCCATAATTTCCTCTCACCAGTTTTAAGGTCTGCCCTCTGAGGTAAAAATCTAATCCTTTTTCAAATCCTAAGAAAATGCTACAATGCAGTGGTCAAGAACACAGTTCTGGTAGGCAGCAGGGCTAGACTCCTAGGTGTGTCACCATCAGCAGTGTCCCCTGGGCAAGTTACTACCTGGTACCTACGAGACTGCCTCCTCACATGCTGCATGGCAACAGCCCTACTTGGTGCCCTTGGGAGGAGAGTCCAGATAAGCAAGGTTCTTGACACTGTGCTCTGCCCAAAGCACAATACCCAGCAAAACAGAGCCTGCCAGGGATTGCTCTCCAGTCTTTTGCCACAAGCAGCTCTTTACCAAAAGAGTCGAATAAGGAGAAATAAGAACGGCACGGTGACATGTGACAAAGTTGGCACCATGTCATGGGTGGTCAATACATCTTCACACATTCACCAAGAGGCAGGCCTCCTTTAATATCCAGAATCTCAAACACACCTCTTGCCAATTTCCTGCCACTTCTCAGCGAGGGACAGTAAGCTGCCTGCACAGTTGTAAAGGATATATTTGTAGTGCTTGGCCCTCCGGAATTCCTCAATGACGTTACGTGCATATCTGATCATGTCACGGATGGCTTCTGCCTTTGGGGGGTCACTGAGTTTGCGGATTTCCACCTTGGCTGTATCCTGAGGGAAATGTACACAAGCGTAAGGCTTTATCTCCCATGGAAACCATACTGATAAGGAAACCTCTCGATACATATTCCCACACAGAAGCAGGGCTTGCCCATTCTAAGATTACAGCAGAAAAGAAGGAAACCTGGCAATATCTAAGGGACATTCAATAAGCTGTTACTTTCACAAGCACACACCCGCATGGGCGCGTGCACGTGCGTGTGAGATATACTGGGGACTAAACCCAGAGATGCTCTACCACTGAGCTACACCATCAGCAGGACTTTTTCCTTTGAGACAGGGTCTCAGTCAATTGCGCAGGCGGCTGTCCTCAAGCTTGTGATCCTCCTGCCTGAGCTTCTGGAGTAGCTGAGATTACAGGGGTTTGCCTGGCACTCCATCACCTTTTTACAAAAACAAAATATTGATTTTTTAGACAATGTTCCCTAGGTGGGACACCAAGAATGTATCTGCTCTGGGTAGATGTGTGTTCACCTAACTACACATGAAGAGACTAGAGTAAGGTGGGGGCGGGGTGGCACTCACAAAACCAATCTGGGGCAGAGCTGGGGCAAATCCCGTGAATTCACGTCAAGAGGCTGGAGGGCCTAACATGGCTCTTAGCTGCTCTTTTCCCTTCCCTCTCTCTTGAGCAATCATTCTCTTTTCAAGAAACAGGCATTTGGCTGATCTTTCTCTTATTTGTACAGTGACTGGAAATGTTTTCATCAGCTTTGGGGAGCAGGTCTAAACAGAGATCTGGTCTGACTGGATTCCCCCTGGCTGCCTGGTAAGGTGGGTCGAAAGGGTCAAAAACACCAGAAGAGGATAATCTGCCCAGAACACAGGGAGCTCATCCACGGCAGGGGTCCTGGGCCAGAGCGCAGTGCCAGCCCTTGGCCCGTCAGTGACATACCTTGTCTTTTGTGGTGCACTCCTGGCATTCACAGGTAAAAAAGTAAGAATCTCTTAGCCGGTCATTCCTGTCTTCTGTTGGGTATAGGAGGTCAATATAGCTGGTAAATACCTAAGGAGCCAAGAAGGTCGAGCTTCAGTTTGTCACAGAGAAAGTCAACCAAACCACTCACAACTGTGGACACCTGAGGTGGTACTCCAGGGCCAGAGGAGAGTCACCGCAGAGGACTATGCTATTTGCCTTAAGGCACTGAGTTTCTGAAATTCTAGTCACCTAATCATGTCCAGCTCCTTATGGTGGAGAACCTACAGATTCCGAGCCCATAAAACCAGCAAATTGGAGGGTTGAAAGGTTCCCTGCCATCTTGTTCCTCGTCAAAGAGAGCAGGCTGTGGATGTGTCCTTAGTCTCATGGACAGATGCCACGGCCCCGCTGGGATAAGAGTAGACTCATTCCTGATGTTGGGCCTGGGCTGTCTCTGCCTGGCCTTTGTTTGGCCCCTTTTATTTCACAACGTGGCATGGTTCGGGTGAACTTGTGTCACGGCTGATATATGCAGGGGGAAGTGTGGACACACACGTACTGCCAAGTTCACCTTTTCTCCTGACATCAGAAGGTTACAGAGCAAGAGGTACAGCTCAAGAGGCTGAGACCAGCGGCTCTGGTGGCCCCAGAAGTCAGTGCAGGGAAAACACAATTTCAGGACACCACTTGCTATGGACTCAGCCAGCAGGCAGTTCCTGACCTGAAGTGAACATCCTACCTCTGGGCTCACAGGGTTCTTCTGTCCTTGTTTTTTGTTAACAGGTTCCACAACTAAGACTTGGAGCATATGGAGAGGGCCAGCACTGAGATGTCCATTATCTACTCACTGGGACGGCACTGGCTGCTCATCCCACACAATCAGGCAAATGTCTGCCTGAACAGATGGATTTCTCAAAGCTGCCAGTGTGCCAGTGACCTTGGGCGCCGCCAGGCAAGCAGCAGGGAGCAACATGGGGCTAGGTGCAGCAGGGGCAGCCAAGCTCTCCAACCAAAGAGCAGGAATGGACATGTGGTTCATTCTGATACTGAGGAATGGACTCCTTCCTCTCTGAAGGGCAGGAAGCCCCCAAAATAGTGAACTTCCCAAATGGAAGTTATGGTATTTAAGAACTGTGAGACCTTGCAGGCAACAGTAACTGTGGACAGCCCTGCCATGCCACGCATGGCAACAGTTGGCCAGATTTTCTTAGAAACAACTAGGATGGACACAGTGCAACCAACAGAAGGTTCCAGAAGGTGGCGACAAAGGCCACTCCAGTGTCAATGCTCACAGCTCAAACTGAGGAGACAAACCCCTCATCCCTCCTGTCAGCCCACAGGAGCACTGGGGCCCAATGGTTATACTCTGACTCACTGAAATTGTGTTTTAAGAAGGAGTAATCTAGGTAGCCTCCATCAAACATCTGTACACCTATACAGCCTGGCCCTGAGCAGGCCACCCTTGTCACATGGGTTTAACAAAGGGTAGAAAGGCCAGTCTATATGCTGGGCATCAGGTCCTTGTCTACCTGAGAACCAGTTAATACCTTTCAAAGAAATCTAAGCATTTCTCATTTAGCACCCCAATAATTATATTTAATATATATGTACCTTAAATATGTACTATAGTATATATGTACTAGTATATAGTATATATGTACTATAAATTAAACTGAAATTGAACTTCAAATGTGTGATCCTAGTCCCTAAAAGTTCACATGTCCTGCTAGGGAGTTACTTAAGAGCACAGAACATTTGTACAGTCATCCATCAGTCCAGCCTCTCACAGATGAGAAGTCTCTACAGTCACATAGGGAAAGGGAGAAGGGAAAGTGAGCAGGTGGCGGAGACCTAGCTGTTCCCGCATCCCTAAGCTGGGGAGCAGGGGGCTGGTGGTGCCTCTTCACCTCAACTGCCTCCACCTCCCCATCAGTGCACACAAATGGCAGCTTAACTGGAATCACTCCCGACAGTGCCTCCCGGAGACTGCAGATTTGTCCGCACTGCCTTTTAGAACAGCTGCTTAATTAAGCCTACTGTCACAACCACCTGTGGCCACATACCTCTTCTCCAGGACTGATTTCCTGTACGGCTCTTACTTCCGCCAGGGTCCCCTTGTAGGTCACAATGACATTGGGGCAACAACTATGATTCATCAATGCAACACTGTCAACCAGAAGAGAAAACCCAGTTTTGTGAATGGCACAGACATGACTATTTCAGTAACTCCTTGGCCACTTACTTGCTGAGTTAGAGGAACTGAGTCTTTGTAAGGCAACAAAAATATATAATAGGCAGCACAGACTATTCTAAAAAGACTGTTTTGTATGCATTTATAACAATATTTAACATCTTAAACTTTATATTGAAGAGTAAAATCTACCAAAAAACACTGCTATCTAAGCTGACCACAATTTTTTAAAAAAATGCCAAAAATATTCCCTCCTAGCAGATGTGGGACCAAAACCCAGTATCTTCAGCTACATTATGTACAAGACAAGTGAGTTATTGTTTCCAAGTGGCTTTTTGTCTAAGTGGATCATTTCTAGCATGCTTCCTTCAGATGTCGAGAAATAGCAGCTGCTTGTGAGGGAGGGAGGGAGGGAGGGCTGTGACCCTGGAAGTCATGGAGAAGCCCATGTGAGTCTGTCTGCACCTCAATTTCCTCATCTGGAAAATTGGGACATTATTGCTCCTGCTGCTCACTGTCTGCTTTTCAGGGACAGTGAGGAGGAGAGATTCGCCTGTGCGAGGGGCTTTGAGCTTTCTGATTATATGAAGGTCAAAGTTCTGAGAACAGAAATTCCTAAACTACGGGGAAAGAGTGCTTGATCTCTGAAAATGCTGCCTTTGAAATCACAATGCCCATAGGATTTCTGCCCAAGGGACTTCCCCCAATTAAAACTGCCCAGAAACAGGGGCTCATGCTCCTACATGCATATGCACCACTGTTCTGATGGCCAGTGCCACCGGCCTGACCTGTGGTGACCAGAACCCCTCTCCTGCCTGCCTCAAGAATACAAAAAAGGGAAGGGGTTGCCAAGACTGACGAGGATGCACTCCAGGGTGTGCCATGTCCCGGTGGAGTGTGGTGTGTGGCCTTCCCCTGCTAGAGATCTGAGCAGAGTGTGAGGCTAGCCTTGTGTCTGGGACAAACAGGTAGCAGGTTCCAGTTTTGTGGTCTTATTCTTGGGGAGAGATACCTCTGCCCTGCATCACAGCCTACCCAGCTTCCTGACAAGTGATGCATAAGGAATGAGGACCCAGGAAATCCAATAAACAAAGGCACCAAAAGGGTGGTTACTGAACGAAAAATACCTCCTTGCAGAAGTATTAAGTAATCCCTTCTTTCAACAGACCTCTGGGTATCTTTGTAAGGAAGGTGGGAAAACAGCACCAAGGCAGGAGGCCTAGAGGAAGTCCTGTTCTGGATCAGCACTGGAGGGAAGAGGGCGAGACCTAGATACCAGCACTTCCTCATCTTTAAGATACTGGGACACCAACACTGAGGAGACCATATCATTACTGAAGGTGCTGCCATATGCCTTTTCCACAGAGCCCAATGCCCTTTCTCTCTCTCTCCCTTTTCCCAAGAGCAAAAGGCTAAAAAAGAACCTCTCCCAAAATACACCTCTTTCCTCACTATCACAATTCAAACTGCACAGTCTGGCCTCAGGAACGGTAGTGTCATGAGGAAACTTTCTGTATCTCTGGCTCCAGCAAGCCTGTGACAGGTGCTCAGGAGATGCAGACCTGCAGAGATTCTTCTCCTTCTGACCCACTTAGTGCATGGAGCCTGGCAGCTGCACACACACTCCAGGAGTAAACACAGTAGCCTCGGCCAGGGCATAGTGTTGGGGTTTTCCCCACATGTCAAGGTAACCAAGGCCCCTGCGAAATGTAATGAGCAACCTCCCTTTGGATTAATTCAGACAGGGGTATAGGAAGGCTGCCCAGATTCCATCTGTCAAGTGAGGACCTAACTTCAGGCACCAAAGTCATTCTGGAAATACACATTCCATCAGAGACAAGGGCAAAGCCATACCCTTTATTACATTACTCACATATTCCAAAAATACAGAGAAAAATCTGATAGTTCTTCAAATTTTTTCTCTAGTTCACTACTTTAGCAGAATCTCTCTCCAAACTGCACTGTTTTTGTATTGGTATTAGTCATAAAAAGGCAGTTGGACAAGAAGCTTGTGTATTCTTTACACAAGTCTGTGACCAAATTCTTGGTTAGCAATTAATGTTTCACTTTGAGCTTAAGAAACCCCAACAGTATAGACGTGCAGAAAGCAAATTTCTCAGCCGGGCCTGGGCTGCTCCTTCCATGCACACTGTAAAATATTCTTTAATAACAGCTCTCTGCCTAGCAGGACTTAACAAGCAACCATCCTCCTAACTACTACCTTCAGATCCTTAAGTGTAGGGGAAATATTTTGAAATCTGGCAGATTAAAAAGCTGTCTTAATTCACTTGGAGTTTCATGTCTGCCACATGCGGTTAGGTGGGTTATATAAAAATCTTTAAAAATATCAAATTAGTGTTAAATAAGTACAAAGAAAAAGAAATGAAGTCAAACTCAACCTACTCAGGAAATATTGCAGATCCCAAATGAGAAAGCTCTTCATCTTCAATTGTGAAGCCATTACAGTTAACCTGCAGTGAAAAGGGGGAGAAAGGAGAGATGGGCTACAGCTTTAATTTTGACTTTTAACAAATTAACTGGGGAGATGTTCTGGTTTAGTGGTTTTAAAACCTTTCTTTTGGCCAGGGCATCCTTTGCTCAAACAAAATTTACTCATCAGTCCCATGTAAAACAAACAAAAGCAGAACTGGTAGGGTTGACGGACCTCCTCATGCACCCCATCTGCACACAGTGTCCCCGGGAACACCGTGGACTTCTGTGGCTGCACAGACCGCAGTCTGCGTATCAGCAGGGGAGACAGGGCACTTGGAGTCTAATCCAAATTATGCCACAGCTTTTTGGTGTGATCTAGAGCTCACTGCCAAGTCCTCTGCCCTTAAAAAAGGAACCACTTAATCCAGTGCCTATCTTGGAAGATGAGGAAGTACCTGGGAAAGCCCTTAGACTTCTAATCTAATTGTTGTCTCTTCTTTTGAGAGGCAGAGGGACCAAGGGCCAGGAGCCAAGAGAACTGAAGCCTTGCCTTTCACATCTCAGTCAAATCAACCACTGGCCACTTTCTCATCCTTGAAATGTTGCCACAAACGTATCCAGGGCAACTCTTGCCATTTGGAAGGTCTTAGAATGAGCAGGTTGAAAATGGAGATGTCACATGCCAACTTCCAGATTCTATAAATTTGTTCTTTCCATGGACACTTACTGAAAGGCTCAATGTACAGGGTACTATGCATAGAAAGAGAAATCACCTAGTGTCTTGGGGGACAACTCAGTGAACATTCTGTATACACATCTACAATTTCAGAGCTGGAAGGGAACTCAGTCTCTTCACTTTCTAGAAGATGAATCTGAGGTCAGGGAGAAGATCTGGCTGGTCTAGTCACAAGGTGAGCTGGTGGGAAAGGCCCAGACTCCTGCTCATCCCATAAGGTCTGCATGGTGAATGGCTTCACCTCACTCCCTTGCACACCTGCACTGCAACCTCTTAGACCAGCAGATGGGCTTGTAAAAGCAGCATTCACTGAGCACTGACTCCAGGCCAGGCACTGCTAGGTACCACAGATCTAACACCTCATAAATCTGCAGCATCTCTTGCATTATTGTAACAACCCTTTTTACAGATATGAAAACGGAGGCTGGGTTGGGGGTTTCAGAGGTTAAGTGACTCGTTCAAGGACATGAAATAGTAAGTGGCATGTCAGCAGTCAGAATTCAGACCCATCTCACTGCAAAGTCTGGCTTCTTTGCACTGTGCTATATTTCTTTTAAAAGTATTTGGCTTTATTAAATATTAATGCGGCAATTTCACTTAAAACTAAAGGACCACTGGTGAAAAGGCTTGGAAACGGTGGTACATACTCAAGTAAGGGCAGTGACAAGTTTCACTTATTTACCGAAAGAGGGCGAGAGAAAAAACAAAAAGGGGGGCATGGGAGGGCACTACGGGTCAGTAAAATATCAGCCTTTGTAATCCCGAGGGCTGGGCATTTCTTAGTGGAAGACTTAGTATACTATGTTTTTGTGTGCCATTTCCAAGTATCCTGACCAATTCTACCTTTGGGACATTACCAATGACCATTACCAATGAGTATCAACCAACAATACGTAGGACTAAATCAGGATTTTAATTCATTCAACAATATTAATCTGTCAAGAGTATGAACCATGTGTCCTGCACTTTATTGGCTAGGTACTAAAATGACCTACACAGTCTCACTCTGGACATGAGCATGCCTCAGCAGCATCCAGCACCCACTACAGCTGTTTGCAGAATCAGTAAGAGAATTTAGTAAGAATTATCAAAACGAATCCAGAGACAGACAGGCCCTGACCCCCTTGGATGATGGGATTCTTGCTCCCTTGCTTTTTTAGCTGCTTCCTCTGCAGCAAGCCCAGCTAGCAGTCTACAACTCTGGGTTCCCTCAGCCTGGACCATCCTGACCATCACTCACTTTATTCTCGCCCTTGCTCCCCTCACTGGGGAAGAGTGTGGGTGTTTCTTCATAAACAGAGGCTCCTGTAAGCTTAAGTGTCATTACTGTTCCTTTTGGGGAGGCGGTGATGGTGTTTAAGTCAAATTGCATAGCAATTTTCCTGCCAGCTTTCCCTCCCTTTTGAGATATCCCTAGAGAAAAAAAGTGCACTTGCACGTTGAAAAAGACTCAAGGGCCACAGTCTTTTTTTTTTTTTTTTTCCCCTCAAGTCAAATCAGGCATAAGTGCCTTGCTAAAGCTATTCTCATAATTAGCATTTAGACTAGATGTAGGCTACACACCAAAAATACACTTCCCAACCATGCACACGTTCCCAGTGATTAAAACACACCTCGATGCTGTCAAAGGAGTGCAGTCACCTCTGGCTGCCAGGTGCTGCTGGGCAGCAACTTAACACCCAGCAGCCTCCTGTGGGCCCTACTGAGGGAGGGCTTAGAGGCTGGGACAGAAGACACACAGCAGGGCCTGAGGTGCAGGACCAGGGTGGCATGGGGAGGGAGTCGCACTTCTCATTTTTGCTTGGGATTCTGAATGCCCCTTTTCAAATTTACATATGAAAAAAGATGTGTGCATGTTATGTGTACACACAGGCTCTTAAAATGGATACTATAATTTGATAAATATAAAGCCTAAAAAGGATTACTAGAGTTTTGTGTGTACTTTTCTCTTAGGCACGTGACTGTCCTAATTTTTCCGAGTCCAAAGACTGACTCATTTTCACAATTATACTTGCACTTGTGAGATCAAGTGTTTTGACTTGGTTATAAAAATGCCACTTCAACATGGAGAAGTCGTTTCAACATGAACGACTATGTTAAGAGGAAAAGTTATCTTTTTTCCCAGCTTAAGAGGATATATTTCACGGCCCTGCTTTCTCATATAAATGTGTCTCATTGAAAAAAAAAAAAAAATCACAAATCCAGATTCTCAAAAAATTTAAAAGAAGTCAATTCTTCAACTTTCCATGGTCCGTCCAATCCTCCATCTTAGGATGCTTAGGAAAATATGGGGTAAATCCAGGATAATGTGAAGATCAGAAAGATTTTTCATTACTTCCATCTTAAAGTTTATAACTTGAACTTGATATTTATTTCTTTTATAAGGAATAACTTTTTTCTGATTATAAAAGTCACAAAGTTGAAATTTATCTACATAAATAAAGCCTATTAAAATAATTCACTGAATTTGAACAGTGATTCTTCAGGGAGTGGAAGTGGGTAGAAATAATGAAAGACCTTTCTTTATATGTGTAAGTTTTAAAGTGTGTGCTTTTCAAACTTTTTCTTTTTTGTATCTTTTTGGTCATATATGTTCATTGTAGAAAATCCAGACAATCACCCAGGAGAACAGGAAACACTGCCCACACCTCAGAAGACAACGCACAGTGGGACCTTTATGCGGCTCTCCCATGCGCGTGTGCTTCCATGTTACGCGTGGTCCACCTGCTCTTATTCTTCATGCCATGTCACTGACATTTCCCACATCTTCAGGCAGTCTTCAAACACAACTTAAAAGGCTGTTACTTCAATCAGGTGGCTATGCCACACAATTTGTTTAATCAAACTCTGACTGCTGGGCCCTTTCCCTTTCTCCTTTCCCCTCCTTCCCTCTAGTCCTTTCTTCCCTCTGCTTTTAAAAGAACCCCATTAACAAACAACTTGCAGGTAAATCTCTGCCCATATCTCTGATTATTTCCTTAGTACAGATTTCTGGAAGTGGAATTACTGGGTCAAAGGGAACAGAGGTGATACATGCTCTATTCTAAGATGAAAACGTGTCAGTGCCCCCCAGATTTTTTAATACACCTAGAGACTGAAGATTCTGGCAAGGGATATAGCCGCTTGCACCACAGAATGGCATTCCAGTTCTTCTTTCTTTGGGAAGGTCACCTTCAAAGAAATGCCCAGTATGTAAAGGAAAATACAAGATCATGTGAAGGAGAGAAACCCAATGCAGCAAGTCAAGAAGAGCAGCCATGCGGCACCCTCTCTCCTCATGTCCCAACAATGCCCAAGCTTTAGCCTTTCCAGTGGTCAAGTGTCCAAGTCTTTAATCACTTCTAAGGTGTTCTTGTCCGGAAGTCTCTCAAATTTGTTTCTTATATCTGATCCTGGAAAACCTGAGCTTCTTTAAACAAGACCCTTGAGCAAAGATCCCATGCACCTGGATGAGTGGGGATCAGACAGGGCCTCCTTCTCGGGGTATCTGTAAACCTCCGCTTTATCAGCACAGCCTTGGTAGGAGAAAAAAACCCAGTGGAGACAAAAGGACATTTTCTATCAGAATGGAAAGTTTAAGAACCAGAAAGTATAACAATGTCAGAATTAGATGAGCAAGTGCTAGAGAACCGGAGCACTGGCAGATCCTTTGTTTTCATGAACACTTCTGAGGCAGAGGCAGAGGCGAATGTCCTCTGCTCCCCATTCAGTGAGGGTCAGCACAGAGAGTACCTTGGTCTGTTCAGGTCACTTAGTGAGGCTATGGCAACACAGGACCCAGGGGGCCCAGTGCCTTGTTGTCAAGCAGATGCCAATGTTCTGTTTCAATTCATCTTACTGAGTGTGTGCTGGGGACGGGTTCAGAGAGGGAAAAGTCAAAGCACTGCCTGACGCTCGCATCCTTACCTGTGCAAAGAGCACAACGAGGCTGCTGTGGTCAGGGAATTCGAGGTGCCTGGAATAGAACTGATGGAGAGCAGCAATGTCGCTCTGAATCAAATCCTTCTTCTCATTGTCCAGCTTATCCAGATCTGTGAGTGAACAACCCATTACCCTGTAGGAAACACTGTACTGCTGGGTTTCCTTACTCTAAAGGGCATGGAAGAGAGGGGTAAAACCCAAAATGCAGAGAACATTTTTCCCTATTTGATGTAACTGAAAAACCCTGGGGAAGGAAAGCATGTCACTTCTTCCTTCTCTCGCTCTAACAATCAGAAGTCACTCGGGACATGAAATTTCAACTGACCATTAGCAACGGGGTCAGGACTGAGGGGTGGAGACTGATAACCAACCTCAGCAAAGTCAAGGGCCCCCATCTAGCCCTGGGAGCTGGGCATGGTCAAGTTGACCTGATTTAATGCCTTTCGGTAAGAACATTGGCTTATGGACCACAATTCAGCAACGATCCAAAAACAGTCCACATGATTGGACAGTCAGCAAGACATAGTTTGGGGTGAAATGGTTCATCTTATGCGTTCTTATCTCCCTTTAATTATTTCCTAATAAACCTGTCAACTCGGAGAAAAAAAGCTTAAAAGCACTTTCAGAATGGCACACAAGTCAAAATATAACAATTTAAAAATCACCATCCCTACTAAGAGACCAAGCTATCCCCTTCCTTGCTTCAAACCAGTCTAATCACATTAAATTTGTGGCTAAAATAATTGCCCAGCCGGTCACTAAAAGACTTACGTGATTCAAACTCCTTCACAGCTAACAATTTCTCTGAAGGTGTTCTCTCTGGGTGGATTTTCTAGTAATTGGGAAAGAAATCACAGGTACAGATGTTAACAACCAGAGTAAAAATGTAGCGCTTTCACTTTTACACCAACAGGAAGAAAAAGCAATAATTTTCAAGGAAGTGAAGAAAGCTACCCAAGGAGCCCACCACTTGGGCTCTGAGTGCCCAACATCCAAATCTAAAGGGCTCTTTTAAAAAGCTTTTTAAAAGTGTCTGCTGTGTTTCTAACACCCTGAGAATACTATGCACACAGTAGGCTCAGAAATGCTTGTTATGGGAAAGAACAGGGCCAGAAAACAACTTTTTAGGGCCCTTACTTGAAAGGACCGAGTCTACAGGCAAACCATCCTATTTATTATTTCTCCTTCTAAAAAGGAACAAAATCAAACCCCCCATCCATTTTACACTTTCTTTAAGCATAGGCTAAAATGATCTCAAATTCTGTGTTTGAAAAAGAACACTTTTGGTTGTATCTGTGAGCCCAGATTCACTTTAAACGTGGTGCTGGCTTTGTTCTAGACACCCCAAGAGGAGCTAACAATAGTAAACCCGCTAGGCTTTGAGAACATGAATAAACTTGGTGTTGACAAGAGTTCAATCGCAGAGCTCAGGAGCTGGCCCCAGGCCTCCTCTTTGTAATCTGGCTATTCAGTTTGGGGATACAGGTGGTCTAGCAGGGCGCTCTCACCTCCCTAGTTAACATGTTAAGCTTCCCCTTGGTAGTTTGGTAGCCTGTCTCCCCTAATCCTTTGCAAGCTACTAGAATACAAATGGCCAGGTTTTTTAATCATCAAGGCCTATAGAGATGAAAAGATGGTCAGGTAACTTTTCATTTAATGGACTATTAGTGCTAGCAGTAATTACAATAAAAGCTGAATGAAACTAGTGTAAACTCATCATAGCATTCAGACTCCCCTCCTGGTGGCAAAACATTTCAATAGTTCTTTTTTCGGAGCAGAAATCTTCCATTCACAGGATGCACTTCTGTAAGACTAATAAGTCATCTTGCCTGGGAAAGCCTTTCATTCAGGAAAGCAGACCAGCTTCTTCTGAATTCTTAACATTACACTATAAATAACACCAGTAAGACCAGTCTCCGAAGCCTCTGAAGATACACATAATCTGATACCATCTGACAGTTTACTTACCCTGAACCTCAGTCTGTCACACCATTTCCCTGTACCCTTTTTATCCACCATCTACTCTGCATAAACTTAAAGGCAGCTGTTCTTAAGGATCTAAAAGTGAGCCCCCTCCAGGGAAAACAATTTTGATTTTCTGGTCTCAGTCCATGGTATCCCTTGAATGTTTCTGGTGACTCTGATCAGTAATGTGGCTTTTTGATAGCACGGGACCCAAGCTGAACACAGTGTTCTGAATCAGTGGCCTGGGTACAGATGTATGCTAACTGCTGCACTCACACTTGGTTTTCACTGGAAAATATAGACAAATTTTAAGTGGAGGTGGGTGTTAGAAGTCATATGGAAGAAAGAGGTGGATAAAATTCTCCGCTTTCAAAGATTAACAATACAGAAACCTTGCCACCAACTTCTCCATCAACACAGAGAACAGACTTCCACGGACATGTGCCTCCTAGACTTCACACCACCTACTGCAATGGCCATAAGGACAAGTGCTTATGGTGCTTCCCTATCCTCAGTACGGGCCTCTGGAGATCACGTGTCCAATGATCCTCAAGTGGGAAGGACCAACAAACAAGGGGCAAACAGTCTCGTATCACCTTTGGAGAACAGTGAGTTAGTGACAGCCTTTTCCCCAGGGGCATCTCCTTCTCTCCATCTTCCTTCCACTTTTCTGCCCCCTTCCCTACCCCACTTGCCTCGGTTTCTACTTTTCCACTCTCTTCTCTGTACATGCCATCATTCTGGTGGCACCCTCTGGATCCCTGCCTATGCCTAGACAAGAAAGTAAGGAGACCGCAAAGAGCAGAAAGGTAAAAGGAACAGGCTGTGCTTTCCACGTCAGAAAGGAAAGAGGGAAAACTGCAACGGTTCTCAGACTGGTCTGGTTCCCAAGAAAGTGTTAGTAATTATTATTGGTCAGGTTTTTCACATGGTTTTCTATGTAAACTGGTCTCAAAGAAAGCCTGGAATTTAACAGCCAGGGCTACATTCCAGGTCTGGGGTAAGTATCACCCTAACAGCCCAGGGTAGACAACAAACCAAGCCCGAGTCTGGAATGTTCCACCCACACCTCCTCCTGGACATGATAAAAATGTTCAACAGGGTATCGTCATCATAGGTCAGGGTCTCACTTTTCTGACCTGAGGGAATAAAAACAAATACACTTGAGCATTACCCTATTTCCTCACCTGCTTGGCCAGAATCCTTGCTGTTAGCCTCACTGTCTCCGAAGGATTCCAGTTTTCCCCAAAAACAACCATGGGAGAACACTCCAGCTTGTGCATGGGCCAATCTTCTTTCTGGGAAGATTTTTAAAAATTATCAAAACGTACACAAAACGTACACACACGGTAGAATAAAGTATGAGAAGAAAGGATGCAATAAGTGCCCCTGGATAAGGTCAAGTGAAACGTTTCCTTTCGGACAACATGGGGATGTTCACAAACACCAGAGATTAATAACATCTTTTAGGATAGCTATGTAACCGTGGGGCCTGGTCAAGGTTGCTGGGGTGAGGAGACTTGCTCTGTGCTTTTACACTGAGCTCCTCATGCTGTTCTGAAGACCTTCATAATTCCAAACACCACAATCACCTTCCCATGAGGATACAGACTTGTCCTATTTACTTGATTTTTCAAAATGAACCACATTCCTATCTGTCACATCTTGAAATCTTTGTGCCTAGACAGAGTGCTAAAAGGTCAGCTCGCACTCTTGGAGGGGTGGAGACTGTCATCCGTTGTGATGGGGAAGGCAGAGGGAGAGGAAGAACATAATGGTGCTTTGAAGGCCGGAAAAAGAAAAGTACTTTGAGGACAAGGGAGTAAACGATGGCACAGAAGCTGCTGCTGATGTAAAACCGATCTGGCATTGTGGAGGTCATGGCTGGCTTTGCTTTTAACACACACACACACACACACACACACACACACACGAAAACCCAGCTTTGGAAGAGTGATGAGCTGCTGGGAGTGGATTCGGGAGAGGATGGAAGGATATGTGGAAAGTGGGAGAAACAGGGTAAAGGTTTACAAGGATGAAAGGTTGAGGGGGGATTTCTTTTTGGAAGGAAAATATCAGAGTTTCTGCATGGGCACCCTTGGAACTCTCTCGAACAAGGGGATTAAGTACCTGCCCTGGTCTGCCCTCAGCCTTCCTGGGCTCAGAAAATGGCAAGTGCTTTCAGATGCCATCTTCAAACCCTCGAGCCATCCCAGACGTGATGCTCTCGCCATGCTCCACACTGAACTCTGGCGATCCTGTCTCTACCCTAAGAAAATATGGAGACTCTGATCCCTTCTTGACCACATGCCCCTTGACCGAGGAGCGGACCCGACATTTCTCACCAAGGTCATGCCACTGCCTACTATCTGGGTGCCCATTTCTGCCCTTGGCCCCTACAGACTGTGACCAAGAGAACAGCCATGGGGATCCTGTCAAAACAAACTCAGGTCATGCCAGTCCTCAGCACAGAACCTTCTAATGACTGCTCATCTCAGACACAGGCAAAGCACTAGAGACGAACTGTGAGGCCACAGGGGAAAGGAGCACCTGACTACTTCTGCCTGCCTCTCCGTGAGGACACTGGACACAGCCATGTCCTTGCTGTTCCTTGAACACACCAAGCCTTGCTCTTGCCTCAGGTCCATTTGCACTTGCACTACTTCCTGTCTAGCACTGTATTTTCCTAGCTCCTCACATGGCTCCCCCTTTCCTCCCTTCCACATCCTGCTCAAGTTACTTTCTCAAGACACCTGCCATGACCACTCTGTCAAAAACAGCCCTTTCCCCATCACTCCCTTTCCGTGTTTTCTGCTGCTGCTCATGCCTCTCACCACCTGATATACTACATATGCACTAGTTCTCTGGCTGAGTATCTATCTCCTCCCATTAAAATAAAGGACCTTGGTATGTTTTATTCACAGCTGGTAACACCAGCCCCTGTACCTGTTCCTCACGTTCACCAGGCAATCAACAGAGTTGTTGAATGAAGACGTTGCCTGTCCCCTTCCCTCTACCCCAATTCTGAAAAGGAAGGAAACAAAATCACTAATGATGTAGCGCAGGTCCTGGCACAACCCCATGGCCCAAGTTCTGTGCCAAGATGTTCCACAGAGTTAAATAACGCCATGCCAAATATAACTGGGAGCCGGGAGAGAAAGAAATGACAAAGATACGCACAAGGGAGCAGAGGATCTGTTTTTAGCCAAAGTCTAAAATGAGCACAGTGATGAGGTGAAGAAGTGGGGACAGGTGGGTCCAGCTCCCTCCCCCGAGCAAAGCAGCAGGAAAAAAGAAAGATCTCTGGACACCTGTGAAGTGAAGATCACCAGCAGGCACAGAAGAATGATGAACAAGTGCCCACTATGACTCCAGGCACTCTAAGGAAAGTTCAATTTAAGATCTCTATCTTTGATGGACCTTTAAGTTGCTGATTTTCTGAATTCTGGGTTGGACTTTGGTTGTTTACACATAATGATGAACTTCTGGGAGAAAGAAGTATTAATATTTATTAATATATAATTTATTATGTATTAATATAAGTAAGATCAATGTCTATATAAAGGATGCATAATGATGTTATGGAGTAAATGCCTTCAAGGGAAAGAATTTAACCTGGGGGAAAGTAGAATCCTGGGAAGCAGGAGGGTCACTGGCCTGGGATGTGGAGACCTGCATTCTCCCACTCTGCAAAGCAGCTGTGTGATGCCGCAGACCTCTTAATCCCTTTGCGCCTGTCTCCCTGCCTGTAAATAACATGATCCCCAAGTTACTTAACAGGTTCATAATCCTGAGTCTATGATTTTACACCTTCCAACAGTGATAATCAGACACAAGACTTGAAGAACACCAACAAATGTAGGGCCTTTGAATCGGGATACCAGGCATTCACACAAATACTCCAGGGTCCTTGCGAGGATCCCAGCAATGAATCCAGGAGCAGCACAGTGCCTCCTGGTACAAAGTGCACTCTCAAGGAAGACTGGAAGCAGCTCATTCATTGGTTCATTTAGTCATTCAACAAGTCTGCCACTGACCCTAGAGGTAGGCCTGGGAAGTCTTTGACTTCAAGCCGTTTATGACCATGTCAGAACACAAGATAAAAGAGTATCTATAATTAGATGCAGTCCACATATAGCTTAATCAGATAGCTGGATAAACTCCAGGGCATGCAGAATCACACCCGTTTCACAAGGGAGATTAACCATAATAATAACGTCTCACTTTCTTTTTAGAAGGTGATGAGAAATGCAGATTGAGGGAAGAATGATAAGATATACACAATGTCAATGCTGGGAGGGAGGAAGGGTTGAAGGCAGGAAGGAAGGAAGAAAGGAAGGGAGGGAAGGAGGGAAGGAGGGAGGGAAGATGGACTGATTGATCCCCAAATGCTGGGGATTGAGCCCAAGGACTCAAGCATGCTAGGCAAGCGTTCAACCACTGAGTCACGCGCCCAGAACCTATTTTGAGCATATTTTGAAACACTCTCTTTTATCACAGAGTTCACATATCTTAAGAGAGCCTGACAGAGAAAACTTGCCCTAATTTTGCCCATAAGAAATCATAAACAATAACATTGGGCAAAACAGAAAAAAAGGCTAACCCAATGAATACAAATGAATTCTATTCTTTAACAGTTTTGTTTTAAATACTGGCACGGTTTTGTTGTATACATTGATTTTGCTATTCTTTATGCTTTTTAAAACGATTTTTTGTTTTTCTAAAATTTTTTTATAAAACTTTTTTTTCAAAATTCAAGCTATTATTCCTGCTGATAACAACCTTTGCAAAATTTTATATAACCTAGGATCCATTTTTCAGAAAAAGTAATATATATGCACAAAAAGGATTAAGACATGTAACAGAGTAGATGTCACTGTGGTTTTCTCTCAAGGAATAATACACTTGTTCTATTCTTTTATACTGTACATTTCTGATTTTTCTATAATGAGCACAGATTGGTGATGTAACAAACCTAAAAAACCAAATTGAGACAAGGTATTTTTTGTAGCCATAGTTCTTCCTAAACTTCTAATTCATTTGCAGCCAAGACGGTAAGTGCTATGCATAACTTTCATTTCTCTGCATGGACAAAAATGCTTTAATATGCATAAAGAGTTGCAAAATTGTTTCATGGTGCACAAGCATTTCCAGCACTGGAAGAAAAGAAAGATTACTGCGGCATCCACTTTTTTGCTGAGCAAATAACACTGCCATCCTGGATAAGGCTACCCAATTGTCATTATGAAACCCTTTTTCAAACTCTAACATTCAGTGTTTTTATTGTTCAAATGAAATTTTCAAAACAATCAGTCTTGTACCTGTGAATTTCTTTAAAATAGGGACTACCAAGAAAATGTCGCAAGACTTCTGCTTTCCTCTACTATTAGCTTTAGGAGGAAGAGTAGAAAAGGGATCAGGTGGATAATGGCCATCTTGTACAAGATGACCGCTGCTGCAGAGCTGCCGTCACTAGGATCTGGGCTTTGCTTCGTACTCTCAGAGCGATGGGCCCCCTAGGTCATTCACATCCATTTCTTCCTACTGGTGATGTCATGTATTAGAAAAAAAAGAGTGGGCCAAGTTTAGGATGCTTCCTATGGCTGGGTTAAGGGCTCAATGAGGACCAAAGTAGGGCTCTGCTCCATTCATTAACTATACATGACAATAACAGGGGTGGACAAGCATTGAACAGACATTTCCTACACTTGCATAAATTTTCTAATCAGAATTTCCTACATCTTTCCTCACATGTTTTGTTGAGTTGTTTTTTTTTGGGGGGGGGGAGGCGGGTCTTATCCTTGTAAGGACATGTCCCTTCCTACTTTCAAAAGCACACTCATAGCCCCATCACTTCCATTTATAAAACACAGGAAGTTCCTTTATAGTTAAAGTAAAGAAATATTCTTCAGAAGCCAGGCATCGTGGCTCATGTCTGTAATTCCAGTGACTCAGGAGGCCGAGACGGAGGATCACAAGTTTGAGGATGACCTCAGCAACTTAGTAAGACTCTCTCTCAAAATAAAAAATAAAAAGGGCTTGTAATATAGTTCAGTGGTAAAGTGCCCCTGGGTTCAATCATCAGCACCAAAAAAGGGGCGGAGGAAAGAAATATTCTCCAGATTGTTCTGCTGCACAATGATTACCTTATAGAAAAACTTCCTAAAACCATTCTCTTGAATGTGTCATGACAACTCAGTGAACAAGTCTGAGTAATAAGCATTACCTAGCTTTCCAGGTATATTTATAAAAATATAAATATAGTTCATTAAAACACACAGGTTGCAAAATAACAAGCCTACCTAAAAAGCAATTCCTGTGTCTTCTACATTTCCTCCCATTAAGTTTCTGCGCATCACCAGTTGAACCTCCCTCTGGCCCCATTCCACACAGTCAAGTGAGCTCAGAGGAAAGTAAACCATCCAATAAGGTAGAACCAACTAGAGCAAATGATTCAAAGCCCTAAGTGCTGTGGACAGAGAAGAGGGCCAGGGTCCCTGAAGATGCCTTGTTCTGTGGAAGAGAAAACCCCAAGCAGGATGGTGGGTTGGCATTCTCGGGAAGGTCCACCAAAACAATAGCAATGGACAGGTTCTTCCCTTTCACACCCACTTCTCTTTCTTTGGCACGTCCTCTGACAGAGACTGCTCTCCTAGTGGCCCCCAGTACCCCAGTACTCTCATGCACATGCCTGTGAAGTGGGAAAGACATCCCTAGTGGTGTGTCAGGTCCCGTCCTATTGGCCTCGGGCAGTCATCCATACACCACTGACCCTGTGTTCTCATCTACTGTTGGCTTGAACAGCACACCCTCCCTCGCAGCCCCACATCTGCTGCGTGGTACTGGCTGCCTGCAGACTCCGGGTGGCAGGGTTGCCTTAGAAGAAGGCCCTGCTACACGGCAATGGTGCGGTGCTCTCTCAAGCAGAGAATCCCTCACATTACTCTGCTGAGAATTCCCCACTGCTGCTCTGGTCTAGCGCCATGCTTTTTATCCTTCAGCAGCGCCTCCACTTTGGGCCCATCCAAGTTTCCCTTAAATTGAACCCTGAATATATTTTCATTGAAGCAAATGTCCCGGATTCCTAATGACATCCTGAATGAAGACCTGGCACCTCCCTCCATTTCTAGGCACTTACTTTTGCTCAGCCTTTATACCCACTCTACTTCACTTAGCTCTTTAGTACTAAAGGTTGAAAACACCAATGGCCATTAGCCTCTTCCTTCAGCAGTAGGCAACGTTTGAAATGAAACCTTCCAAGTCAAATCCAGGCTTCCACCTCTGGAAATGAGATTGTAGGAGCTATATTATTGCTTGCCACCCAAGAGGGCACTCTGGTCACTAGACACATAACTGTGGCACAGGAAAACAGAATTGCAAAAGCACATCCCAGGGTTTAGGTGTCTTTGCCCAGGAACTGAGGGTGCTGTCTCAGACTTCCGTCCTTAAACTTTACAATCCTGAAACTCTCCTGTCCATCCTGGGGCTCCCAGCTACCCAAGCACTTGTCTCATTATGATGTGACCACTTGCAGTTTATCCTCCAGGGAAAACATGCCAACCATCAAGAACTTGCTATAACAGCATCCTGGCTCATATGGGTCACAGTGCTTGGTTACTGAGCCTCCCTAGGGATGATCCCCACATTGCAAGCTCACAGAAGAGGCTTCTGAGCCTGCAAATCTGGAAGACTAAATCCTGGAAACCATAATGGGCACTCTGAAATTCCAGCTTGAACCATGACAATTCTTCAAAATACTGCCTCCTAGAGAGGCCTAACAGAAAATAGCTTAAGATCGTGCCCTGGAGACCCACAGGAATGGCTGCATGTCACACATTCTATGGTTCTGTGTTAATGCTCTGTTCTCAGTTACTCAGAGAAGTGAAGGCTCATTTTGTAGTAAGCATTATGCACCTAATGTATACCATTAGTGCCCTCAAGTTCTTGGAACCAGTTATTCTCTGAGGTTAAAAACAATAAGCCCCTTACATAAAAACACACTGTTTATCCTTTGTATAAAGCTAAGCCTCAGTCCAGACTGAACTATACAAATTTAATTTTACATCATTATTTATAATAATCCCTTACATCTATTCAGAATATCACAATTTATATAGAATTCTAATTTCTATCATATCACTTGATTCCTGTAAGTCATCAAAATGGGCACCATATACATAGAGAAACAGTCACACCATGAATTTTCCAGAGCCTGCTGGTCTCTACAATACCGAAGCAGTGTCAGCATGGAACACCCTGTCCAAGCAGGTAGAGCAAAGTATGACCTCTTCTCTTCACAAGAAGGCACTTCCTGAAACTCAACTACAAGCCTCATTTCTATTTTCATTGCCATACAGGCTGGCCGCCTCAGGAAGCCTGCTGTGACTGACACAAGCAAAGGGACTTTGCGCCAGTCTTCGGAGCCAAGGGACTCTGGGTCTCCCAAGCCAGCGTCTCTGTGTGTGCTTCACTCTGGCAAGGGGCCGCTGTCACTGGAGCTCTGCCGTTACATGAGCCACCAGGGCTTAGCAATCTCTCCCTCTGCTAAGTAATACTCTTTGAGGCCTTTCAGAGGCCAAAAAGCACAGGGAGGTGAAAAGGAAAAATCAAAATAGTGGGTAACCAGGGTTGAGGAGATTGAGGGGCAGGGGAGGTACACAGGTGGATGACTCTGGGTACAGGAAGAACAACAACAAAGAGGTACAACTAGCAGAAATCTTTCCTTTTACTTAGAGCCACTCTTTAATAGCATGGCCTTTCCCAAGGTAGAGTAAAAGGTTCCCTTTTTTAAAAAGTTCAGGAGGGTAAGATAAAAAGACTTAGAATTCCCAATGCATACTAGCATATGAAAGTCTAAAAAAGATTTTGAATAATTAAAGAGACCAAGTCCCTCAAACTTTCTTAGCCTTTCAGAAAGCCTGCCAATGTGTCCTCCAGCACCCTCATGTACCCTCTCATTCTGTCATGTGGACCCAGCCTCCTGAACCCAAGGCCCTGGCTGCTTCCCAGCCACTGGCTTGATACAAGTTCACAGCAGTCACCCTCTGCCCACACAAAGGCTGTGCCTGGCCAGATGCAACTGGGCAGGCCTCAAACAGAAGGAGGCTGCTATGGGGACTTCTGATTCAGGTTTGTTTGTTTTCCTTTTGGTATTGAGGATTGAACACAAGAGTGGTATACCACGGAGCTACATCCCCAGACCTTTTTCTTTTTTTTGAGATAGGGTCTCCCTATATTGCCCAGACTGGCCTCAAACTAGTGACTCTGCTGCCTTAACCTCCAAAGTGGCTGGGATTATAGACCTGCACAACTACCATGCCCAACTTGCTATAGGGATTTCTAAAATTATAGACCAATGGAAACAAAATGTAACTTTTAAAGACAGCAGTTTAAGATTTTCCTTTTGTCATCTCTGCATTTTCTACCTGTTGCTAGCATCCTTGGGGGCAAACCTGTTGACCTTGGTTATATACCTATTTGTACCTAATGTGGTTTTCCTGTGTCCTTCCCGTTTTTCCTGCACCTCATTTTCAGTCTTGCATGCTTGTCACTGGCTGCCTGTTAGTCCAGGGGCAGCACATATTCAAGGTGTCCTCTGGCTGCAACCGGCTGCTGCAGAATGCCATGACAAGGAAGAGGACACATTGGGGACCTGAACTTCAGAGGAAAGAAGGCCCTCCCTGCCAGCTGGCCCAGCACCTACCTGACACTCCACATTGCAGTAAAATGCCTGCTTGCATCTTCCACATTTCGACAATCCTTCTTTCCTTGAAAACAGAAAGGGCACTGTAGTGGCAAGAGGCACAGAGATGAGAAGCAGCACATTTGATCATGCAATAACAGGGCCATCTGGTCACAATACAGAGCCAAGATTCACCTTACCTGACTCTCCCCTGATAAATGGCATTTTCCCAAAAGAGACTGTGACCAGATTCAGTCCCCCTGGAGGAATGAGTTGGTCAAAGAATACATGCACAACATTCACTGAGGCTCATCAGCATGAAGGACACCATCCAAAGGGATGGAGAATCATGGTCTGACTCAGCAATCCTAACCTGGACCCCGTGACACTACCACCACCTATACTGTTACTCAGCTTTGGGGGGAAATGCTGATTGTCTCATCTACTAAGAAGGCACAGAAATAAACAAATCTTGTTGCAGGTTTGACCCCACGGAGTGTTGCGGTGCATTTATACTGAGGAAAACACCATGTGAGGAACAACACTCTATCTAGAGAGGGTAGACAATATGGAAATAGAATTCAGTGTGCCACTATGATCCATGGGCTGTCCAGAAAGCTAAGTTTTAAAATAACAAAACTTAGCAAGCAGGAGATACATTCTTGAGTACAATATTACTGGATCTGATTGGTTTACACACCCACCTCACCAGTGTACAATTTAGATTCTGATGTTTCTTCATAACTAGGTCAATTTGCCTCTTTCTTGCTATAGTATTTTCTGTTTCCCCTAAAGGACAAGAGTGGTATAGCTCCCCAACTGTGAGACACTAGTATGTGTGCTGTGCAAGACAAGCCAAAGTTCTTTCAAAAATTGTGAAGGCACTGAATTAAACCAAATACTACAAAAAAAAAAAAAAAAAAAAAACTTTTTGGTAAAGTGGGGAATAGCCACCTAAGTCAGAGCTTGATCTGAAAAAACTGCTGTCTAGTTCTTCCCCAGGAGAGGCTGACACCATCAGGGCCATTCTTGCTGCTGCAAGGGTGCTACAACCCTGTACCACCTTCCTCTGCAGCCCAGCAGAGCTGACACCGGGAGAGGGTTCAGAGGGGGGCTGACGTTTTATGGTGCAGATGTACTCAACTCCACACTGCAGGTCCTCCGCTGCTTCTTGTCAGCCAGCGGTAGTCACCACACTCCTCCCACCAATCGAGAAAGTGATCCAAAAATGCTCCTGTTGGAACTAAACAGACTGCCTTGCAGCTTCCATGACAGCACTTGGATTCCCAGAAGCAGACTGAAGAATGTGTGGGAGAAAATGTGTGGGGATGAGGCATAAATAAATAAAGATTCCAAGTTTACACATCTCAATTAGTGGGCTTCAAACAGGAGTCCACTAATTTAACTGAGTGCATTCTCTGACCCTAAAATATCCCAAGGGTATTCTGAAGGAATTCAAACTCTGACTTTGTATCTTGTAATATAAAGGAAATGAGACGCATGGTAGCTGCCTGCTTGTATTATACCAAAGCAGAAAGGGTCAGAAGGTACTCTCAAAAACAACTGTGAAGTGACACTTCAGCATGACACTTCAGCACGTGCCAAGTACTGTGGACTAGGCAGAAATGTCAAGGGGTTGGAAAGAAAAGATAAGCTAGGCCAGGAAGGGAGCTTTCAAAATTCTTTCCAAAATGAGTTAAGTCAGGAAGTGGATAATAGGTGGGGAGATGCCACCCCATAAGAATGTCAATCAGAAGCAGTCATTTTTAAAATTTGTTTTTATCTTTGTAGGAAGATAGGTCAGAGAAATTTTTGAGAATTTGATTGAAGCTATTAGATTCCTCCAACAACTCACCTTCTCCTTTACCCCTCCACCCCCCCCCCAAAAAACCCAGAAAATTTTGTAAAATTTCAAGGACTCATGAGTCACATAAAACCCTGCTATAGACCACCACATAGCCTTCTGAAACCAAAGTTAAGATCCTAACTAGGAAAATAGCACATTTTAAAATATATTTACTAGCTCTGCAACATACAAAAAAGCAAGGATTATACAGGTCTTCTTGCACAGAAGTCAGCAGTAAAGTCAACGTGAAACCAAGGCTTGTTTTTAGCCTCAACATAACATCCCAGGAAAAGAAAAAGTAATGGGGCTCC
The DNA here is from genome assembly GCF_902686455.1 of Sciurus vulgaris. Taxonomy (NCBI): domain Eukaryota; kingdom Metazoa; phylum Chordata; class Mammalia; order Rodentia; family Sciuridae; genus Sciurus; species Sciurus vulgaris. The sequence continues at coordinate 70,420,976 of NC_136473.1, forward strand.
AGGGAGCCAGGAAAGAAATCTAGAGGGATTTCATCAAAATAATACATCTCCCGAAGGCTTGCCTCAGTGGGCCAGCTAGCTACCAAGTCCACAAGCCACAAAAAAGAAAGAGCAGGAGGAAAAGGCTAACTCTTCAGTGCTGGCCACCCCTACATATGTTCTGTGTTCTCACTGTGGTTCTCAGCTGGGGGCCTGCAAACTGCTGGGGTCTCAGGGACCCTTCCAAAGAACTGTTGAGGTCAAACTAACTCTCAAGACACCACCATGACATCACGTGCTCCTTTCCCTCACTGTCTTCACATTTTGCACTGCAGAAGTTGTAAGGTGTTCAGAGGCATGGAGAGTAAAATTTGAGGACTCTTAGCACAAGTATAAGTAGTAGCACAAAGCTAGTTTCACTGGAGAATGTCCCTGATAGCAGTCATGAATATTACTTTTATTAAATCTTCACTCAAGTCTCTTTTTGCTGCTATTTCATGACAAACGGGAAGGGAAGACTGCAGAAAGGCCTTCCGCTTCATGCTGAAAGCGCGAGTGTAACTGCTGGCACTGTAAACTGGACTAGCCACTCTTTTCCTGGAATACCTCTCCTGCCCCCAGACTTGAGCATTTGGCAGATCTGTTAGTAAAAAGAATGAAGACAGCCCATCATTTTCAGGAAAACTGTATTTGCTGCCAAAGATAAATGTGAACTTTAAATCAAAAATCAGAATTTTGGAAATTATGTATCTGTCACTCTGAATTTGACATTTACTTAGCATTTAACAGTCTCCAGGTGAAACTAGTGTTAATATTAACTATTACAGACTAGGCAGAGTGGTGCATGCCTGTAATCTCAACAGCTCGGGAGGCTGAGGAAGGAGGATCATGAATTCAAAGCCAGCCTCAACAACTAAGCAACGCAGCAAGACCTTGTCTCTAAATAAAATATAAAAAAGGGCTGGGGCTGTGGTTCAGTGGTTAAACTCTCCTGGGTTCAATCCCTGGTACAAAAAACTACTATGATTTTTTAATATGGTTTGATGAACTGATTCAACTTTTGGAAAATCTATATCACTTGATCAATTATTCAAGTGATCAATTATGATGTTTCAAAGGTTAGAAGTGGCTAAAAGAATCATTCAAAGTGCATGGCAAACCAATGGATTTTAATAACAGAGTATACAGAGTTCACTGACATGACTTCAGATGGCACATTAGACTAACCTTCAAGATATCACTAAATGAGTTTTAATGTTGAATCAAAGAATATCTACATTTAACCAAAAGTTTACTGAAATAGTCTTCCTAGTATATAGCTATAGAAAACTAGATTTTTATCACATACTTTAATCAAAACAATATAACAACACAGACTGAATTCAGAAGCAAATCTGAGAATCCAATTGTCTTCTATAAACCCAGACATTACAGAGATGTGCAGAAATGTAAAACGCTACTACTATTCTCATTAATTATTTTATTTTGAAAAAATATTTCTCATAAAATAATTCTATGGTAATAGTAATTCATTTTTAAGTGAATACTCAATAATTTTTGTTTTAATTAAAATATGATAAATATTGATAGACATAATCTATATGAATAAAAGCTCTTTGGGACTCTCAATTTTTAAAAGCACAGAGGTGCCCTGAGACCAAAAAGTTTGAAGACTGCAGATCTTCAAAGAAGTTATTATGATCCCTATTTTTGAAATGAAGATGATGAGGACCATAAAGATGAATAACTAATCTAACTTGGTCAGCAAGTAGGGATCAGAAATGAATTCACACATTTTGTTCATCATGTAAAAATAGTCTTCTATGAGGATGACTGTCTAGGAGAATAGCCTACATGACAGAAATAATCCAGGTGCCTGGATAAACTAATAGAAAATTTTTAAAAACACAGGAGAGACATTCTTTTCTCTGTTTTGCATCATGTCTCAGTTCCAAAGGTATTCGATTAATGTTACTTCACTTCAGAAAGTGATGGGGTGGGATAGGTTGGAGGGAATACAGAATAGGTTTTCAAAATGAGATTTGGGGATGGAGCACCCCCACGAGGACAGTGTCTCAACTAAAGGTGACAGAGGAATCGATTTCACTTGAAACAGACTGGAGGAAAACAAGGACTGGTGCATTTGCTGAGCAGAGAAAGGTGCCTCCCTCTTACCTACCATGGGAAACTGACGTGTTCCTCAGACAAGAACTGGGAGAGTCCAACTTGGATGTGTCCTCCAGAAACCTGGTGATACAACTCTGGGCTTTGGCAAAACACTGAAAGAGCTTTGCTTGGTTCTAGGGCCGATTTTACTACATTCATGCTCACTGTGCCTACTTCCTGCTTCTGTTACTTTTCTTAATACAGAGTCTACTTTCAGAGCAGAGAAACAGAAAAGTCAAGTTTTTGAAAATAATTGTTTAGATTTTGACAGACCTTTATTTTTATTCATTTATTTATATGTGGTGGTGCGAATCGAACCCAGTGCCTCACACATGCTAGGTAAGCACTCCACCACAACCCAGTCCCCAAAAGTCAAGTTTCGGGTCAAGTCAAGTTTTGATAGCTACTGTTACTGATAATGAATAAGAATCTACTTTGATCTATTTTGGTATGGGCACTCTAGATGTGGTGCGGTGGGGACTGGGAAGGGATCTCTGTTTGAATTATCCAGACAGGTGCCTCAGTTCTTTCCATAGCTCAGGAGATACTCTTCAAAAGTCTCATGGCTGAAACTCAAACCAAAATTTGCTGAGTTGGGATCTGCACTGTGAGGGTGTATGTGCGCGAGAGAAAAAGAGAAAGAGTGAGGCTGAGCATTTGACTTGCTGACTGAGAAATTCTAGCCAGAGAGAAACTTCACCTGGGCTATCCATTTTCACAGTAGGAATATACAAGTCATTTGCAATAAACTGGGTGCCTACAGAAGACACAGATGAGAAACTTATAGTTTCAATGAAACCTGATCTGAACTGTCCAGGAGGTTTGGGAAAAGGCCAGGCCAAACAAAAAAAAATAAAATTTCCCTAAAAACAAACAACTGAAACACCCTAAAAGGGTTGGAACTAAAAGAAAAGCAGAGTGGATCACTGAGGACCTCTCACTGAGGTTCTATCTCTGGCTGCTGGAGAAGGCCCATCGCTTCTGTGGCTGGTCTGTAGGGCCCAGGTGCTGGCTTCTTAAGCTCCCGGGAGATTTGGAAGTGCTCCCAGAATGCGACCGACCGAGCCAGTGACAAAGCATTTGAGGGCACTCTTGTGCACCGCACGCTGTGTCTTGTTGAAGCACTCTGCAAAGCAGACTGTCCTCAGTAAGACTCTTCTTAAGAACAAAAGGCTGGGTGCCTTAGGTTGTTCGACTTGGTGTGTGTATAGGTAAGAATAAAGTGGCCACCACTGTGTCTTCTAACCATGACAGAAGTATTTTAAGAGCCAGATGCAAGTTTCAAAAATGAAAGCCTCCATTTCCTTTCCCCTTCTTCCCACTCCTCCTTCACAATTTAGGATGGACCGATGACTTACTCTTCTCACTTCCCTATCTCTAATCCTTTTCCCTTCTGGTGCTTAAGGTGCTATGTGATTATGGGCACGTTAATAAGCCTTTTGAACCTCAGTTTCTCCCATGGTAAAATAAAAGTATAGTTTGTACCTTGTAGTTTTGCTGTGGAGATCAAATGAGAAAATAGCGGCAGAGTGTTTAATACACTGCTGGGACCACCGTAAATATTCAATAAATGTTGAGTACTACTGCACCCTTAATTAGCCTTCTTCGTGCTTTTGTTTTTTTAAAGTAATGTCAATTCCTAAAATACCTTCAGTACAATCTCACTCAGACTCAGGGCTAGAGGATTTGTTTCTGAAGCCTTTGTTTTATGGGCAAATGCCTACCCTGCTGCGAACAGAAGGGCTCTTTGAACTTAAGAAATGGTTTTATCCATAAAGGGGGAAAAGAAATGTTACAGAAAAATGCAAGTATTTGATTATTAGTGACTGGAACAGAACTTAGAAGACACGCTCCTGTCATTTTCTACTGGAGGAGACACACACAGTGATTAATTTCCTTGCTTTAAAAAATCGGAAGCCATGAAGATCAACAAGTTAGAAATGTAATTAACAACTCCTGCTAGTTAATGCGTTGCCACAGGTGCTGTTGGTCTAGATAAAAAGAATTTGCTTCTATAAGCTCCCTACTTTCTGCTACTGAATGCTTAGTGGGTTTCACCATGAAAGAAAATGATACTGGCATACAGGGGGCTTGCAATAACAATTACTTTTAACTAGCGGTGACAGAAGACGTGACAAGTACGCTCTGCCGAACACAGGCAGCCCTAGCCAAATGAAAAAGAGAAAAGGAAAAAAGCCCAGCAGCGCAATATAACTTCACCATAGGTTGAAATAAGACAATCAGAAAAAAGTTAGCCTCCCACCCAGCGAGGGTGGTCACACTAGCAAGGCATGCAGTCTTGTTGCAGAGAAATAAAAATTGGAGGAACTGTGGCAAAACCCTATTATAACCCTGGTCAGGGGACAAGGATAATACTCAGGCTACAGGTTTTTGTGTAACAGTGAAAGATGCTCCAGACATCACTTTAATCCACTATGTACAGTGAAATGGGACCCATGTGCAGCGGGGGGTTTCTTCCCAGAGCTGTGCTGAGCCTCCGCCTCGGCGCTGAGCTTTGTTCTGAGGCTTGTTAAAATTTAGAGCCCGCGTCCTCTAGAGGAGGCAGGAAATATTTAGGACAGTAAGGTAGCAACTAATAGGTTTGGCCAACTATTGGAATTAAAGGTGGGCCTGGTGGTCAGGGCAATGACTGGCCTTGTCATAAAATGATGACATTGATTTAGAATTTGTTTTAATGCAGCTCTGGCCAAGAGGAAATTTACCTTTGTCTAAGAAAGACAATAATTCGCAAAGCTTATGGAAGGAGGAGAGAAATATTCAGCCCATAAAACACTGAACATTAAATTACTCTTTTCAGTCACTGGATGACAAACCTCGTCTCATAGACCCTGTACGATCTCAGAAAGAGTTAAGGCTTGCTTGAAGAACGAACACATAAACTCTCAAATTCTCATGTTTGCTTCTGAAAGTACTCTGTCTTATTAACTTTTGTGCAAGATTCGTATGACATTTCTTTGTTACTTTTATCTTTACTTCTCTAATACCTACTGATGGACAGGTCGAAAGAGACAACTAATGCTCGTTTTTAACATAAGGCTCTGATAATAAATAACATCTACCATTTCTTCCAACAGTACCATAAATCACAAATGTTATGGATTTGGTTTGAGTACCAAATTATTAGATTCCCTTATGACTGCTGTTGCTCTGACTTGCACAATATTTATGTGATTGAATATCAAGAAAAATGGCAAAACCAAAGTAAGATAAATTTAACTATTTTAAAATTTAAAATAACTCAATGAAATTTCTTTCTTCAACAGTTCACAAAGTAGAAATAGACTGACATAAAAATACCTTTATAATCTTATGCTAAATATAAGTTCCAGGACATGGTTAGGTTCTCTACAAGCAAAAATATTAACTACTTACCCCCAGAAAGACCTGTTTTGAATCTTATTCACAGGAAAATAGTGGTTTCAGGAAGTTTTGTAAGAGATGTGATTTGAACCAGGTCTTTCTTGAGTATGGACAGACTCAAGTAAGGCCTTACCTGAGAAGGAAGCTGAGAAGGAGGAGGATAATGCAGAGAAAAGCATTCTAAGTCACAAATGGACAACAAGAAGGATGAAGAGTGGCATGCTAGCTTTCTTAGCATAGTAGGGCAGTGGAAAGACCACCCATATTGAGTTTATAGTCTAAGTAAAAAAAAGGTAGCCATGGGTAATGCTGGATGGGGTGGGAAGGAGACTCAGAAGGAAGGACTTGAGTGTCTGTGTTTTGTCTTGAGGCAAACAGAACTCAATGAAGGGTGTTTAGAGTATTTACAAGGCTGCATTTCCAAGAATGAACAGGGGTATATATTTAGAAAGGTGGTGAAGCCGGCCCAAAGTTGACAAATTGCAGAAATGAGACTATTCTTTTCACAAATATACACTGGGACAACAGAGTGCCCAGCCTCTTGTTAAGCGCTGAAGTTAGCAAGATGAGTAAACAGTCACTGTTGAACTCAAGGCGAAGTGTGATGAAGCAAGTGTGTAGGAGATGCTGTGGGAGCAAAGACCAAGGGGGCTAATCTAGCCTGCAGAAATCAGGACACACTGTTCAGAAACTGAGGAATCAGGCAAAAATGGACACAGAAAGAATCGGCATGCGTGTGTGCATTACTCTAAGCAATTCAGCAGGCGCTGGAGAAGTGAAACCCACCTGGCAGAACAAGCTGGACTCAGACCAGGCTCCTGAGGTGCCCTGACCCTACTATGGAGCTCTGTCAGAGCGATCCTCTGAAGATTCAAAGAAAAACAAGGAGTAGGTGGGTTTCTTCCCAGTGGTGCAATCAATTACATGTTAGTCAAAATAAGTAGATTGCTTGTAAATCCTTACTTTCCGTGTTCATCAGAATGTTTTTTACTGTTGAAAAAAATCACTAAAGATTTTCTTTAAAAAATGATATTTAGAAATGTTTACTGAAGTGTATAGATAGGCTATATTTCATTACCTTCCAAAATATGTCTATGTAGAGCTACTGCTTTTTTTTTTTTTTTTTTTTTTGGTACTCAATGCTTAGCCACTGAGCTATATCTCCAGCCCTTTTCACTTTGACACAGAGTCTTGCTAAATTGCTAAGTCTGGCCTTGACCTTGAAATCCTCCAGTTTCGGCCTCCTGAGTTGCTGGGATATGTGCCCAGGTGGCTTTTTTAACAAGGTGCAGGAATGTTACAATTTCATTAAACTTGAGTATTATCTGACCAAAGTTCTTTTACTTTGTATAAGTCATGAGCCAGGGTGTTGTGGATAAGCATTCTGGTTAATTTCTGACAAATGTATTATCAACTTTCAACTCATTAATGTACTCAACCCCTGAATCTCACTGCTTTCTACACAACATTTGCCAAAGCATCACAAAGTTCAAGGCACTGGGGTAAAATAAAGATGAACAGAATCTACTAGAATATAAGGGATTTTTGTTTCTTTTTTCCTCATATGATTGTTTTCTAGGGATACAGAACACTGTATGTGCTCCATAAAGGTTTTTAAGTAATTTTAAAAATAGAATCCCTACCTTCAGGGAGTTTAGCAATGGCTCTTAATTAAATTCCTATTACTTCTGAGGTTGTTTAAGAACATGAGCTTCTTACTGTGAACATCAATTGTCAACATACTGCACATTTGTCAGGTAAGATATTTTTCAGGTGGTTAATGGGCAAATGTTTCTTTATACAAACTTTCCCACATTGAGAAGTATCACCAAAATCTGAGCCAGCACCCAGATCCCTGAAGTCTTTCTCGGTGCTCAAAGATTGAAGAAAGTCCTTCCTGTCCAAAAATATCTAATTTTGTCACAAATTTTAATGTAACTCCTGTGAAGTACCAAGATATTATAAAAAAAAAAAAAAAAAAAAAAAAAAGGAAGAAAGAAAGAAAGAAAAAACCCTTGAGATTTTTATTTGGCTTGGATGGAAACCTACATCTTGTTGGACAGCCATATTTCTTTTCATGATTCTCCTCCAGGACAGGCAGGCCCACGTCTGCAAGTCCCAGTGTGAAATTCAACTCTCCAGCAGGCTGTTCTTTCCTCTCCTCTCCTTCATGGTAACTCCCATTCCCTGGGCACTAACAGGCCTCATGCATCAGAGCGCCCTGGCTGGTACACAACACTGTCTTAATTATTATGGTAAGCATTCATTTTGGTCTCAATGGACTATATACCTGACAAAAATAAACATTTATGAATTCTCAGATCCACTCTTTTCTTTAAGAGCTAACCCAAACCATTTTAATGGTTGCATGCAACATTTCTACTTAGTCATCTGAAACCTTCCACTTCACTACAAAAGTCACCAGATTTTATGTTAATAAATTGGCACGAGGAGTTCCTCACTATTTTAAATTTTTTTGATTGAAGATTCTCAGGGACACAGCTGGATCCTCAGCGAATGCATGCCCTAAAAAGATAAGTTGTTTCCTGAACCTTCCAGACTTTTTTGTATTATTTTCCTGCTAAATTGCATATTCCTGTCCTTCAGAGCAGTCTTGAAGAGATCTGATTTCCTTCTGTTCTATTGTGTCCCTGTGAACGCCTTTGCAATTGAAAAGGAGGCCACGGAGGGTGGCAGGAACGGAGTCAGCAGAAGTTACACAAAGTGAGGTATGTGGCTTTGTGACTGGATAGAGCGCTAATGAGGCCAAGGTCACCGGTTCAACCCTGAAAAGGCAGGTACTTCAGTCAATTCCTGCCGGAGAACTGCACCCCTAAACTACTGCAGATTTTCTAGAAATCCAAAGATGTGAGGGCTGGGGATGTGGGTGGGAAGGGCACCAGGGATGTACAGAGGCTGAGAATGCAAGTCCCTGAGAGGGGAAGACCTCAGCACGCCGGGCTCTCAGCAGTCCCCGAGCAGGCCACCCGCCTGGGGGAAGCTGCTGAGCAGCTAGGCTCACTAGAGGAAGGATGAGTTCTGAACACAGTTAAGTACAATCAGGGTGCTTGTTCTAGGTCCATCTAGTTCCTGGTGATGAGCAGGAAATAAATAAACATATTCAAAGATAGGGAGCCAAACCCACAGGGGGCTGTCTGTGACAGGTGCAGGAAATGGAATTTTAAAAAAATCAGACTGGCCTTGCACATACCTGGTGAAAGCAAGTCTGAAACTAGGGAGTGTGATGGCCTCAACTCCACATCTGAGGTCCGAAAAGAAGGTGTGGGAAAGAGGGAGAATGAGTTTAGTTACTCATGACTCCAGGAATATAAAGGATGCTTATAATTATCTACTGCCTCCTTGGAAGGCAGAAATAAATTTGTCTAAATTTGTGGCTATTTATTTTTATATGTTACCAGAAAAAAGAAAAGGGAGATTAACCTAAGGGAAAGAGGTAAGTCCAAAATACTGAAACAAACTAGAAACTTTCTTTTCAATTCTCTATTTCAAAATCTAGAAACAGGCATCTTTGTTGTTGCAATTTCTCATCAATTCTGAGTTCTCATGAAGACCAGATTCCTTCCAAGCTACAGGAAAAGCCTAGATATTTCCAAACAAATTAAAGACTGACTTCTTTAGCTTTTTGGAGGGAAGAGGGGAAGGTACTGGGGATCAAATCCAGGCCTCGCACATGCGAGGCAAGCACTCTACCACTGAGCTATATCCCCAGACCTTTTTATTTTAAGACAGGGTCTAAGTTGATGAGGTTGTCCTTAAACTTGAAGTCCTCTTGCCTCAACCATCAACCCTCAGAGAAACTGGGATTAAAGGTTGTGCCACGGCTGGCTCTCTCAGTCAGAAGCACCAGACTTTCTTTTTTTCTTTCCTTTTTTTTTTTTTTTTTTTAAGAATGTTTAAAGAATGTCTGATAGGGAGTATTCCCATCCTACAAGAATACCATCTGGGCCTTGTGGCATAACTGCACCACAAATTCCATTTCCAAACCTCACCTATGTAATGTAGCCACTGAGAGAGGCTCTGAAGAATGGATTTGTTTAAGAAAAAAGGTTATCTGCAGGTGATGCCCTGCCACACAGCATAGAAACAAACCCTTTACATGCAGGTATAAAGACTGAAATGATGAACTGTGGTTTACTTCCAGCATAATATTTTAAAATACTCCAAGCCAGCGAAAGGACCAAAATCTCATGTTCTTTTTATATATTATTATGTAATAGTTGATACATTCGAAAGAATATATGTGGCTCTTAATTCCAACTCCAAAGCATTGTAATAAAACCATCTCTGAACCTGTATCAGCCTAAGATATAAATATGAGACAGCTGAATCAATAGATTTTTTAAAAACTTCTTGAAATAGTGTATTAGTTTGTTGAATAACCTGTTGAGGGAGGAGGGAAACAAAAGAAAAGAGGCTATAAAAATTGCATTCGCTCAAGGAGATATCGGAGATGAATTAAAGCCCCATCTCCAATAAGCCACACACAGTGTGATTAAGTCCCACATAAAACCACACAGTGGGTCAGGCCAAAAGGGGCACAAGAAGGGAAACCTCACTGGGGACAAAAGATTTGACTCTGTCCCTGAAGGTCACAGAGCCTGGCCCTTACTAGGCACTCAATAAAAATATGACAAAAACAAAAAACCAATTATGTGAAATTCAGGGCAATCACTGAGCTTCTTCAGTACTCAGCTTCTTTCTATGCAAAATGGGATAAAGCCCTGTCTACAACACTCATCCTTGGAAGGATCAAAATATGAACATATCTGGAAACGCTTTACGAGCTGCAAAGAGCAATGTGATTTAAAGGAATGTCATTTTATGTGGGATCTTCATATTTTTTTGATGGAAAGGATTTTGTGCAATTGCTTTCAGGAGGGAAAGGTGTTAGATGGTGGTTTTTAACTCTCCAGGGTTTGAATTTCACTTCAGGATATCCTGCTGCTAGTCTGTCTCTTTCATCTGAAATCGCTTCCAAATGTGCAGCTTGGTCACTGAGTCCCTATAAACTGTAAGAGAAATTATATTCCCTGCATATGAAAAATATGTGTGTTATGGCTGCTGGCACATTTGAAGTCTTAAAGGATCCTTGACATAGCTAAAAGAATCATGATGAAAGAGGAAAATGGAATCACAGTATCTTTGCTATGTGGAAAATTCTGTTTCATTTCTCTTCATAAATATTTGTTTAATCTCATGTTAAAACAGTATTAAAAGTGTCTAAGAACTTTGGAGTTGGAAGAAGGTCTTTTTCAAGGAGGCTTTACCTATGTAGATGAGTTGTAGCATTTCCATTAGGATTTGGAAAACAGTGAAATATGATCCCAAATACCCATTATTATTTCTGGAGGACTCAAAATGGAGAAATGCTAGTTTCAACTTACAGGTCAGGTACTATGCTGTTGGAGACTTCAACCAGCAACAATTTCCCAAATACCCTTCCATTATCCTCCATTGCAACCCTACTGCATAAATGCCCCTGAAATCATAATTTTTACCACTGATTCAATTAAATCAAGAGCATTTAGTCAGAACAGCTCATCATACAAGAACAAGCAGGTGAGCAGGCTGACTGGCAGTTGTGCGGAGAACCTGACTTCTACTCTCATTCAGGCTAGCTTGGTAGGGTAGGTGTTAGAATGCACATTTTACAGATAAAGGCACCTTGGAGTTCAGAGAGGTTGAGTAAAATAACCTGCCTAAAGACAACCACCAGGAAGGGATGAAACTAGAATTCAGATCTAGTTAATCTGGCAACAAGTCCCTGCTTTGCTATCTCCATCTAAATAAATAAAAAACTTGAAATAGTGAAAATAAAAACACATTATGTTATGGTTTTGATATGAAGTGACCCCCAATGATTCATATGATGAAGGCTTGTCACCAAGTTCAAAGATGGGGATTTGGGGAAGTGACTGGATCATTAGGGCTCCAACCTCATCAGTGGATTAATCACTGATAGCTGGATGGACTAGTGGGAGGCAAAGGCTGTGGGAGGGGGACCTGGTTGAAGGGAACAGGTCCTTGGGCACATGCCTCCCACCCATCACCCACCCTGGGGCTTCCTGGCTGCATAAGCTGAACAGATTGTCTCTGCCATGCCCTTTAGTCATGATGCTTGGCCTCACCTCAGGTAAAAGTAATAAAATAAGCCAGCTATGGTCTGAAACCTCTGCAACTGTGAGCCAAATAAATATTTCCTTAAGTTGTTTTTCTCAGGTATTTGTCAGAGGGATGCAAAGCTGACTAACACACACATTTCCTTACCTAATATTCAGGTAGTTGACTTTTATATTCTTTAATGTGACTATTTGGAAGAAATCTGTTGTCTATATGTTTTAATCTTATTATCCATTTTATAGACATACATCTAAAAAGAAGGAAGGAATCCTATTATTTATTGCATGTGTCCAATATTCCATTCAGAAAACATGATGATTTGAGAACATTTGAAGTTATTTCTCCCCTTGGACGATTTTCAGAGAATGTTCTCTGAGTAACTGGAACCACAGCAACCCTGGGGATAATGTCTCCTTCCAATGTACAGCTACAGGTGGCCTAGACCAAGGCTACTTCAGAAAACTTCAAGAAAACACCATCAAGATTTCATGACCCTTAATAATGACTAAGTCAACTAACTTTTACTTTGCTGGTCTGATAAAACTACAGAATAGATAAGATGAAGGTTGCTAAAGGATAAAACTGGGGGACATTAAAACAGTCTTTACGACTGCTTATAACAGGACACCTTAATCATAGTGTTTTGCTCACCCAAGTATTTTAGTTTTTAAAACAATCACTCTAAATGAGCCAGACAAAACAGAAATTCACTACAAATGGGTTTTAACACCTCTATTCCAAGGAGGCCAAGGAGGCCACGGAGGCCTTCCAAGTTTTCCACCACACTCAGAACAAGCAACAAAGAAAAACAAAATTCACGATCCTAAGTGACACAAACACGAAGAGAATAAAGATCAAGAGGCAGATGTGCCCATCTGAGGAGCCACAGGCAGCATGAATACTCAAATGGAGAACTGGGTTAGAACCGATTTCTTCCTTTCTGAGGTAAATAACATCAAGTGTTAATCTCAGTCTGAAATATAATGTAACGATGGAACTTTTAAAACCTGTTACAAAAGAGTTAACCAATCCAAAATCTGGAGGGTGCATTTGTACATGGGGTGCATCCTGTGCATGTGTACCTACACAGGCACATTTCTAATACAATGCATCAGGGGGACAGCTCTCTGACAGGGGCAGCTCCCAGGGGAAGATATTTGTATTTTTAGAAGCTGCCTTATAGCATCTGAGGCAAGATACACATCTTTCCAAGTGTCATCCACCAAAGTGAGAAAATGTGATACTAATTTAAATCTCCTGGAAACAGGTTTTTGAATTGTCCTGGTAATAAAAAAAAAAAATCCTATTCAGCATAGAGTTAAGAAAATTCCAATTATTTTTCATTTTATAGAATATATTCATTCATGAAGAAATCATTTTTCACTTTTGAAATAAGTTAATTATGATACAATCAAATGACATGGAAAAATATCAGATGGCTCATTTATCTCAAGCAATATTATTTACATTAACTTCTGGCATAAAATAGATAAGGGGTAGTTTTCTTTTGGGTGTGTGAGACAAGAAGATGTAGTGGGTTTGACCTATATGCGTGTTTGTAGATTTCTGCTCCCACTCCCTTGAGGTCCTATGGAAGCCTACGTGCTCCCTAATACCTCGGGACTAGTTTGTCCTCAGTCATATACAAATAGTTGACAAAGAAACTGGTTCTAAATTGAATGATCTAACCACTAATTTTAAACTAACTGGATTTAACAGTAAGTATAACATATGCACAAAGGTATTTCTAAATGCATGGGTCTCCTAAGTATGATTTCTTGTGTATTACTTAACTTGATTTCAAATGACTTTGAGGAGAGAGAGAAAAATGAACTATACATGTTGGCGGAAGTTCACCTAAGCCAAACAGAAAGGGGTGGGAGTGCAGTAGCAGCACCCCATTCCATGTGGCAGCCCTAGAGAGGGGCTTAAGGCAATGGTTAGAGACACTAACAAATGTCAATCATAAAAATGTAAAAAATGGGCACCAAACTTTGTCATATGTGGTAGATAACTGAGGCAAGATGGTGATTAGTGAAGTTGCATCTGACAGTACATTAATAGTCTAAGGATGGGATGTGTGTGTAGTAGATACAATTAGGACACTCAGCCAAAGAGAAACATCTCTCAGTTCCTCTTCTCCCTTTAAATTCAGAGATTTGATCTTTAATACATTGGAGGAGAAGACTAGCAACCATCATAGGTGTGCCTACTAAGCACCTGCCATGCAGAGCCTTATCTCACCCCATGGCTTCCAGGAATCGCCAGGATTCCTAGCAGAGGCTCCTTCTGTGCTGGGTCACCTGCTTTGCTCCTGCCACTGCAGACACCCACACTGCTGCAGACTCCGAGCCACAGCAAGGCTCAGAAGATCAAGGGACCAGTCGCAGCAGCCTTTTTAACTTTGGGAAAACCCAATGCTCACTTCACTCAAACGTCGCAAAGTGGTGCCATGACCCTTTAGCTCTTGGCTCACCAATTCAAAGAGCCACATCACATACAGCCCTTCAGCTGCCCACGGCATGATTCTGTGTCTAGTTCCTTTCCAGGTCCCCCCAAGCGGAAGACAGTTCTGGCAGGGAGTCCAGGCAAGATTACTATAATATTCAGCCTTTGTCCCTTCTTTTGCTATGTCTTATTGTAGAATGAGGCACACAGGTCTCAGAGATTGTGCTTCAGCATATGCTGGACTTGAGACCTGTGCTCAAAAGGTACCTGCAAGACTTCAGGTCTACTTAATCTAGCTCAGAAATCTCCATTTCAAAGATGAAGAAACTGAGGTTCAAAGAGAAGTAAAGCAGGGTCACTTCCTCAGACAGCAGTAGAAGACCTGATACAAACCTGACTCCGAGGTCATGCCTCCGCCTCAGTAAATGTAGGGACCACCTAAGTAGAAGGGAAACGGGCAACACTGAAGCCAAGGTTCCATCCCCTAATTAATGGTGTAAGTGTATATACGCAACGCTCTTTGTGGTTGTCATCTGCAAAATGAAGGGTGACAGGATCGGACTGGTGTTTCCGATGCTCCATTCAGCTCTGAAACTGTTCATAAGTCTTAGTTTAATTATATGTAGTTAATATTGTGTATATGTCATACGTAGAAATATGGAAATCTATATACAGTAACGTTACAATTACCTACTCTTTCCACCACACATTTTGCCTCATCTCCCCAGCGACCATGTTTTCCTAAACGCAAACAAGGGTGAAATGTCTCATCCTCGCAGCCCCTGAGAATCAAGGATGTCCCCTAGGCGTCTCTCCTAATACTCAGTGCAGAGCAAGAAGGAAGAGGGGTCAGCACTTTACATATCAACTCATTAAATTCCTTGAAGGAAACGGCCCACCCAAGGCAGGGTTGGACTGTAGGGGTCAGAAGACACCTCAGGAAGCACAAGTTAAAGGTGACAGACTGTGGCTGTCCGAATCTGGAGTCCCCCGCTGCCAGGGCACCCAGTGGGCTGGGCATGCCATGCTCAGAACAAGCTTGGCTCCAAGCCCACGTTTGAGGGGCAGGAACCTACACGCCCAGTTTGTATATTTTACGCGAGCACTTGAAAACCTGCAAGGGAAACTTGGCTCCAGTCCCCGAGCGCACGTGGCCCTGGCTGGCGTGGGGCTGAAAGGAGCGGGTCGCTCCCGGCCCGCCCCACCCCGCGGCCGCCGCCCTGGCCGCCGCGCTAGGAACCCCCGCACGCCCCGCGCACTTCCTCCCGCCCGCGGTCCGCGCCGCCCGCTCCCGCCCGCCGCCGCCGCCTACCTGGCGAAGCAGTACTCGCAGTGGTTGCCCCGCTCGTTGACCGTGAGCACGTAGGCGTAGGCCGGGCAGGAGAGAGCAAGTCCCCCACCTGGAAGGGCTGCAGGGCCCGCAGCCCCCGGCCCTTGCCGGGGCTGCAGAAGCGCTCCAGGCCGCCGTGGCCTCGGCCCTCTGGTGGCCGCGGGCGGGCGGGCGCGCGCGGAGGGGGCGCCGGCGCCGCTGTGCCCGGGCTGCGGCTCCCCGTGAGCTGTTATTGGAGACGCGTCACCCTGAGCCTGCGGGGGGCGGGGTGGGAAGCCGCCCGAGACGCGGCGGCCGCCCGCCCCGAAGGGACGGCGGCCCGCCCCGGGCCTCGCGCGCCCCGGGGGAGGGGCAGCCCCGGCGCCCGCCCGCCCCGCGCCGACCCCCGGTCCCGCCCGCACGCGCCCCGCCGCTTCCGGTGCGGCCCACCGCCGCTGCCCGCGCCAGGGCGGGAGGGGTGTGCACCCGGGCGGCGACCCCCAGCAGCGGAGGGCGGCGGGGTGGGGTGGGCCAGGGCGGGTGTCCCGGGGCCCCCGCCGCGCCGTCCGCCGGGCCCAACGGATGCCACGCGCCTGGCAGCTGGAAGGGGGCCAAGACCTCTCCACACTCTTCTTCCGTCTTTGTTTAAGACCCTGCAGGGACCGCTCCCGGAGCACCAAAGAAACGGGCAAAGGGGAAACAGTGGAAAAGTTTGGTATGCCCAGGTGCAAGGTCGCTTTCCCAAGGTTTTTAACCTGTGCGAGGCCTTAAAGGGAGCTGGGTGCCCTCTGCTCCTCTAGTGGAAGTTAATTGAATGGACGGAAGAGGAAGTGTGCTGGTCAGCCGTACTCACGCAGTGCTGCAGAGGAAGCAGGCGATAACCTTGCCTTCAAGGACTTGGACTCTTGTGGGGCCAGTAGCATGGTGCCAGAATACTGCGCTAAACCTTGCTGTGGTTTTGGTGGACCTGACCTCCCACCAGCTGTGATCTTAGAAAAGTCTTTTAGGTTATGAGTCACGTAAAGCTGGTGAACAGTGCCTGGCATTTAAGCCCTATTCCCAGGCGTGCTGTTGTTATTCATATGGGAAAGAATATGGTGTTCCACATTGTCCTAAAGACTGAAATTGATGTGCATGAGTTTTTTTTTTGTTTTGTTTTGTTTTTTTTAACGAAGAAATGGTGTAGAGAGGACACTACAAACTATGATCTTAAACTCCTTGAAGTTCGTAATTAATCTAGCAATGGGAAAGATGAATATTGTTTGGAGTATTTCATATGATCAGTGGAATTTTGGACACCTCATTAAAATTCCTTTATTAATGACAAAGGCCTGTAGCCCTCCTTCGTGAAGTGAAGGGGCTCTATGGATATGATTTAGTTTATGCATTTTAAAAAGCATTGATGAACTTAGGGGCCAGTCACTGGAAAAGAAGAAAGGACCGAAATAGCCCTGGATCCTAGCATCTGATATACTGAAAGCCAATAATAATTACCATTAGTTATTGAGCATTAGGGGCCAGGCATTAAACACATTTCAGTTAATCCTTATAACACAACAGTCCAGTGAGTTAGGTCTTGGGTCACCCACTTCCAACATTAGGAAACTAAGACAAGTCTGAGGCCATACAATAAATTGATTTCAAATTCACTCTGAATTTGAAGGCCATCCTCCTAACCACAATGTCTTTACAGACAAACACAAGTCATTGGGACAGTATTATAGGGGCTGTGTGAAGTGTTCTATGAGATACAGGCAGTGGGTAGCAAATCCAGCATGAGAAATGTTCAAGAAGGCACTATTCAAGTAACATTTGTTTGCGCTGAACCTGAGAGGTGGACAGGACTCTGCAAGTGGAGGAGAAGAAAGGAATGTTCTGGGCAGAGAGTACTGCATTCAAAGACAGGAACCTGAAAGAACAGAGTGCGTAGTGGGGCCAACTGAGCAGTTTTAAATAGAGAATGGGTTCTCCAGAGGACGGGAGGTGAGGCATGAACAGTGGAAAGGCATCTTCTCCGGAGGTGAATTTCAGTCCGAGGACCCATGGAGTCATTGAAAGTGCTAGAGTGAAAGGTTAATGCAATCATTCCAGTATTTTAGACTGATTTCTGTTGTCAGCATTGCAGTGTAGAAAGGGAGAGACTGAAACAGGGCCACCAGTTAAAGCCTTATGTAAAGTTCCATTGGTTGAAAGAAGTATGGCCTATATGAAAGACTAAGAGATAAAATGGAACAAAGCTGTAAGGCGAGTGTTGGTCAACATTTTAGAAAGTAAGTTCTGCTTGGCTAGGTGCTATAGTTTGGATATAATTGGTCCCCACCGATACTCATGATGAAATTTGACTCTCAGCATGGCAGTGTTGGGAAGTGGGACACTTTGGGACATGAAATAAAGCAGACCTTTATAAGAACTGAGTTACTTCCCTCCGTCTCTCACCATATCACCTGTCTTCTACATGTGGCTTTTCTGCCATGTATGGAACAGGACATGACTCTCCCCAGAAACTGAGCAAGATGTTGCTGCCATGCTCTTGGACCTCTGGAATTATGAGCTAATTAAACCTCTTTTAAAAAGAAAAATTATCCAGTTTCAGTTGTTTAGTGAGAGTAACAGAACAGACTGAAACCAGACTATAGGAGCACACCTGAGCAATACAAAGCTCTGATAAGGTTCCAGGTTACTGTGGTAGATGATCTTTATCCGTCACATTATCCAAGTCCATTGTGATGACTGTGGTTTATTACTGGTGATATATATATAAAGGAAAGAGTTTTCTCAAATCTTACAGGCTTCTGAATAAACACCTACCTAGGCAAGTCCTAGATACATTTTTTTGAATGATACAGTTTTGTTTCTTTTTTTAACATCCACATTTCTGAGGGCTCTAACCAGTCCAAAGATGAAAAATCTAACAGAAATCAACAAACAACAGACATTTGTACTACATAGAAAATTTACTGTTTCAAGATTAATTGTGCAAAGTGATATATTAGTTTTTGTTTTATTGCAAGTAGTTTTGCCTCTTTCACTGGGACAAATTACAACCAGCTGAGGAAAAAAGCAATAACATAGTTAGGGAGTTGTCTTTCCAGGTGAGTAGTGGCTCCAGCAGACTTAATCTTGTGGTGGAGGTGACCGTCATATGAAGAACACTGGAAAAGAAGCAGCCTCATTTCAGAAAAAATCCCTGAGCTGAACTTAAGTGACTCGAGACGGGGAAATGGTCATGAAGCAATAGCCATGAATTTAGGAGCTTAAATTACGAAGAAACCGTGTTTAAAATAAACAGCCAAGGAATGGCAGCCAATCAGCAGGGACAACCGATGACAGCACTCTTCATGCAGCTCATACTTGTCACTGCCACCCTGCATTCTCACATTCCGTGAAAGAAGGCTTCGTGCTGCCAGAAACTAGCCACATTTCACTAGCATCTCCCCTGCTTGGAGAGGAGTTTGACATTACTTTGCCTGAAATGCTGAAGAAGTGGTACCAGGTTGAGGCCCCCTTTGCTTGATTTCTCTAGCCTGGAAGTTGATCTAATTCGTGAGTAAAACATCCTTCCAAAACAGGGATTAGCCATGAAGAAATAGCTCTGGCCAGGAAATGAAGTCTTAGCAAAGAAGGAATACCAATGAACACAGACAGGGGCCCTTTACCCATGCTGCTGTGCCTTTGCATCCTTTTATTATTGTAGGACATTTTAGTACTTACACACAAGATGGACCCTTGTCTATAAGGTGAAAAGATCAATGTGCATGTGAACTATTATGAAGTAGCTAAATAAAGTGCTCAAGGATACTAAGTCCTTATCCCCAGGAACCTGGTAAACATTATATGATTTAAAAGGCTCTTATAGATGTGTCAAATTAAGGATTGGAAATAATGATAGGATCCTGGACTATCCAGGTGGGCCCTCAATGCAGTCACAAAGGTCCTCATGGGAGAGGCAGAGATTGGACATGGACAGAAGAGGAGGCAGCAGCATGACTACAGAGTTAGAGATTTGAATGACATGGCTATAAGCCAAAGGATTCCAGCAGCCACCAGAAACTGGAAGAGGCAGGATATTCCCACTCTGGGAATCTCTGGGAGCCTCTGGAAGCCCTGCTGACAACTTGATTTCAGCTCAGTGAAGCTGAGTTCAGACTTCAGGCCTCCAGAACTGTGAGAGGATACATTTCTATTGTTCTAAGCAAACCTGTCGGTGGTAATTTGTCACAGCAGCCACAGAAAACTAATACAATTTATTAAAAAAAAAAAAAAATTTAAGGAAGGGCTGAACAAAGTACCATTGAAAGCTTCACTGAGAAACTGACATGTTAGCTCTTCCTGAAAGAAAAAAGATTGAACAAGGGAAAGAGGGCTCCCCAAACGGGTTTAAGATGCTAAAGGTGCAAATTCACTGGGGTAGGAGATAATTTGACAATCTAGGGAACGGTTTTCTTTTATTTAACAAATGTTTGCAGAGCTCTGGCTGTGTAGCAGGTGCTCCTTTGAAATCTATTCTCATTTAATCCTCCTAGATCATCTGTCCAAGCAAAGCCAGTTGCCTGATAATGACTCCATACCCTGGACTGTGCCACTGTGCTGCCTCCCTGTTCAGCCAGAGCCACAGCCCTAGGTTAAGGATATGGGGTTTGGGATGGGTGAAGAGATAGAAGAAGCGGGGATTGAGCCATAAATAATATGTCTGAGGGGGTTTAGGGCTTAGCTCAGTGGTAGAGTGCTTGCCTAGCTTGTCTTGATCTTGGACTTCCTAGCCTCCAGAACTATGAGCAATAACTGGTATTTTGTTATAGCAGCCAGAATACACTAAGACAACCATTCAAGAGCCCTACTGGGAATGAGATACAAGAGACACAGGGATTTGTGTGGACTGATAACCAAGTAACAGAGTTTCCCACCCTTGCCAAACATTTCGTGCATCATGGAACCACCCAAATGCAAGAAAGTCAGAAATTAACTGAGATGATGAGTTTACTACCCAGAGAAAATAAGGGCTCATAATGAAAAGTGTCACAATTTATTTAGTGCATCAGGTTTGTTGATGCATTTCATCTGTATGGTCTGTTTCTATCCCATTTGCTTTCAGTTACTGCTGTCAAATATGTATCTTAAAATAACTGCTATAATAATGACCCTTTATGCCAAAGACCTTCCAGTCTCCCTGTACTGTCTACCTCTTCAGGGCCAAGCTCTTCTGACTTTAAAAACCCAACTTCTATCTGACGGTGTGTCCTACCTATTCTGAGAAGCCATCTCCAACATTTCTTATAATCATCTATCTTCATTCCTAAGGTAAGTCTTATTTGTGCATATAGTCACCACTTTTTAGATATATAATCATAGCTTGGTGTGTGTGTGTGTGTGTGTGTATACAACACATCTAATCATCTCTCCATCTGTCCTATCCATGTAGTTAAAGGATTTTTAAAGGAAATTATATGTTTTATTCATTTCATAGTATTCTGTGGGATAGCATGATGCTTTTCACATGTTAAGATCTATAATAGTTTCTGAATGGCTGAAGTACAGAAATGACTAATAAAGTTTTAATGGGTGGGACCCTTTGATTTAAGAGTATAGTATAGGGGTAAGAGTTTTTTTATTTTTGGGGGAGGAGCAGGAATTGAACCCAGGTGTGCTTAACCACTGAGCAACATTCCCAGCTTTTTTTATATTTTATTTAAGACAGGGGCTCACTCAGTTTCTGAGGCTGACCTTGAACTTGGGATCCTTCTGCCTCAGCCTCGTGAGCTGCTGGGATTACAGGCATGCCACCTCACCCAGCCAAGGTAATGTTTTTGACGTAGATCCTAGATTGTTATTAATTCAAAAAACGAGTAATGAGTACAGCCCTGGACTCGGTGGACAACAGGTGGATAAAGGGTTTTCCCCAGGAAGAGAACAGAAAACCTGCAGCTGCCCCCTTCCCAGACACTGATGGGAGCAGGTGAAGCCAGAAATTCAAAAAGCATCAGCTACAAATCTACAAGGTAGCGAACCTATAAGGGTTTAAAAGGGACAATATCCTATTGATTAGAATCCTTATTTCGAGGTAATTAGTTACAAAGTGGTGAGGTCTATATGTTAGCTTGGAATGGCTGTGAACCCACCCCAGTGCTCTGTAGCAGCAGAGATGTGAAACTTCAACAGAAATAGACCTACTTCTCCAGGCTGAACTGCAGCAGAGCAGAGAACCCTCATGCATAATTCACAGTCCCAACACCAGCAACTCCTGCATTGCAGTGTTTTTACCAGGTGCCAAATTACCCAAAAGAACCTATTTATACCAGTGGAGGAGTAAGAAAGCCAGAGAAATGGAACATAAGTAACCTATAGAAGGCTTATCGATTCAGTTCCTAAACTGGCAGCTCATGTGCTCTCATATTTGAGAGAAAAAAGAAATTAAGCTGCCTTTGTCCTCATGGTTTCAGGTAATATTATAGTTCTAACCAGATACTAAAAACTGAATGAAAAAGGGCAACAAAAGGTCTCAAGAAAAGACCTCCTGACTGACATGTATGATCCTGATCTAGACTTGTTAATTTAAAAAAATTTTCTTTCTGGAAGTCTCATTACTTTTTTTTTTTTTTTAAACCCTGAAACAAGTATTAAATGTTAGTTCAGAGGTCCTGCACACTTCTTTTGTAGAAGTCAGATAACAGAGTTCTGATTTGGGCGAGAGAGGGTCATCCAGTGACTGGAGGGGGGGTTGGCTACAGAATTTGAGTTTGCTCCCAAGGCTATGACCTTAGTAATTCACAGGAAGCCAGATTTTCTGTCTTCTGTACTCCCTTGGGACATACACACACAGACTTTAGGTGTGGGCAAAAAAGTTCCATGAAAAGAAGAGGTAAGACAGGATATTCAAAGCCCTAAAAGCTTACTTATTTCACCTCCTGTATGTTTAACTTTACATAGAATGTGAATGTATTGTTTATAGTTTATTTATTTTTAATAAGAAAAAAAATACAGAGGAGAAAAACTGATAGCTGTGACTTGAGGAAGAATCCACGTAAAAACTAATACGCAGCAGGTACTATGGCGCCCACCTGTAATCCTAGAGACTCGGTAGGCTTAGGTGGGAGGATCCCAAGTTCCAGGCCAGACTCAGCAAAATCCTTTCTCAAAATAAAAAATAAAAAAAGGTTGGGCATGTGGCCCAGTAGTAAAGCATCCTGGGTTCAATTTCAATCCCCAGTAAACAAGCAAACAAACAAGAAGTCAAATGTCAGTCTACCAGAAACTGAATCTGGTTGGATGTTATCATCTTAACTGGGAATCATTGAGACACTTCTTTTAAAAAAAAAAAAAAAAAGACTTAATTTTCTTTCCAATTAAGGGTTAAGAATTAGTTACATTAAATGTTTGCTATTTGGCGAATTATTAAAATTGAATATTTCTTAAGCTAGAAAAAGAGGATTTCTGTTTGGTTGGTAAAGATTGAATTTATGAAATATTGTCCTTAAATACAACTAATTTAAGACTTAATAATTATTTGAATTGTTTTAAAATCTATTCAGAAGTCAAACAGGTATTTTATCCAGACATATTCTAAGGCTACTTTTTAAGAAATTGAAAGAATTCACACTTTTATTTTGTTTGTTTGTTACTGGAATTGAACTCTGGAGCACTCGACCACTGAGCCACATCCCCAGCCCTATTTTGTATTTTATTTAAAGACAGGCTCTTACTGAGTTGTTTAGTGCCTCATTTTTGCTGAGGGTGTCTTTGAACTCTCGATTCTCTTGCCTCAGCCTCCAGAGCTGCTGGGATTACAGGCATGTGCACCATGCCTGGCTCAGACACTTATTACACTGGCTTTGTAACAGATGATGCTTGGATTGATTGCTTGTGTCTCTTTACTGTAAGCTATATCTCTTTTTTTCAGCATTTTGTAAACTAAAATCAGACAAATTGAAAACTTGGAGAAAATATATTAAGTGGAAAAGAAAAGAAGTATAGCTTTCAGGGTCAAAATATAAACCAATGAAAAACTTGTGTATCTCCTGGTTATTTAATCAGTTATTGATTTAACTGTGTAATGTATGCTCTTGGGTACTGTAGAGGATCCCAAATTAAATTGGAGCCAGATCTTGTCCTCTAGAGCTTGAGAGACTCTTTAAAAGAGGAAACATGACATATACTTAAAAGCTATCAAAATCTACCAGAGGGCTGGAGTTGTGACTCAGTGATAGGGCACTTGCCTGGCAATATGTGAGGGCCTATGTTTGATACTCGCACCACATAAAATAAATAAATAAAAGATCCATTGACAACTAAAAAAAATTTTTTTTAAAAATCAGCCAGACTGTAACCTCTTGAGGTTCAGGATGTTTGCTTTGCTCACTACAGTAGCTCCAACAAGTGCCTGATACAAGGTAAGTGCTCCATAAATATTCATTGGTGGAATGAGTAATACAAAGGCAGATCGTGTTCAGTCATGTGAGAATTGCAATAAAAAAAAAAAAAGCAAAATTGGTAGTTGTAGGTACAGGTAACCTCCAACAACACTGAAATTATATCTTTAACTTGCAGATAATTAAGCTGACAATCAAGCCATAAATAGAAGAATCTCCTGGCATTGCTATATTTTTTAAATCCTCAACTTCTTTGCCATCCTCTTCATAGAAATCATGGACCCTTAACATACTGGCCTCAGTGGCATAAGGAAGTCAGGCTAGAGGAGTGTTTGTGGGCTCAAATACTCAAGATCCTTTAAGGTAGCAAGATTCTTAAATGTTACCCTAGACCAATTGAACCCTGATTCTTGTCTAGGAGAGAAACTTAAAAGAAAAAAAATATTAAATAAACAATAGTAGAGGTATTATACATATATGACAGTTGTGAAGGTAGGACATGAATGACTGAAATTCAGGAAACATGGGGAAGGAAGACAAAATTGTCTTTGCTACCCCCAAATAATATGTAACCTAGTTCACATTCTTAAAACCTCTGAATTGTTTATCAGCAGTTTCCTGAATACTTGACTAAACATACATAGTATCTATTTGTCTCTGGGGTGTTTTCTTTTTTTCTTTCTTTTTTGTGGTATTGGGGATGGAATCTGGGGTACTCTACCACCAAGTTATATCCCCAGTTCTTTTTATTTTTTATTTTGAGATAGAGTCTCACTACGTTGCCCAGACTAGCCATGACCTTGATATTCTTCTGTCTCAGCCTCCTGAGTGGCCATGATTACACCATGGGTGCACCACCATGCCTGGTTCTTGGGCTGTTTATTTCAGGGACTTCTTTTTTTTTTAATCATTTATTTATTTATTTATTTATTTATTTGCGGTACTGGGGATCGAACCCAGGGCCTCGTGCTTGCAAGGCAAGCACTCTACCAACTAAGCTATCTCCCCAGCCCAGGGACTTCTTTATTAGATAACTGTGCCACTGAAGAGATGGTGCCAGTGCCTGCTAAAGGTTTCATGGAATCTATAGCAAAATGAGGAGAATCTGAACAATGTGTGACTTATGTTTATAAAGCTAAACTGACTCACTTTACAGGGTTTTTAAAAAAAATCTGAGATCAAAACATTTTCAGTGTTAAAAAGTCTTTTCTTTTTAAATGATGGAAGCTTTAAATAGTTTTCAGTTTTCTAAACAAAATAAGTTGATAACCCTCTGCAGATCTCTTTAAAAAGTATTATGCTAGTCTCTGAATTTTAGAGGAATGTGTGTTAGTCAGCTTTGCATCTCTGTGATCAACAAACCTGACAAGAACAATTTAGAGGAGGAAAAGTTCATTTCAGCTCATGGTTTCAGAGGTCTTAATCCATGGTTGGCTACTCCATTGCTCTGGGCCTGAGGTGAGGCAGAACATCATGGTGGAAGAGCACACTGTTCAACTCATGGCAGCTGGGCAGCTGAGAGAGAAGAAGCGGCAATAGAGAAGATAACCCTTCCACAAGGGCATGTCCCCAGTGACCTGCTTCTTCCAGCCAGGTCATATCTCCTCGGAGTTCATTCAGTCATGAATGCATCAATACACTGATGGGATCAGAGCCTTCCTGATCCACTCACTTACCCTGAAGTCCCACCTCTGAATACATAAGGGTTTGGGGGACATTCAGATCCAAATCAGAACAGCATGATCATTACAAATGGCATTACAGTATCATTACAGAGTACTTGGAATTATTCCTTAACAGATGATTGTGTCTTCAAATAAGTTTATGCTGAATGTTCAAAGTGCATATCTACAGCATTTAATATACTGACTACTATGTATTGAGAAATATAGACCTTCACACAATTAAATAGAAAACTATGGTTTCTTTAAGCATTTATTTCTGACTTTACCTCAGCTTCACTATTTTTGGAAAAAAAATGTTATTAACACTACCAATATTAAGCTAATATTTACTGATGTGGTTTGATTTAATCCTGTTCTTTACTTTGACCATAAATGATTTATTTTTGTTACTCAGAGTATTAAGGAAACAAAGTATGGCAAAAACTTACAAGACCACTGATTTTATTGGTCTATAAACAATGTATATAAATTTTATAACATTTAGAAAACAAATATAAACCTAGTGATTACCAAGATAAAATTTTTGCTATGCTGTATCTTTATTTATATACAATAAATATTTTACAACAAATAAGAGTTTATATTGTACATGTTGTTTTATAATCTAATTTCTTAACAGGTTTTAAACCACTTTTTATGACATTAAATATTATTAAATATTTTTCTACATAATATTGTGATATTCTAAAATGTACTATCATCTATTTTTTAAAAAATATTTTTAGTTGTAGATGGGCACAATACCTTTTTTTTTAAAATTTATTTTTATGCAGTGCTGAGGATTGAACCCAGAGCCTCACATGTGCCAGGCAATTGCTCTACCACTGATCCACAACTCCAGACCTGCACTGTCATCCATTTAATTACTTTCTTATTACTTTCTTGTTTTTTTCCTTTTTAATGTTGAAATGAGTATCTTTGTCAAGTTAAAACTCTTCTTACTTTTTTTTTTTTTTTTTTTTTTTGGTACTGGGGATTGAACCACTGAGCCACACCACAGCCCTTTTTATTTTCTCTTTGAGACAGGGTCTCACCAAGCTGCTTAGGGCCTTGCTAAGTAGCTGAGACTGGCCTCAAACTTGATCCTCCTGTCTCAGTCTCCTGAGTCTCTGGAATTGTAGGCGTATGCCACTGTGCTGGGTGTATTTACATTCTTGAATAATTTATTAGGAATTTCTGGGTAAAGTGTATACAAATTGATAAAACTTGATACATTGTATGGACCTTATATAAAAATGTTTGTATTTGTAATTTGCATATGTATTTATTAAGTTTATAGTCCATAACAAAAAATATTTAATTCATTGTATATCACTCTCTGCATTTTATTTCATTTCCAAAAAATTCATCATAGCTAATCTGAGACATCTTAGATGAAATCATCAAACTGGATAAAGGGATCCAACACATCATCTAGTCCAGAAACTTCATTCTAGAAGTTAAATGGAGATAGCTTTATTGCCCTTTCTAATTAAATAAGACATAGTCATTGTAAAAATAATAATGATGAAAATATAAAATA
The DNA here is from genome assembly GCF_902686455.1 of Sciurus vulgaris. Taxonomy (NCBI): domain Eukaryota; kingdom Metazoa; phylum Chordata; class Mammalia; order Rodentia; family Sciuridae; genus Sciurus; species Sciurus vulgaris. The sequence continues at coordinate 70,447,970 of NC_136473.1, forward strand.
CAAAATAAGTCATGTATTATCCACCAACCCCAAACAATTACTATTAGCTTTATGGTCTTTATCAATGTCATCTTTTTTTTTTAATCTTTATTTTATTTATTTTTATGCAGTGCTAAAAATCAAACCCAGTGCTCATGCATGCTAGGCAAGTGCTCTACCACTGAGCCACAACCCCAGCCCTCGATGTCATTTTTTACATTATATAATTGTACTTTATCTGATCTATCTAGAAAGAGAACATGCAAAATTTCATACTATCATATTCCTATATGTAATTGACATCCTTTAATGTAAATAAATACTGACCTACATCATAATTTGTAATGGCTACACAATTACTGTAATTTATTTAACCAATCTTCAACTTGTAGATATTAGGATTATTTGGTTTTTTAACCACCTGTTAGGTTTGAAGATTAATATTTTAATGGCTCTGAAAATGCTTACAGTACAGAAACTTGGTAATTTTGATTAACTTAGGGTTTCCCAACTATTTCCTGGTCATGGAAGCCTCCTGCCCATCCTTTTTAACTAATATTTTACTATTGTACCTAGGAAAGAATTTGGAAAATGGTATTCTATTTTCTGTCTTGTTCAAAACTACTAATTAAATGCTTATACCTACCTGTCACTTTTCTACAAACTCTGAAAAAAATCCTGGGGATTATTTAGAAGAAATATGTGTTTTAGACATTTCAGAGAATACATCTTTGATATAAATTGCCAGATTAACTTCCAGAGTAAGTAGTGTTTTGGTTTGAATATTTTGGTGGGATCACTGGAGGGTTTTTATTTTAAATGCTATTTATATCATTAGAACAAAAGGGATATATGAACAAAGAAAGGAGAATTTGAGATATAATTTTTGGCTCATCAGTGGGTTGGTTGGGGAGTGGGGTGCAGAGGCGTCAATTCCCCTGGGAAGAATAGGACCAAGGAGGCAAGAGTCAGAAGGAGAGAGAGTGAAAAGTATTTGAAATTAAGGAGGGAGGTTATAAAGACTCTTTAGCAATGTGTGAAATAATTAAAATGGTATAAAATATTAGTAGAAAAAGGATATAAAATCCTATTCATAAAACTAACCAGAAAAAAAATAGAGGAAAAATATAATTGCATTTTGGATTGGTTCTTTCCCCCACTTTTCTAATTATCGTTTTCATTTTTATTTTTAAAATATATTATGAAATGGAAAAGAAAAGAAATACTAAAGGATCAGACAAAATTAGAAGAGAGGCTTATGGAGGAGGAGGAAGACAGTGGTTGAGTCGAACAAAGGCAACAAATAGATTAAAGTGAACGGGATAGAAGAGAGAACATTCAATTTGGCCTGGAGGAGATCATTAATGGCTCAAGTGCTGTCAAGTGGACAAAAGCCAGTCTGCAGTGGGGTCAGATGAGAGAATCAGAGAAGAATAATTTTTTTAAGACCTAGGATCATAATAATTCACTTAGAGGTTCCCCCCACCCATCCCCAGGCACTATTACTTTAGTTCTATCATGTTGGGATTTTGCCTATCATTTTTTCCAAGAGCTGATAAATGAAAACCTTTTTTTTTTTTTTTAAAGATATCCTATGAGTAAGTTTCTTTGCCCATATTTTTGAACTGAAAAATAAAGAACTGGTAAATTCTCTTTTTGAGCCTTCCTATGTACTAGAAATGCTACCATATAGAAATCTTAATAATATACCCTGTGCATGCTGTTTAAAAACAGAAGAACTTGGTTGCCCAAGGTCATTTCAGATGCCTTTTCTCCTCAGCGATTTGTGTATATTTTATCCATAAAAGACAAATTATTATGAAAGGATATGAAATATAGGTTTAAGAAACTCAAAGAACAAAGCGCATTCTTTGCTCTTTGAATTTCTTAAAATTAAGTTCTTAGGACTCCTGCTGCTTACCTTCAAACAAGCCACCTTGAAACTACTCTATGAAAACCGGTTAAAGGACGAACCAAAGAGTTTCACTTATTTAAAAAAAAAAAAAAGGCGCATAGGAGAGAGAACATTCAAGTCTTCCAGTATCCATACTTATTAGCTAAATTGAATGCCTGCAGTGGGTCTCAGGGGAGCACACAGTAGCAGCCTCTTCCTATTACAGCTCAGCCAGAAGCATTTATTCCCTTGTAATTAAGGCCAAGGGTGCAACCAGGGATGTGAGTGAAAGCAATTATGTGAATCATTCTGCTCCTTCAACATTTCTCAAGAGTTTGTATATTTGTGATCTTTGAAGTCTCTGTATATTTCCCGTGGTTATCCTTGGTATCACAGGTCCATCCTTGGAGCATAACAAGAGCTAATGCTGTTCTAGATGCTTTAGTTGTGCAATGGTAATCCATCCTTTCCAGATTCTATGAGGGTTGGGGATTAAGTCCTAAGTCCCCAGAAACAGATGCTGAGATGGGGTTCAAAAACAGGGTTGCAAGGAGATAAAAGTAATGGAGTGGGACAAGTAGGAATGGGAAGGGACTCAGCCAAGCAAGGGCCTCTCTCAGGTCCAAGTCCTTCAGGAGGTATCTTCAGCCTGGCCACACAGGGCAACACCAGGGTATAGGCCAGCAAAGGAACTGGGCTTCCATTCCACTGCAATCAGTGGCTGACATCCTTCATGGTGGCAAGGAAGGTGTGTGTGTTTGGGTATGTGTGTAAGGGTATGTGTACAATCTGTGAAAGGAGAGCAGCAGGTGTGCACAGAGAGGAGTGGGATGGGTAGATACTGTTATCTCCATGTGACAGTAGAGACCATGGAGTCTTGGCCAAGGCTTCAAAGCTAAGGGGAATAGCTGGGATTTGGACACCTACAGTTTGATTCTAAAAGCCATGTGCTTCACCACCCTACCATACTGGGTAAGATCCTATCTTTACAGCATGTTATGGTATGTTCAATACATTTTCTACAGTTTTCACAATGGACTGCATAACAAACTATTTTAATTTTATTTGGTTTCTTAAATTTTTGAAAGTGTTTCTGGGATGAGATACATTAATAACACTGTGTTGCACTATGCTTCATACAGGCAACCCCCAAGGAAGGTAAAGTCAAAGCTTTAAAATTAGATCACTGGAGTACCTGGAAGAACATACACTCTCAACCCACTCTAACTAATGAAAACTACCCAGTCCTTATGGAATTACACAAAATGTGGTTTCATGGGTCTTTCTTAATAAGAGATATTCAGCTAGCTGGACATGGTGGTACACCCCCGTGATCCCAGCAACTAGGGAGGCCAAGGCAGGAGGATCACAACTTTTGAGACCAGTCTGGATAAGTTAATGAGATCTTGTCTTAAAATAAAAAATTAGAAGGTCTGGGTATGTAGCTCAGTGTGCTAGAGTACTCCTGGATTCAATCCTCCTGCTGCAACAACGACAAAAAAGAAAAAAAGAGGTGGGGGGAGTCTGTGCACGGTGGTGGTGCCCTTAAGGTTTTTAGAATGGCTATGGTACATGCAATGAGCAAGGGAGACATAAGTGGTAACACTACCTGCATCAAGAGAATCCAATAAATCCTTGCTGTTCCAGAAAAGATGATGCCAGAAGAAAGACGGCTAAATAGAGTAAGAGCACTTTAAGAGGAAGACTTAGGAAATGCAGACGTTTTCTTCCTATGTGTTCCAGTGAAGGGGGGAAAATGCTCCTTTTTTGCATGTAGCTGTGGAGGGTAATACTCTGTGAATACACTGAACCCTAATTGTTGTGTGCATCATGATTGTGAAGTAGGGAAAAGTGGAGGGACAGGCTCGAATGCTACAAAAGATCTTCAGATTCTAGATCATGGGAGCTGACATTTGTATAGTGGTTACCAAGGGAGAGGCACTGCTGGAAGCATTGTACAGATATTAATTCTTTAAAATCTCCTAATAATCCAATAAGGTAGGTGCTATTATTATTTCCATTTTACAGATGAGAAAAACAGAGACACGGAGATTTAATAACTTGGTCAGAACCACACAGCCAGATAGCTGAAGAGCTGTGATGTGAGCTCAAGTCATCTGCTTTTAAATTCTATGCTCTTACCCATTGCCCTGGACCATCAGGAACGTACAGAACATGCTGAGAACATTGCCAGTCCTCACTGGTAGTTTATTTCTGAATGCTGTGCTATTTTTGAAAGAGTGCCCTATCCGAATCTTGGTTAGAGCTAAATTATAGTGCTTGAGTTCTGACAGCCAGAACATTTATGAAATGGTCTTAAAGTCAATATAAAGTTATGCATGTTTGGAAACTTTAAAGAGTAAGAGGCAGCAGACAGGCAAAGGAACTCTTTGTTCTGTATAGAAATGATGGTACTCCCTGCCCATGGGGAGCTGGCACTGGCAGCATTTATATTACTAAGTCACTCTCAATACTCAGCTGTTTGCTAAGAATTAAATTGCTGGAACCAGATCTAGCAAGCCTCAGGTTACCATGGTTTGGATGAAGTGAGCACATTAGTGTGATATATTTAGTCTCTAGAAACCGTTAAATGTAAGATTAGCTTTATTACCAAAAAGATAGTATATGCTGGCATTACTCATGGTTACTCACTTAATGTCCCCAAGTTAACAATTGCACACTAATTTATTCTATTGAGTTAAGCGATTCTGTTTATGATTTGTGGACAGGAGTGACTGACATAGGTCCCCTCCAAAGGTGTGGTTGCCTCTGCTGCCCTCTAGAGACCGATCAGGTCAAGACAGCTCATCTTTGAGTGTCACCCTTACTCTCCCTTTTGAATCTCCAACAAATTCTGTTTGCCAAAAAGAGATGAGGACAAAACACTCCGAACTTCCAAAACCAATAATACATTTTTATTAAGATTCTATGACAGGCCACTGATAATTATTGTGTATTCAGGGAAAATATAAAGCTTCTACCCTGTATTTCTCACACCATATTCAGCCACTAAATAGAAATGTCAAGGTTGTCTTGAAACTATAAATAGAGCTAACACTTACAAAGCATTTGCCACATGCCAGGTACTATTCTAAACATATCATATTTATTAACCTATTTAATCTACACAATAGTCCTGAAAGGTGGGTAGTATGATCATTTCCATATTATAAATAGTGTAGTAGAAGCAGGAATTGCTCAGTACTTATCACAGTTCATGAGTGGCAGAGCTGAATTTGAACCCAGGTATGTCTGGTTGTATAGACTAGGCTTATGATCAGTTCACTGTGTGACCTCTTTTGTAGCTATTAAGATATGTATTAAAAATTTAATTTTTTAGCCAGGCGTGGATACATGCCTTGTAATCTCAGTGACTCAGGAGACGGAGGCAGGAGGATTGTGAATTCAAAGCCAGCCTCAGCAAATTATTGAGGCCCTAACCAACTCAGCAAGACCCTGTCTCTAAATAAAATACAAAAAATGTGTGGGCATGTTGCACCTTGGTTTAGCACCCCAGGGTTCAATCCCTGGTACAAAAATAATAATAATTTTTAGGTAGAGGTTTTGCTAAAAATCTTTAATTTGATCTGAGGAAACAATTGGCCCAGACACTTAAAAAAATGTCAGTGATATAATAGACAAAGAGAAGGGAGAGGAGAAGGAAGATGAAGTGGAGGAGGAGGAGAAAAATAGAATTATTCTAGAGCTATGGCAACTAAATATAATTCATTTTCCATGATTGGATTCTAAATATAAAAAAAAGCTATAAAAAACGCTGAAAATTTGGGAATTTGAATTTGGACTATATATTGAATAATAATGCTAAATTTCTTGAGTATGCTCCTTTTATGGTGGCTCTAGAGGAGTATGAGTATGTCCTTGTTCTTAGTGATACTTAATGAAGTATTTCTGGGTAAAATGTCATAATATCAGCAAATTACTATGAAACAGTCCAGGAAAAATATTTTTAATATTTGAGTGAAAGAAAAAAGAGAAAGCAAACATGGGGAAAAAATGTCAAAAATGAAGAAACTGGCTAAAGGAGTATATGATGTTCATGATACTATTTTTTAAGCTTTTTTCTAGGTTTGAAATCTTTAGAGTAAAAACAGGTGGAAAAGTAAACTTTATCTCAAAATGAGAATCAGACAGAGACAGGCAATGGATCTCCCTGGACCACTCTGAGTGAAGACAAACTAGAGAAGCATGTGGGGCTTGGAATATGTAGGCAAGCTTTGAAATCTGTGGACATGTGTTGTGTGTGGGCGTGTGAGATGTTATAGCTTATTTATTAGTATTTTTCCATTTGTACTAGGCACTACATGCATCAGTATGTACTTTAAATATTCAAGTTTCCATCTAATAGAAAATAAACAATGCAAGTCGTAAAGCCTTTCATTAAGTTTAGAAAGGTCTAATTTTCTTCTTGGCATTATTCCATTTTTGTCATCAACAAAGAAAGCATTTAGGAGCCATTCCTACTTATTCAGCATATGTGTTCTGTTCATTCACTGTGTTCTAGGTACTGATCTAGAAGCTGGGATACACCAGTGAACAAACCAAGATGCCTGGACTCACAGTACTTACCTTCTGGTGAAAAAGAGAGGCAATAAACATGGTAGCCCAGAGAAGTGTTAGAAAGTGGTCATTGCCAAGAAAAAGCAGAACAATAAAGCAGCAAAGTGGGAAATTAGACAGATGGTTGCAAAGCAAAGTGTTTGCTATTTTAAACAGGACTCTATAGGATAGGTTTCATTCAAATATGACCTCATGGTGCCTGGAAGGAAAGTGGAAGAGAACAGTGGAGAAAGATCCTAAGGTACGCACATGTCTGGATGGTGGTTGGAGCAGAGTAAGCAAGAGGGAAAGTGTAGAAGATGTGAAATCAGGATGGAAATAGAGGATGAATTCACAGAGGTCATGATGAAAGCTTTCACTTAAATGTTGAATACAATAGGGTACCATTGGATGATTTTGAGCAGAGGATTGACATGCTCTAACTTAATATAAAATAATAAATCTCATAGGGAGACGTATGTAGGATCAGCTACTCCCCTTGGGAGGCTGTTGCAACAATCCAAGCAAGAAGTAATGGTAACTCAGTGCAGGACAATAGAGTTGTATTGGAGAGAAGCATTGGAATTCTGGGCAAGTTGAGATGGGAGAGCCAAGCAGGAGGATTTACCAATGAGTTGGAGATGAGTTTGAGAGAAAGAGACTGTCCAGGGAGACTCAGAGTTCTTTTGAGTACCTGGAAAGATGAAGATGTAATCCACTGGGATGGGAAAGAGCAAGTAGAGCATATTTTGAGGGAGAAGATCAACAGTTGAGTTTTAACATTCTGGATTGGAGCTGCCCATTAGATATCCAGAAGGAAATGCCGTCATAAAGGTAGTTGGATGCAGAAATCTGGATGCAGAATGGACAATGGTCAGGGCTAGAGATTTAAAACTGGCCCCAATTGTTGTACAGATGGTATTTAAAACCAGAGCCTGGATCAGTTGATGAGATGGTGAATGCTATAGAGAAGAGAAGATTTTTAAGGATCATGCCCTTGCAATTATTCTGTTTTATGTGTTTATACTTGTTATGTTTCTCATTTTGTTTAGAAAATTATTACGCTGCCCAAAATAAAAGGGAAAATTGACAATTATCTAAATTACTGAAGATAGTCAATCAAATAATTAAATTTGCAAAGTATATTAATTTTCCTCAATTATCTGGTTTCATTTTCTACAATTGTCTGCATTATTCAGTACTAGGATAGCTACATGTGAGTTGCTTTATCTTACTGTTATTTAATCAATAATACATTAATCTTTGGGACAGTAAAGTTCAAAAATTCTTTCAAGTGATTCTCTATAGGGAGTAATCCTCATCTGTGTTTACTTTCTGAATTAAAATCAAATGTTTTGTTGGACTATGGCAATTCTTTCCCATTTTCGTAATGTTCATGACTTGACAGGTCTCATTTAGTGATGTAGTAAAATGGCTTTTAAAAGTAATGCCCCAGCAGAGTTCCTATTAATGAAGGACGGAAAGGAGAAAATGCTGTCCGTAGGCAAAGATATTTAAATATACTTGTTTTATCTAATAAAGACAACTGGTGAAGATAAGGAGTTCACTCAACTGCAAATAAGCCCCTGTAGTAAATGCATTTTATCAGTAATATTTGAATTTTAATGTCAGAGCCATTTTAACATTCTTCCTGTAGAATTGAGTAAATAAATATGGGTAAGCTCAGAAGTTTCCTTTCTCCACAATGGATTGTATAATGGTGGTGAATAGTCAAGATAAGATAGACATGTGTTGAGGTTTGTTTGTAAAAACCCAATTTAACCCAACTTTTAAAATAAGGGAGTGGATTGACTCATACACTAGAAAATATAGAGGTAGATAGATTAGGCTTCTGGGTTTGTTGATCAAGAATTTAGTTGTCTTTATTTATTTATTTTTTCATTCCTCTCTGCTCTACCATCCAAATTGCTTTCTTCAATTGAAAGCTGTCTTTCTTTGCAGGTCTAAGAGGCTGCCCAAAGTAGTTGGGCTATTTGCTTTCTCGAAATTGCCCAAGGAGAAGGAATGCCCTTCTTCAATTATCAGGCAAGTGATCTGTGCTCGGGCCAATTCTCGTGACCAGTGGAACACCATGTGTTGACAGTCTTAAGGCCTCAGTCCATGGGGCCAAGTCAAAGGGATTCCCTTGCTTGCTTATGTCTTTAAAGATGTCAGGGGGGTCAGAGCCCTTTGACGCACAGTGAGGGTGAACTGGTGTGGTTGTTGACATGATTGTCATGGCTACCCCATGGGACCAGAATCAGCCAGGTGATCAAATTCAACACATACTCCACTTGAATTTGTTGTTGAGACTCAATCTCCTAATCTTTTATTTATCTCAGGGCCTCTCTTCATTGGGTGGTAACAGAAAACCAACTGTATCTGCTTGAGAAAAAAACTGGATTCAAACTCGAAGAGACATGGGTAAGAAGAAAAACTTGACTTTTCCTGTTATTAGCCAATATAAACAGTTAATACTTTATTGCATCTACAGAGGATGTCTTTTTTTTTTTTTTTCTGTTACCAGATCAGATCCCAAACAGAATATGCTGTTTGAACAAAATTTTATGATAGAAGTTTATTTCAAATTCCATTATATGGGTCATTACAAGAGAGAAGTCATATTTAGGTTACAGTTTTATGGAAGGTTTTCAACTAAAGTTGATAATTAAACACGATTATTACATCTTCTTTCTAAAAATATACTAAAATGACAGTAAAGATGTTTTAAAGGCAAAAATCTTCAAGGATTGAGAGCGCATGGGAGAAGACCACGGTAACAAAATGTTGGAAGTTGAGAAGGCAATGGACAAGCACCAGACCATGAAAACTCAGAAGCAATCTGATTTGAGCCTCTGAACCACAGAAGGCTCAGGAACTGGCAGCTCAAGGTATCTATGATCATGAGGGTGTAGATGAGGCCTGAAACAGAATTGTGGGTAAGAGTGTTAGAGAATCATTGAGCCCCAGATAAGTGTCCTGATGCTGTTTAGGTGGCACTTGCTTCCCTTCTCCATCTCTCATACCATATTATAAAGAAAGGAGATTTACTTTCAGAAGAATCTCTGCACTGGGGGAAACTGGCACAGCTGAAAGAGCAACCTTCTAAAAAACAATGTGATCAGATAATAATAGTAAAGAGTGGAGAACACTGACTTCATTCTCTCACCAGACTCCTCAAATGCCAAAAATTAGGAGATTTGAAATCCCTTCTCTGACTAGTTCAGTAGCATAGACCTTGAAAGTACTGACAGCCAAGGATCCAGTAATACAAGGTCAATATAAATCACCTTAGAGTGAATTCCATTCATTGTGAAGACTCACATCCTTACAACTTCCAATCACCTTTTTAGTTCTCTATATAAAAATCTGAGTACATAACCATACATTTGAGAGAAGCTTTTAACAGAAAAGACAGAGACCAAACAACAGGAAAAGAATTTTAAAACAGAGATCATAAAGAAGATTGTGAGGAAAAACTAGCCTTAGAGATATAAAAATTCACTCTATCTATGAAACAAGAACAATATGCTATAAAAAAAGAACACTGAGACTATAAAAGAATGCTTTAAATTAAAAATACAATTGCAGAAATGAAAAGGAAAAGGAGGGAGATAAAATAGTGGACATTTCCAATAATGTAGGATAATATAACAAAGTAAGAAAAATTTTTAAAAACTTGAGATCAGTTCAAGATCAGTTCAAGAATGCACATATTGGGCTTGGGATATAGCTCAGTTGGTAGAGTGCTTGCCTTGCAAGCATAAGGCCCTGGGTTCAATTCCCAGTACTGAAAAAAAAAAAAAAAAAGAATGCACATATTTAAGGAATATGAGCTCCATAGGGAGAAAATAGGTCAACAGAAGAGGTAGAAATCATCAGAGAAATAATTTATGAAATTTTACTAGTGACAGAATGAACCCACCATCTGCTTAGCATAATGGATGGAAAAGAGATGCCTATTATTGTCTCCATAGAATGTCAGAATATCCGAGATAAAGAGAAAATCACCAAGCCTCTGGAGGGAGTAGGATGTGGAGACTAAGTCACATGCATATAATATCAGAATGGCATTTGAGTTAATAGTAACACTAGAAGTTAGAAGATAATGGAATAATGTATTAAAGGCTCTGAGAGTAAATAATTTCCAACCTTGAATTTTATATTCTGCAAAATTACTATTCAGAGTAAAGATACTTTCTGATATATAAGTTCTCAAAAATTATCCTAAGACATCAGCTGTGCAGTAGACCTACGGAGCACTCTGTTCAGATCAATCAGTCAGATGAAACTGAGAATCTTTTTGGTCTTTCCTTTTCTTAGGGAAGATTTGTACTTTTAGAGAACACTTAGTGGTTGAATTTGTGATTAGCATTTAGAACACAACCAAATGAAAAAATAAAAAAATAACTCTTGGAAAACAAAATGTTATGCAAAACAATAAATCTAATCATTGTATGTTACCTTTCATACTTTGTTGACTCTAAGATATCATTAATTATAAGATGCACCAATATTTTATGTACCACTAAAAAAGAAAAATCTCTGCAAATGATGACGCAATGACTTAATGTTAGTCCAAGTAAATCAGTCACATTTGTTTATTGTTGCTTTGAAATGTCTTCCACCTATATTGAGGGTTTAGTGTTTCCTCCTGTCTTTAGCTGCATTTACTGTGATAGGGAATCCTTTCCATACTCTTATTAGTAACAATTTTATCTACTCATGGGTATCTTTCTTCTTAGATTTCATGAAGCACTTGATTATGCTTTTCAAGTAAATATTGAATTGCTGTCATTCTTCTGGTGACACATATTTATGTTACCAATAACAAATTTATGCTTTACTATTTTTTTTTGTCTTTCTGTGTACACAGTAACTTTCACAATTTAATTTCTTCTTAGAGATACTTTATGTGGCAGTTAAACACAATATACATAGTGCCATCCATGTATATGCTCTACTGAGTCATGACACTATTAGTTTTATGCAAACTTGTATATATGCAATGACAACTTTATTACAAAGGCCCTCTGCCTAACAGCAATAGAATGATATACCATTTTCAAAGATATTAAAATATGGGGAAAAAAAATCTTAGAATCAACTTAATAAAATTGCTTATCTTTGATTAGGATGAACAGGGTAACAATACTACAAATACTGAATATGAACTAACCAAAAGTTAAGGTGCAACCATATTAGGAGAATATGAGAGTGCTAACATATATACATATATTTTACACACACACGCATATGATATTAGTAATGAACACGGAAAATACATATATATGATGCATACAAATGTAATATATGAAAGTATGCATGTATATTAGATGGTGGTGATGAATGCAGTAATGGTGAAGCAAAGCTAAATTCTTAATTTCTAAGGTATGAAAGCAGTTATTAATCCTTAACCTTGAAAATGTATTCTATACAAGTAAACATGTTATTGGTAGATCATATTAACATAAAATAAGTAGCAGAAATAATTAAGAGGTTACCTCTAGAGGATAGCTCTTGGGTCAGGGAACTTTTGTTTTTTTAATAAATCTTTGAATTATTTGAAATTTTAAGCTATGGGTAAATAACTTGAGTACATATGAAATTTAAATTTGAAATAAATCAGTGGCACCCCAAGAATTGCTAACACAATTTTCTGTCCTTGATAATCTATCTTGGTGCTTACAAGTCATGTTTGACATTTGAAAAAAAATCTCAGTGATAACTTTCTAATGGCAGACACACTGCATGTAGTGTATTCTAAGGACGTGAACTGAACTAAGATATCTCCTGTGTTGGTACTGAAAGTGAATTTTTCTGTTTTGGTTCAAATCTAATCTTACCTAAAATATGTAGAAATGAAAAACTTTCTCTAAGTGTCTTACTAGTGAAGCCATTTATAGCTAGAACAATTCCATTTCTTTTTATGTCAGTCGTTGTGATTGGCTAGGCATTTAGCCCAGGAAGTGCTCTTTCCAGGAGTACACATAAGCCTCTCTTTCCCGAAGTTTACTGGTGGTGTCTCTTTCCTTTGCTCACATCTTTGTTTGTAAGCTGGTGGTTCACATTTCTTAGTCAAGAATCAGTGTCTCCCATTTTTTTAATTAATAAGAACCCTGCTAATTAATAACATCAGGGTGACATGATTTAATGGGAAAAGTACTGGGCCAAGAACCAAGAAACTCAATTGTTGTCCTGGCTGGGCCATTTTAGGCTCTCACCTCTTTAGTTTCCCAATTGTTAATGGAAATGTTTACCTAGAAGTACCTTACGGTTATAATAGTGATGATTCTGAGTAATGAACTTATCTAAATGCTTTAATACAAGATTAATCACAGTGTGAACTAATTGTGGCTTTTGATAAAGGTCTGGATCTTGGTATAGACAATCAGTTGACAAATAACTTAAAGAAAACAACATAGACTTAAGTTACAGCCAAAGAAAACATCTCAGTAAAGAGCAAAGGAAATATTTTAAAGTAAAAAACATTATTAATGTTGCATTCTACATTGGCAACTTAGGTACAATGTGACATTCTTTAGGAATAAATGCTTCTTAACTGGTTACAACACATTTGTGAGCAAATGGGGCATATATTTTCTAAACATTGCTTCTAAGCAAATTACCTACTTTAAATATTAATCCATTTGATTTTATCCCACTAGGACTATCACTGCTTGCTTTATGCTTCCTGGAATGTTGCCAGCCAGGGCAGAAGCTGACTTTGCAAAATCAAATGAATACCTTGAAAACATAAGTCATCTATACTCAGTTAATTAAAGAATTAAAAACTATCCTAAAAAAACAATATCAGACTCTAACATAAAAATGCACAGAAAGTATGCATTATGCACACGGAAGAAAAATGTCTTCAATTTAGTTGCTGCATTGAATGAAAACAATAAAAAACACTGATATAATAATAAGGCTTGTGCCAAACTCAAACAGGCTACTCTGCTCACTTCGTCATTGGTCCGCCTGGGAGGGATGGTCTTTGTGCTGCTAGGGGAGAGCTAACCGACAGTTTAGAGGACAATTAGCTTTTCTTTTCCCAGATCTGCCACCTCTGGCGAATGCCATTTCATAAAAGGACAACACTAGTTTATTCCTATTACTATGGAATGCTAATTCTCTGTTCAAAAAATTACACATTATTTGTTATATAAAGCCCTTAAATAGAGCATGAGCCAAGTCACTATCTCAATGGTTTCAACTTCTGACTTATATTAGAACTGAAGGTTTGTTTCTTTTCTACATTTAAGTACCTGAATCTGTCCCTTGTTATTTTGTTCAATCCATTTATAATCTATACATATTTTTAATACTTTCTAGTTGTTGCTGGACTTTTATTTATTTATTTATAAGCAGTGCTGAGAATCAAACCCAGTGCCTCATACATGCTAGGCAAGTGCTCTACCACTGAGCTACCACTCCAGCCCCTAATCAATATATTTTTGAAAACTACACTAAATGCTATTTCAAATATCAACCAGTGGTCTAAAAAGATTCCTCATCTGATAGCTAAACCCTTCGAGGAAACATTTCTGACAAGACCAATTTATCCTAAATCTATCTGAATCCCAGGCTATTACTTTACTTCTGTCCTCTGGAGAGAAACGTTAGTGCCATGGCCTACTTGTTCAACAAGATTCCGTTGTTTCAAGGAAAGTAATTACTTGTATTCTACTTTCATTATTTTCACTCTTTTTCCTTTTTAGGAGGTTTGTTGGATTATTTATTCTTTATTTCTCAAAGTCTGGGGAGCAGGGATGTCTCTAGGAACCAACAAAAGAAAAAAAAAAAAAACCAGGTAAAAAATGATATGACCACTTTTAACTTTCCCATTTCCCCTTTATCTTCCCCTCACTTGTACATAGGCTCAATCTCCACGTTTTGTAAACATTTTCCAATTTTTGGCTGGTTTTAATCTTTCTGGATCCTCTCAACTCCTTTCTTCCCTGGTTCTTGTCTAGTACAGTAGGAAAAAGAAAAAAAGTCCAAGGAAATATAAGTTGCCAGTAGAGTTCTTCTCCATTACCCTCCCACTAATTTTGTTTTCTATTATTCATGATAAAAGATGATAGGGTTAGAAGTGATGGGGGTGGGGACAAAGAAGCAAAGATTGGAAATTTTGGACATACCTTGATCGTAGGAAATTAATTTCTTAACGAGATCTTCTCCCCAGTGGATCTTGGTGAATTGCATGTTTGGGGTATGGATTGGAGGCCACCAGATAACACTGGTTCCATGTGCAGTGAGGCAGGGCACGGTGACTTTAAAACAAGGCCGGGCTGACTTGGTACCTGTTGCTTTCATGGTGGAGCTACGCAGCGGGGCTCTCCACGACCTTCTGATTGGCAACCTGAACGTCCTCTTTTCCTGTTCACTTCTGGGCATGGACAAAGCCCTGGACTCCCAGGCCCAAAGTGCCTTCACAGGTTTTAGAAACCAAAGTCTTTCTTGGGCCAGATTTTTTCCCCATCTTTTCCTAGATATATTCTTTAATTCACACACACATGCACATACTTTCCTTTCCAATGAACATGATGAAGGGGAGAGGAAAGAAAGGTGAAGGATCCAAGAGAACAGACAGATCCTGCCTTTCATCTCAAGTCTCTTTGCTTCTATGGTTCATGGGACTTTGGTTTTGGAGTCTCAGCCCAATTTTAACGTTCGAGCTGCCTATTACTGGTAGAAAAGGGGGGCAAAAAAGAGCCGCTTCCCTGTCTCTTTGCCTTCATCTGCTGTTCACGTGGAAGTGTGTGCGGCTGACCCAAGCCTCGCTGACATGTCAGCGTGCAGCCGCAGGACGAGGGGTGTTTGATTTATAAATGGAATGTATAATAGGCACGATGCCTTCTGAGCCGAACGTTCATGGAAAATCACATGCCGCTCACATGAGGGACCAAGATCTTTTTTTATTATTTTAATGAATTGAGTTTTTTCAGTGCACCAGGGAGATAAGAAGATACCTGCCAATAACCCTCTGATTGCGTCCTCAGCCAATTGGTGGGCTTGAACATGGGCCCTCCTCTAGTCAATTGAGTTTGTGTGTTAAGTCAAGGTTTAGCTTTGGATTTGAAGCTCTCGCTCAAACAAAGCCTCAGACACTCTGACAGTGGAAACCATCACATAATTCTTCTCTTTGTTTCTTTAAAGAGCACGGGGTTGGTTAAAAAAAAAAAAAAATCCATTTTGGGAAGACTGGGTCTGAAGATAATGATAGTGAAGATGAGAAAAGACAGCGGGTTGTAAGTTCTGGTCTAAGTTCGGAAAGGGGAGGGGGAACAAAAAAGGTTGAAAGGTAATAAACTACAGCAAGGCCAACAGATCAACCAACATGAGACAAAACCAACAGGTAACAAGGGGCCTCTGGAGCTTCTGAAGAATTGAGATCAGTAGGAAAACGTTTTGAATGAGAAATAAAATGCTCCTTCCTGTTGGGGAGGAAGGGAGGTGTATGGTGCTTGAGAAATGGGGAAAAAATGCAATTAAAAACCAGATATGAATAAAGATCAGGTGAGAGAGGATGTCACCCCTTGGCCTTTGGAACTGTGTTTCTGATGCCTCCCCAAATTATTTTTTTCCTGGAACAAAGGAACAATGTTGTGGAAAAATGGGTGCCAGATACTTTGGGAAAATGAGACACAGTGAAGCGGATAAAGGAGACAAAGACAATTGCAGTCATATGCAGTAAACTGAAGGCAGCTGAGGCCTGAGACAAAAGGTAACAATTCAGAGCCAGTAAGATGACTGAAGCCTGGGAAGGAAGGAGGGAAGATGATTCACAATAACATTTGAAAGACATTGACCTGAATATTTATTAGTGTGTTGTACACTGCTTGGCCTTGGGGGCCTGCCTTTGTTCAGTGAACCATTTCCCAGTTTTAAGGCAATAAACAGGAAAAGAGCTTGAAAGATGGCCACGGATGCTTGGTACATAGTGTTTGAGAGTGAATCTGAGATAAGACTTTGGCTCTGAGTGATGGATTGGAGGCATGGTCACTGAGGAGGATCATCTCCCTCCAGAACCAGACTCCAAGAGGAAATGCATGATTCAAATGCTATGAAAGGATTTGTTGTCATGGGACGAAAGTTTCCACCACATCCTCTTCTGGGGTAATTTCACTTAACATTTAATTTTTTCCGGATAGAGGTAAGAATAAAGAAGTAAGATCAACTGTAGAATAGCTGAACGTTATAAACTCACAAGTAACTCTCCTTTGGGGACGCAAGCCTGTATTTGTATCTGTGTTCTTTCATAAAAACAAGCATATCAGAGGCCCATTTTCAGTGAGATATATGGTCTATAATCTCAGGATTTTTTTTCCCAGAAAATAGGACTGAAGGTTAATTTGTAGAAAAGGATTATCATTATCCTTTAGGATGCCTTTCTCCAAGTGTTAGGGATGTGCCCCCAAAATATTATATCATTAATCCTCCCTTATGGAGCACTATAACTCTATCTGCAAGAAAATTCCCTTCTATTATTTGTTCTTAACAATAAAATGAAATTTTCCTAAGTCAGTCAAGGGCTTCCTTATATAACTAGTAAGTGGGTGTTTTATTCTGGCAACAAAAACCACTCATAACTGTGCCATTGCTGTTTAAGCATTTATTAGTAAAATTCTGCCCAAAATGAGAAACAAGAGAATCTGGAAAGAAATGAAAAAAAAAAAAAAAAAATCCAAAAGTTAGTTCCCTGTGGAATTGAGACACTGCCAAATGGCACACAAAAAGACACAGAAGAGTGAAAAACAAAGTTGGAAAACAGAATTGTCTGAGGTATCAGCGAGCCCCAGAGTAGTCTCATGGTGTTTGGGTGCAGTTAGCGGAAAATGAATGCCCTTGCTAATCTTCTAGAGCACTCTATCAGGGAGTCAATGCACCAGCACTAGCTGTAGGAATGGAAAAGGAATTCAGGTCCCCCCAGCTTGTACACAAGCTGGGCATAGTTTCCCACCATGGGTGCACCTGCATCACCAGGGGACACAGGGATTAATAGAAGAGGGACTGTGGAGAGGACAGCACCCAGCAAAATATTTGTTGGAAATGAAATATACATTCTGAATCTCAACACATCCAAAGGAGTTGTTATCATGTTATGTCTTCTGCAGAGGGACAGCAGAATAGTTTGGAAAAGGCGAAGTCCCTCCTCTCATATCGATGAGCAAGTATGTATACCTAGGTCAGCTGAGGTAGGAGCATGGTGGTTTGTATCTGCTCAGTTCAGATGATTCAGGGAAGTTACTTCTCAGTCTTCCCAAATCAGTGATGTGAAATCATTAGGTTGTCTCATTACATGTGAAAAGTTACCACTATTTCCTGAAAAGAAAAACCAGTTCAGGGGCATTTACTTCAGATAGAATTTCAGGGTTTAAATGTAGGGAAGCAGTAATTAATTACACATTATATCTGCATAGCATTTTCTCATTTTCAAGTTTAGCTTTTAATATGCATTCATTCATTTAATGATTAAGTAATTATTTGCCTTGACTAGAAAAGATGTGAGGATAAGGTCTATGTCTTATTTGGTTTCAAACTGTTGTTGCCTAATATTTAGCAGAGCACATAGTAGATATGTGATTAGCATTTGTTGAATAATTAAAAATATTTATTCTTTTCAAAGGGATTTAAGTGACTCTTTAATAATTCACTTGATCTCTACGATTTCTAGTTTCTCACATAAAAAATAAGATGTTTGGACTAGATTTGCACACATTGCCAGATAGCAAAACAACTCTGGAGCTTTTTAAGTGGACCTGTGCCCAGTTTCCCTGCCCATCTGCACAATCAGAATCTCCAGTTGTGTGTCCAACAGAGCCAAGTTTGAAACAGTGAAGTGAATGAGTTCTGGAGTCCTTTCTGCCTTTAAGATTCTCTGAAATTGAAAGGTCCTATAATGCTTTTATGTGCGCATTTATTATTAATTCCTTGTAGACTGTTAAATGAAGAGAAGTAGTTTTTTCACACTTTTGTCTCTTAGAAGTAAAGATAAGGCATCTTTGAAGTTATTATATAAAAATAGAAAGTAAAGAAGAAACAGCATCTTTGCAATGGTATTTTTATTCGTTTTTCAGAAGAAAACTATGATTATCATTGCAATATCATGTACTGATATAGTGTGTTAGCAATGCTACATGTCATTATCTCAAAGTGTGTTTTTTCCACAGTGACATCTACCCTATTGTGTGTGTGTGTGTGTGTGTGTGTGTGTGTGTGTGTGTTTTCTGAGACTCAAACCTTCAGAGAGGAGAGGATCATGCTAGATACTCTGGTCCTACAGGATTTTTGCTAGCTAATTTAGAAAGTTCTGGTTTTCAGTCTAACCTGGATAAGTTAATCCAGATATGTTCTTACTATGGCCATTATGTAGATGGTGATGTCCGACCTTAAATAAGCAAATATGGAGTCACAAGAGATTGTTTTCACCCAACAGACAAGGCTCAGCCTTCTGGTCAGTTGTGACAGCTACAATGCAAAATTGGAAACAGGACCTGGAAAAGCCACATGGAATGGAAATAACATTGATGAAGTTTTTTTTTTTTGTTTTTTTTGTTTTTTTTTTTTTAAGGCTGAAATTGAACCTCCTGTTTCTCTGATAGTTTTTCTTTTCTTTTTTTTTTTTTTAAGGAATACAGTGTGACTGCTTTGAATTTAAGACCACATTAAATAAAAAATAAAGACTAGAAAGTATCCCTGATAACAAAGTCAGGTAAGAGTGTTTGGGCAAAAGATAAAGTTTTGGAGGAAACTCCCAAAAACTTTTAATTGAAATTTGTTATAGACAAGTATGGTGTGTGTGTGTGTGTGTGTGTGTGTGTGTGTGTGTGTGAGAGAGTTTGTGTGTGAGTTTGGGACTGAAGTAAGCTGAGGAGAGGGGAAAATAAGTCTTTTCTAGTTTCCAAGTAGTTTCAAAAGAGAAGAAAAAGGCTACAAAATGATTTTAGCTAAATTGATCCACGAAAAATTCTCAGGCAGCCCGATAGCACTTGAACTAAACTCTTGCCTCTTCATTCTTTGGAGCTATGGTTTTAACTGAGAAGCCATCTCAAAGTCATAGACTATGGCTTTGGAGCAGTTTTGACTACTCAAATTGGTAGAGGCAGTCACAATGGACAAGAGAAATAAAGGCCTCTTGGAGTCCATGCAGAACTGTTTTGGAGAAGAAACTCAGGAGCATGAAACTACTTTGTGTGTGTGTGTGTGTGTGTGTGTGTGTGTGTGTGTGTGTGTTATGACTAAAGATTTAACTCAGGGCCTCACACATGCCAGGCAAGTGCTCTAGCACTAAGCTACATCTCCAGTCCCTGAAACAACTTTCCAGTTGTAATTAGTACACACTTGATTACAATAGTATAAAAAGCTCTATGTCTGTACCCTCAAAGATAAGGAGAAGATTTAGACTACTCTAAAAAAATTTCAAATTTCTCTTTTTTTTTGTGAAGAATTTAAAAAAATTAAATGCCTTACGTTACAAGAACTATGTATTATGGAATTAATTCATTCAACAAATATTGATTGAGAATTTACATTCTCTAGGCACCTTCCTAGGCTCTGGGGAGAGAACCATGGACAGGATTCCTTGTTCCCATTCATCTATCTGCACAGTAACATCAACTTTTTTTCACAGCAATCCCTGAGCCTTGACCAAAAGAGCCTTGAAGAACTGAGGTCCGAAGAAATGCAGCCTGATTGATGTGTCCACAGCTCAATTCCTTGAAGTGAAGAAACATTGGGTCTAAATGAATTTAAAGAATGACAACGAATTGATTTTTTTTTTTTAGGCAACCTCAGAATAACTCATCCTTCTGAATGCAAATTGGCATGTTTATCTCTAGGAAATAGAAATAGTCAAGATACTCCCACTTCAACATCCTTTTGAATTATTAACATAGTTACATGCTTGGGCATTAATGCTCCGATACACAGTGTATTTCTATTGGAAGTGTATTTCTATCCCCACAGCACTAGGTTAGACAGAGATCAGTCAATATGCATAGTCACATGGGACCTAAGTAGAAGGGATTCTGAATAGTTTATCATATGCATGTATGTATCTATCTTTCTGTCTATCTATCTATCTATCTATCTATCTATCTATCTATCTATCTATCTATCTATCTATTTTTGATTTGCTTACACCAACAAAACACACTTACACACACACACACACACACACACACACACACACACACACACACACACACACCTTCCTTTCAGTTGACTTAATGTTTAGGCTTTCAGTATTGCTAGTAAAGATTTTGTTTTCTAGGATTGCTTTATAGACCTGGAGAGACAAAAATGTGGCAAACATTAAGACATGTTATTGTCATAGGAGAAGACATGTCTCCGAAGAATGGTCCAAGGAATTCCAAGGAAGAAGGGGGAACTTGACTTAGGACCAGCTGGGTTCCTGGCATACTCGATGAAAAAGAATTTTAGAATGTGCTAGTCAAAGGTATAGCCATAGGTTTATTTAGAAAAGTAGATACAAATTCAAGGGAGCCATGGGGGCAATCTAAAGAGAGATATCTGTAGGGCAAAGCAAGGAATACACATCTAAGGGAGAATATAGACTATCTAAAAGGGAGAGACAGTAAACCCTTTGGTGTGTGTTGTTAATATTTTTAGAGGACTCGTGCCAAGGGCTGGACTAGAGGTCCAGCAGGGGTAGAGCTACACAATTTCCCACCTGGTTTCCCTGCACTTGTGTATTGTCCTCACTTTACAAGGCTATGTTGCTCAGGAATTGTGATTGTTCCTGGGCATGTTTTGCATCTCAGTGGTGCATGGGCATTTCCTTTGAGACTCAGTATAGCTCTCTCTTTATCCCCAATCCCTATCTCTCTATGACATTTAAAAAAATGTACAAGAGCAACATTTGCAATATTTTGCCAAGTATTTAAACCACACCAAAATTACCTGGAAGGACTGATTTAAGTGCAAATTCTTGGACCTTCTACAGACTTGAGGAATTAAGAGCTGTGAAGATGGGAGGTGGGAAAGCAGAAATCTGAGCAATCTCAAGTTTTGACAAGGAGACTGGGAAGTTCCGATGACAACACATGTTGTGACCTAGTGCTCTAGGGAGGACAATGAGGATGCTCTGATGCCTCTATTTCCAAATAAAATATAGAAGTTAACAGAAATTACCAGCCAATGGCCATTGCATCTTTCAATGCTGGCCCTTGATGTCAGTGCTGTGTCCATTGGAGAAACAGCTAGCGCAGTTTGCATGGTGGTACTGCTGGGAGGCTTGGCACCATCTTTAGGTCAAAGGGATCCTGAACACCTGAAGAAGAACTTAGGCTATATTATCCTTGGGAAGTCTGCATCCTGACAGTTTGACTCATACTATGGACTTTTCTATGGAGGTACACTGTTCCATGGTTGGCACATAGACAATTCCTAACCAATGGGCTTTTCATATCTGTGGCTTCACTTTTTAAACAGTAGGTCAGCCTCCAAAGGTTTTTTTTTTTTTTACCCAATTTTAATTCCAGTTTCTATTTAATATTATTTAAAAGTCTGTAAAGCAGAGTGTCACTGTTCTAAAATAAGATTTGTAAGGATGTGGTATTATAATTACTCCAAGAATTCTCATTTTGAGTACATCAATGAGCACTGGTACTTGGACACTGTAAAGTCTTCAGGCTTATGTTTGTGGCTTATGCCATCCATTTGTTCACTCCCCAGATGCTGCGGATCAGGACCCAGGGCAGGATTCCCTCCTAGATTCCCTAACATGCATTTCCTCTTCTTTTCTCCCCTCTGGTGTCTCTTCTTTCTTTTATTCCAAAGAATCACATTCTGACTTGCAAATCCTTTCTCTTCCAAATCTTTGTATGCTTTTTCACTTTCCGCTAATTTTTAGACTTCTTCCAATTCCCAAAGGAGGAGACTTAAAGAATATTTCTCAAAACCATTAAGAAGCAGCCAGGGAGCTCCTTCCCCTGCAGGTTCTCCCCTCCCCATCCCCTCCTTGGATAGAGAGACACAAATGAGTTGAGGCAGACTCCAAGGTCACTGTACCCAGGGAGATCCTGGATTATCGTACTTGGTTGATGATAATGCTGATGAAGATAAAGATGAAGGTGGTATATGCTGTTCAGCCTATTGTGCCTGACTAATGCTGTAAGAACTTCCCTTTAAATATCATAGAATATATTTAGCTTTTTAGCACTGGTACTCTGCTCTCCAGAACAATAGCAATAAGCCAGCAATTGTTGTTCTCACAATAGTCAGAACATTATTTTATTACAGATGGGAGAGAAGAAGTAATAAATGCAAGACAATACAATCCTTGCTATTTTTAAGCTTATCATACAACTGGTTGGCAAGTATATACATATGAATATATACTATGCATATACTAATCTATGTAGACATAGGTATACACACTTTAGTACATGTGTATTATAATGTATTACTTACTCTTACATTTTTGGACAGCTTGACTGAAAACTGGAATAGTAATGCACTAAAGAACATTTATGAATGGATGAATTAATATAAATGCAATCTTTAAATAACAATGGTGTGAAGGAGGAAAAAGGAATGATTAATACCATTTAATCAAGAGATTAATTGAAATGAATAAATTAACCTATTAATATTATAGTATCATAAAACAGAAAGTGCTCAATGATTGTTTGGTAACTAACTTCAAAGTTTGTTTTTGTTTTCCTCATTAAAATGTGTGAATAAACAAGGTTAAAAATACATTGCTGTCCATGTAGGAAAGCTGTGATCACTAAGAGTTAATCTGTTCAAATGTTTTCATGAGTTACCAACTACTCTTTAAGGATTCAAGGGATTGTTGACATTAACCAGGATTTCCAGGAAATCAAGATTTGATTTAAATTGAGAGATGTAAGATTTTATGAACCCAAAGATTTAAGAGGCATTAAAATAAATGTTGACTAATCCCTTAGGGAAATCAGTCTAGGATTAGATTCTGTTCCTATGATAAATCAGAAATGCTCAAGAAAATGGATAAAATACTGTGCACATATTAAAATCTACGTTTTACCTGGAAATTTAAAGAACAATACATTTATGCTGATGTTTTATACTTGTAGCTCATGTTTGCAAAATGTACTCAGTTTTATTTAAATTGTATCAAAGTTCAATGCAAAGGACACTTTGGATATTTCATTGCTTTTTCAGGAAAACTCAGGTGCTTACGTCTGAAAATATATACTCATAGGACGACACAGCTACAAGAATCTTTGTAAACCTTGCAGTGATACCCCTTCCCTTCTCAGAGGGGGACACCATCTGCTCTAGGCCACACCCACAGTTCTCAGCAGAAGCAGGTCTGAGATGAAGGTCCATAGTTGATTTCTACAGTCACCATTTTTGACAGATGGCTCCTCAAAAGGGAGAAGCGACCAGCTGAGCTGCCTCTTGAAAAATTTCCTGATTATTCTTAGTCACTTTGTTACTAAAAATGTGATAGAAGAGGAACCATTAATTCCTTGCCAAAGAAAGAACCAACTGTTCACTGAAATTGGAGTGGAGTTTAGGGGGGAAAGTGAGACCATTCTGAGGACTCTATTTGCTGACCCCCAAATCATGGTAATAAGATGCATTAAATGTTTACTATACACTTAGGGTGGTATTGCTAATAATCCTAAGTGGTATTTATTTCATTCACTTTTGAGAAGAAATTAGCTCATTTAATCTTCCCCAAAACCCTATAACATTACTATTAGCAGTATGGTATAGATGAGGAAACAGGTTCAGAGGGGTAAATGTAACTTGCCTGTGGCAGATAAGCCAGGCTTTGGAATCAGGCAGTCTGGCTTGGGATGCTTAACCACTCTTTCATGCACTATACTACGATCTACAAAGGAGAGAAACTTGCTATTTGATCATAAAAAGAAACTTGTAGGTAGAGGCGCCAGTATAGATATCACCCAGAATCAAGGAAAATCTGACTTAAAATCTTAAAATCTGACTACTTCTGGGAACCAACCCATCATTTCTCTTCAACCTCGAAATGAAGAATTTCCACCCCATAAAATACAAAGAAGTCCTTTTTTTAAAAAACTTAATTAACAAGATTTCTTTTGTTTGCTAATGGACTTTTACTGGACTGCTTAAAATCTGAAAGTTGGGGTATCTTATATTTTTTGGTGTGGGGGATTAACCCAAGGCCTTGTGCATGGTAAGCAAGTGTTCTACCACTGAGCTACATTGCCAGCAGAGTTGGAGTATCTTTAATTTGTGTCAGAGAATATGATACAGTGCTATGGCTCTCAAATTCTCCAGTCTCAGGTCTGCTTTACACACTCTTAAAAATTACTAAAGATCCCAGAGAACTTTTGCTTATGTGGGTTATTTCTGTGAATGTTTACCATGTTAGGAAAGAGAATGGATACATTTTAAAATGCTTTTATTAGACTATTGAGTTATACATATTAGTGGGGTTTATTTTGACATAATCATGTGTGCATTAATTTGCTTCTTTCAGTCCCTGGTGCCTCCTCCTGTCCGTTCCTCCTCCTTCCCACTCTTCCTCTTCCTCTACTCTGCTGATCTTCCTTCTGAGAATGGATACATTTTTAAAATACAAGAATAAACAAGTCCGAATTCTATTAGCTGTCATCACACATTGTGTAGCTTCTAGAAAATTTGACCATACATATATGAAAAAATTTTTTAAAAACCTGTAAGTCTTTATATTGTGAAAATAACTTTGGACTTGGACAGGCCCACATGATAATGAAAAACCATGGCTATACTGGTTCAAATTCTGGCTGTCACTCACTAACTAACCAAATTGCTTAATCTCACTTAGGATTCAGTTTTCTCATTTTATTTTATTTTATTTTATTTTATTTTTTTCTCATTTTAAAATGGACATAGTGATTTCTATCTTGTAAATTTGATGGCAGTATTTATTGGAATAATGCATATCAATAGCATAGTATAGTTCCAGATGAGCACTCAACAGCTGGTTGCTGTTTTAACATGGGTTGTGTGTCCAGCTGAGCAGTCCTTGCCCACTGGCATAAGGAGATGGGAATAGGGATCACCTCGCCAGAGGGTGCTGTATCATCAGTCCAGTGGGGTCCTACCTGGCCTCTTCTTCTACCTCTACAATTTATCCCCATTTCTAAGTAAAGTAATATATTTTTTAAATGCCAGTTTTTAAAATGTACATGATTGATGAAGAAAGAAAATACACATTTAATAACTTTATAATTTCTGAGTATTTTATGGATTTGAAAGAAACATTGATATTTTATTTGCATTGTTAAGTTTTTGATTTGAAATAATGAAATCTGCTTTTATAGAATTAGCTATTCTATAAAAATGATATTTGTCCAAAGGAAAAATACAGTGCAGGAGCTGTCACATGAACATGAAAGGAGTTATTATCTCTGGTATCCAAAACAAATGATCAGATATAAGCAGATGAACCTCTTATTGCAGGACCTCTTTTGTATACTAAAGCTGCAATGAAAAATAACAGAATTTTCCAGGACCCAATTTGATCCAGTAGTTTATGAATAGAGGTAGACTACGTTTTGTAAGAAAATTCTCTGAGCCAGGTGTGGTGGCACACAACTGTAATCCCAGAGGCTCAGGAGGCTGAGGCAGGAGGATTGTGAGTTTGAGGTGAGCCTCAATAACTTAGCGAGGTCCTCAGCTATCGCTAAATATGAAAAAGGGCTGGAGATGTGGTTCAGAGGTTAAGTGCCCCTGGGTTCAATCCCTGGTACCGAAAAAAAAAAAAAAAAAAAAAAAAAAAAAAAAAAAGAAAATATAATGGGAAAGGATGTACAGAAGAAATTTTATTTTGGTTCTATGCATAATTAAGTGTAATGACATGCTGTTTGAAATAAAAACCCCTATGCACTTGTTTTTCATATTGCCATTAGTGGTGTCCACTTTACTAATTTTAGTCATCAAAGAGCTGAGTCTCAAACATGTCAGGATTGAAGTGTCCACAGAAATTTGTAACTGAAGTAGAGGGAAGAGACAAAGGTCACAGAAGGATTTGTATATTTCATTTTTGAGAAAGTAAAATATGATAAGGAAAAAAAAAAAATCTGAGATTTGTTTTCCAAAGCAATGTCCGTGTTATGTTAATTGAATTTCCTGCTTCTATGGAATTGCTCCACTGGGCAGGAGAGTTAGCTTCAGAGCCCTGCTGCTCTGCAAGATTCAGGAGCACCCGCTAGATGAACACGGAGAGGGCTTCCCCAGGGCACAGGGTTTCAGTACGGAATGGATCTGCTTGATTCCACAGCTTTGAACGTCCTTATTTCAAGTCACACACATGAGCCTTGAGTACATTATGCTAAGTGAAATAAGCCAGTCACAGATGGATAAATACTGCAGGATTCCATGTTCTGAATATCTAAAAGAGTAAAATTCATAGAATCAAAGAGAGGAATGGTGATTGTTAGGGGGTGAGAGAATGAAAAAGGGAATTATTCACCAGTGGGTTTAAACTTCCTTTAAGCAAGACAAGCAAGTGTTAGAGCTCTGCTGTACAGCATGGTATGACAATGTTTTGTACACTGAAAATTTGTTGAGAAGCTAGATTTCATGTGAAGTGCTTTTATTGCAACAAAATTAAGAAAAAAAATTAAAAACCTAAACAGCTGAACATTCCAGATGAATGTACTGTTGCTTGAAAACAAAAACCTCTGCCTAGTCAGATCCAGGAACACAGTTGCAGGTCTTCTTTTAGATGTGAGTTCAGCTGCAGTGGACTCGGGAAACTGCCTGGCTTCTCTGCTCTGTGTTCTTCAAGTTCAGTATTGTTTTGAGGAGCAGACTAAGAAAAAGCTCAACGATTTGTGAATTACAGAAGTACGATCTGCCCGAGAGATTTGACTGGACATCTTATGAAACTTAAAAGTAAATGGCAGTCTTCATCTTACTTGTTTTTAGAGAAATCTGCAAAAGCAGGAAAAAACAGATAATAGGCCAACAATGAAGAAGAGTCAGTAACGAGCCATTTCGGGTGAGGGGTCGAAGGCCGACCTTGCCAGGTGTCCAGATGTTTCCTCTTGCCTCGCCTCATTTCTTCAATTTTATCTGTGTTGCACTCTTGCCAATATCTTCTACCTAAATGCTCCTCACTCCACCACCAACCAGCACTCCCCGTAATGTCTTTAAATGAGTCAGAGGTCAAGGGGTGGAGGAAAAAGCCTGTTGACAAAAGTGATCACTACACTCCAAGTAATATCTACTTATCCACAAGTGTAAAAACACATCCTTATCTGTTCTCAACTCACTGAATGATATTTCCATGCCATCTCCAGAAGGTGTTAGTGTGCCCAAGCCAGTGAACTTTTTGAAGCCATGGAGTTAAAAAAAGGATTTTCCCCCAGAGGACAGAAGACTATTTATGTTGGAACCAAGCAGATAATTTTCCAGTCTCTGGTATTGTCATTTCAGCCAGAGATGAGCGGAAGTTAGCTTCTTCTGATATGCAAAGGAGTGCAATATTCTCACAGTCCTGATGTCATCTCTGATTGTTATTTTTATTATATTTCTAAATAATAGGATTTCTGGCATAAAGATTTATCTCAGGATTCAGCACAGTAGTGTTCTGAGAGCAAGGGTCACAATGATGACAGATTCATACTGGCTGTGATTCTGACTGATTTGCTTTGAATGAAAGGAACACTTGGAAAAAACAAAACATTATTCCCATTATTCTAACTCAAAATATAAAAGGAAATATAGGGAAACTAAAACAATTTATTCTTCATCATGAAATGACAAGATGGACTTTCTCATTTTAATCATTAAAAAAAGAAATCCAGTCTTACTTTATTTTTTCCTTACAGAAAAATTGTAAGGCCTTCTTTTTTCCTTTTTGCTAATGTACATTTAGTAGGAAAAAGTGAATGTCTCTGTGGCTTCCTCCTTCATGCTACATGGATGCATGCATGAATGCTTTCACTGTCCACACTAGGGTACCAGAGGGGTCTGTTTTTGTCTGCTAGGGCAGGCATAACAGAATATGACAGACTGGGTGGCTTAAACAGCAGAAATTTATTTTCTCACAGTTCTGCAGCCCGCAGGTCCCAGACCAAGCAGGGCTAGTCTCTGGAGAGGCCCCCTGTTCTTGGCTTGTAGATGGCTGTCTTCTGTGATCTCACATGTCCTTCCTCCATGCCCACGTGCTACTAGTACCTCTTCTTTTCTCATGAGGAGGCTCATCCTATTGAATCAGGGCACCTCTTTTAACCTGATTTACCTCCTTCAAGGCCCTGTCTCCAAATACAGTCTGTAGAATTGGGGGTACATGATTCAGTCCATAACAAGGTCTTTGATGGCAACTCATCATTGGCAAAAAGGAAAAGATGTGTGTTGGATTCTGACATTGATGGGGGGTTAGGGGAAGAAAAACAGTAGTTACAAGTGGCTGAGAGCAGGTAGTTATTTGAAAATGTATGTAACATGAAAAAATAGAGGAATTAAAGAACTGCTATTTCCCTTCTTCCAAGAGAAGTGGCATGGCGCTCCAATGTCATCATACAATGACAGGGAGAACTCTAGGGCAGGCAGCAAGACAAAGTTCTTGCAAACCAAGACCACAATAAGAACAGCTCTGCCTGTTGTTTTGTGCATGAGAACCTGGGCTGAACCAAATAATTTCCTTTAACTTGGGGTGTTTGTTGCACATGGTGATCAGTCAATTTGTTTTCAGGCATGGGGCATTAACTTGATCATTCTTATTAAAATTTATTAATCCCTTCTGGCTTCCTGCATAAAATATGAATTATGTCAAAGATTTCTTTTAAATAAAAGTACATTGTTTTGTAATTTGTCATCAGTTTGGTGGAGTGGAATAGAGGAGATATTTTGTTTTAAACACTGTGGGCACAGACTGTCTTTAGCACTGAAAAAGTTAATTCTTTTAAACCCTCATAATACCCTCCTGATGCAGGGCATTATACCAATTTGAAAACTAACTCACTGTGAAGTTCATACTTTGCTCAAAGTTTCTCATCTGGAAAAGTCTGGGTGATTAGTAAGTCCCACCCAGGGCTGTAATTCTGAGTGGAAGGTTTTTTTTTTCCAAGTAGATTCTGCAGCCCTTCATCTCCAGAGGTGTTCTGGAGCATCTCTGGATATTTCTATTAAAGCGCCCAGAACTGAATCTTTGCAGAAAGGAGGTCACACAAATAAGGTCACCTGGGAAAACCAGTCCCAAAGTCAGAACAGATAAGAAAAGCTGCCATCGTTGAATGACTCCTTGTTTCAGGCCCTTCACTCCCACATATCAACGAGTTCACAAAGGATCACTCATGATGCCGACTTTACAGACAGGACAACTTTGACTTACAGTGGGTCAATAATGTGTCTAATTTACAGAACCAATTAGTGTGGTAGCAGGGATGGAAACCCATGTGTACCCAGCTGTAGAGATCATTAGTTACATCCCATATTAATTATAGCTGGGTTGAGAGGTGGCATGCAGAGCTCTGAGGACCAGGAGTTCATGCTGTATGGGCATTTGGATTAAATTAGATAGGCTTTGGATGAGCTTCTGCAAGAAAATGGTTATTATCTTTTTCTAATTCCTCAGCCATACACGTTCCTAAAATAGATCCCAATTCAGGGAGATGCCCTCCACCTCCTCCTTCTGGGAGAATTACCTTCATACAGCCTAAGGTGGAGCAATTTCATGGGCTCCTGTGTCTTGCAAAGGTAAGAAAGTGGCTCCCAGGTTGCTGCTGAGACCCTAGTTTTCCCCAGGGCTGGCTGCCAACAAGTTACATTGTAACTTCATTCTACTCCCTTGGAAGGGTCACTTTTTTCATTTCAACCAGTTTTCTTCTGAATCTGTGTGTTGGCTAAAAGGAAGAAAAAGATGTGATTAAGACCCGGGTCATGGCTTACCTAATGCATTCGAAGGGAGTTAATATGATTTTAAAGAAGTTCCATTAGATTTGTTCTTGGAAACTATCATCCACCTATTATTTTCTTTTAAATAATATGTTTTGCATGAACAAATCAGACAAACTCTGTGGGTCTTCCAGCTACTAAAACTATGAAATGAAGAGGGTTGAATAACCTAAGATTAAAGGTTTTTTAAATAAGGGTCTGGAAATCCAAATTGTGTGGCTATACAGGTCACTTTTTATAGTAAGAATGCCACAGCAACTAGGTCATGTAGACCATAAGCTCTTCAAGGGCAGGAACCACCTCTTTAATTTCTTTTGCTCTCCCCTAATGTTCGGTGCTTAGCACTGGGCAGGTGTCGGGTAAGTGCTTGTTGGCTGTCAAGCCAAGTGCTAATACGCAGAGGCTTTATTTGTCTGCATGAATCTGTGCTGGGGGCCATGCCTGCCAAAGTAGGACAGTGAATTAAAGATTCTATAATTAGAGCTACGGTGTTACAGCAGGCACTCTGTGTCCCCACTTGTCAGTGTGTCCCCATGATGGCGTAGTGACAGTTGCCAGTCTCTCTGGGGCCTGTGCTCAGTTGATGAGAACGTCACTTTCACTTTATTTTTATTCTTGGCAGAGGAAGAACTCATCATTCAAGCCAATCACAAAGGGCTGTCATTTTCCAACTCAAAAAAGAGATTTTCCCTCTGCCATCCACCTAAACTTGTGAGGAATGGGTTGGAGGCTTAAATTAGAAACAATTTTTAAAAGTCTGTAAAGAAAAACAAATGCAGTGTGAACAGTCTTCACTCGTTGAGAATTTATTATACCTCAGGAATTTTGCATATAATGCCATTAATCCTAATTTATCTTCACAAAATCTATTGGCATAAGATTTGCTATTTTGCTGCCGCCATTATTCTCCCTCCCCAACACGACTTTACAATCCAGATCGTTAGCCCACGAACTTCCTAGCCAGTAATTAGTCCAGATTGTTAGCCCACTAACTTCCTTGCCAGCCATTGGTCCATTGTTATTGGCCCGCGAAATTCCACTACTTAAGAATAGCTCCCCTGCCATTTTCTCTCTCTCTCTCTCACTCTTTCTCTCTGTCTCTCTCTCTCTCTCCTCCTTGCTTTCACTCTCTCTCTTCTCCTCACTCTTGCACTCTCTCTCTCTCTTTCTCTCTCTCTCTCTCACCCTGCAGGGAGACACTCTGCCTGTCTGCTTAATAAAATCTCTTGTGTGAGTTCCTGGGTTCAGAGTGGTTTCTGGGTGCTTTCAAAATCCCATGGTGAAACTATTATAATCTTCCCATTCTACAGATGAGGGAATAAGTTCAGAGAGAGGAAACAGCTGGCTTAATGTCATAAAAATGGTGTTAAGTAAAACTTACTGGAGGTCATTGATTTGAACTGGGCTCCTGCACTGGGTCCCAACAGACCAAAGTGAAATGGAGTCATTCATGCTAATGTTCTATATAATCAAACTGAAGCTGAGCTCTTCATCTGACCTTCTGTAAAAAAGAGAGAGAGAGAGAGAGAGAGAGAGAGAGAGAGAGAGAGAGAGAAAGAGAGAGAGAGAGAGAGAAATCCTCAAGAAGACCAGCTTTAGCCAGCATGATATGGGAAGTCTGCTTAACCCTTACAAGGAAAGGAACTTTGAAATGACCGATCGCTGCCATTCCTTCCTTGTTTCTGCTTTTCTTCAGCCTTTTCATGTCTGTAAGTACTCACTGCTGTTGTTACAGAGTAGAGTTCTCTGAGCTTTTTCTAGTTTTAGAAGCTGGCTACCTGATTAGCAAATAGTTACTTGCTCAAAAAACTGTTAAATGTATTTTGTACCAAGTTTTTCTTTTATCAATGGTGTCTGGCGAGGAATTCTCTAGGCCTTTCTGGTCTCTAGTGGGCTATTTAATGACCTTCCTCCCCTCTTCTTGCAGCCTGCTCTCCCCCTCCTCCTCTCCCTGTCTTTGCTTTCTAGGTGGCAAGGGAGCAGGTACTGGGGTGTGTTTGTAGTTATGCTCCTTCTTTCTTGCTCTCTGTGGTTTTTGCAGAACAGACAAATCTGCCGTTTTCTGGAAAATATGTTATGGTCGTTCTGTTTGTAAGCATTTTTCTGTAGGTCTCTGGCAGCTATACATATTTCATGATTTTTTTCAAATGCTTTCCTCTTCCAGTCCTATTTCTTTAGACCAAAAAAAAAAAAAAAAAAAAAAAAAAAAAAAAAGGGAGGGGTGAGGGTGGGAGGAAAAAGAAATCGCAGAACCACAGTGACCCGTCATGCTCACAACTGATTGTCTTACCGTCCTCATAACAAATCCTGGAGGCAAGAAGAGAACTGGGGTTCATAGTCACTGGTACCTGAGAAAGAGGAGTCCAGTGTTTTAAAAGACATGCACATGATCACTCAGATGGTGAGTAAAATTTTAAATCCAGATAGTTGACTCAACATGTGGGATTCTTGAAAACAGAGTGGAGTATGATTCATATGTTCAGCTCCCAGAGGTTTCCAGGGCATTTGGGCCCAATGGCAACTAACTGACTTCATCCCACTTCCCTTTCATTCCCAACTCTGGACCTTGTTGTCTGTCCTGAGCCAAGCAGCTGCAAGGGATGGCAAGTGGCTTGCTGCAATTAAGGACACAGACTCTGTGGGAATCCCAACAACTGGGAGAGGCCCCTATAATCAGGAAAAGAACAATGACAACAACATATAAAAGGACACTCTACATCCAAATAGGTGAAGATCAGATACAGCAATGGGGTCAAATAGCAGCCTAGGACATATTTGTTGACTTGAAGAACAATGAGACCACTTAAGGGAATTCAAAGATAACTCAAAAAGAGACTTGCCAATTGAAAACCAATATGGAACTAGGGATGTAGTTCAGTGGTAGAGAGCTTGTCTAGCATGTGTGAGGCCCTGGGTTCAACCCCGGCATGACCAAGAAGTAATAAATAAATAAGTAAAAATAAATTTTAAAAAAACTGTAACTTGAGTCAAGCTAATAATTTGGAAGACCGTGTGTGTGTGTGTGTGTGTGTGTGTGTGTGTGTGTGTGTGTGGTGAGGGGGATATCTTACACCCCACATGGAACATACTCGGGCTGCTTTTCAAGTGGATTCAAGGAAGGTCTGACAGAAGAGCACAGCAAAGACTGAAGAATGCTGGGAGAAACTGAGCAGAAAGAGAAGGAAGTAAACAGTTGAGAGAGTTTCCCATTAGTGTTAATTTAGGCATCAAAGAGAAACCTGACAACACAATGAGAGCGGTAGTCAAAGACCATGGTTGTAAGAACAGAAGATAATAAGGCAGAATTAAAGGCTGTAAAACACACAGTGCCAGCCCAGCACCTCACCAGAGCCAGGCATGGCAGCTACTAATGAACAGGGAGAGGGAGAGAGAAGGGAGGAAGGATCAGATGCTGGGGCCCCAGCAGGCCAGGCCGGAAACAGAGAAGAAGAGCTCCAGAGAGATGGGTTTCTTCTAATTGCATTTACTCCGCGTGGACGTGGGAAGTCAGGAGTGATGATTTAGTGTCCACCCAAAGAGGGTGCTCCCGGAATGTTTGCACAACACTGATTATTTGCATGAAGCTCAGTCTACATTTAGTTGAGCCTTTGCTCATGGTAATTTCTCTGCTTCCTTACTCTCAAGACAGAGTTTGAAGCAGAGAAGAGAGGGCCAGTTATCTTTTAATAATCTGGGGAAAAATGCAAAAGCAACTGAACTGAAATGAAGCACACAAGAAGTTCCTGGAAGTAAAAGTGCAGCATTCAGACCCAGGAATCTGGTTTACTAGTCAGGATGATGTAGATCCCTCTTTTCTCTTCCTCCTCTCTCCCTCCCACAATTTCTTTTAGATCTTCAATAAACATGAAAATTTGAAGATGAAGCTGGACTTTGAGGCCTCGTTTAGACTTTCATTACTTCTCTTCTAGACCAACGCTTTTCAAATTTTGAAAAGCATGGGCAATCTTGCTAAATTGAGGTATGGAGTGGGGTCCTAAATTCTGCATTTCTAACAAGCTGTCAGATACTGCTAGTGTCTCGTAGTTCATGGTTCTTGTTTCCTCTTGAATTACTCAGAAAGGTTTTAAAAAAGAATGATTTCTGACTCTCACCCCAAAATTCTGATTTAACTGGTCTGGGTGTGACCTAGGGCTTGAGACTTTTAAAGGCTGTTCAGGTGATGTGCATGTGCCAGTCAAGGTGGAGGATAGCTGGTATAGAAGATGGGGGTGGTGTGGAAGCACATGGGCTGTCTCACCCTGGGGTGAACCCAGATCTGCCTTTGACTGGCCAGGTAACCTTGGATGTGTACTATCTGAGCCTCCCAGGATGAGAACGGGATAATAAAATCTCTTTGGATTGGAAGGTTTAATTAAATTCTATTCAGTTCCTAGGACAGTGCTAGATATACACATTCAATATGAATACAGTTCCCCTTGGTATTCATGGGAGATTGATTTCACAGGACCCTGCAATACCAAAGCTTGAGACAGTTCAAGTTCCTTATATAAATTGGAGTCACACTTGTATGTAACCTATACACATTCTCCCATATACCTTAAATCATCTCCAGATTACTTACAATATTTAATACTTTGTAAATGCAATGTAAATAGTTGTTACACTGTATTGTTTAGGGGAAAGTGACTGGAAAAAAATCTGCACATATTCAGTCATGCCCAGTTTGTGTGTGTGTATGTGAATTTTTTTGACATATGGTTGGTTCAACCTGTGGATATAAAACCCTTGGCTATGGAGGGCTGATTGCATTTGGTTCTTTCCCTCAGGTTACTTTGTAGCTTAGCTCTACTTTGTAGAGCAAGATTAAAATTTATGATTTATAGTTCGGTTTGGTTAATAAGTGAATTTTAATTGACTTGGATAGTATTTAAGAAGAATTTAAAGCAGTCATCTAAGCATCAGAGGAGTAATATGAAAATCTAGATTTCTGGCTTCCTTGGAAGAATTAAAAAGATTGACAATAACAGGTACCATTCAACCTGCTTGGAGCTGAGTACAGCCAATGTTTGATGGGCAGCTGCCACTATCTTCTTCATACTATAACTGTGTATGTGTCACCTATATTGCCCTTCCAGCTTGATCCATTTATTCCACCTCTCTGGGTCTTAGTATTATTCGAGTTTGCCACTTCTGCTCTTAAAACTCATGTTTCAATTCTTCTTCCAGAATCTGGGCACAAACTGCCTTTCTACTTTATGACTTCTTTCTCTTTGGGCATCTGATGCTCTTGGCATGCCATTTCTTGTCACTTGTCACATAGACCCCAATCTTTCACATGCAATACTCAAGGTTGTCTCCCTGTTTGCTTCTTGTGAGTGAAATCGCCTTCTTTCTCTGTTATGTTGATTGTTGCATTTATTCGTTTAGTGGGGAAAAAATGGGTGGTATGGACTGATTATGCACCCCCCTGAAAATTCATATGATGAAGCCCAAACCTCAGGTACCTCAGAATGTGATTGTGTTTGAAGATAGGGCCTTTGAAGAGGTAATTAAGATTAAACAAGGCCATTACAGTGGAGCCTAGTGTAATCTGACGGGTGTCCTTATAAGAAGAGGAAATTTGGGTACATAAGAAGAGAAGTATATTCTTGCCTAGAGGAAAGACCATGTGAAGACCCAGAAAGAAGATAGCCATCTAACCCTGGGGCTGGAAGAAGGCTTAGAAAAAGCTAACCCTGCCAACAACTTGGTCTTGCACTTTCAGCCTTGGAACTGTGAAAAAAATCCATTTCTGCTGTTAAAGCCATCCAGTCTATGGTTCTTTGTTATGACTGCTCTAGGAAACTAACACAGTGAGGAAGAACGCTTTTTGTTTTTAATAGAATCAGTTCTTTGAGAGGAGTATCTACTTAATGACACGGAATAGTCCAGCAGCTTTCCACCGCTTCTTTCTTTTGGTTTGTTGTAGAAAAGCTATAACCTGAGAGATTTTTCCCACCTAAAATGATTCTTTGTTTTTCACTTTCATGATTTAACTGCTACTTCATAGTCTTTCTGAAACTGTAGTAGGTATTTCCAGGCCAAGAAAGATGGACATCTCTCTAGATGACAATAACCTTTAAATTAAAGAAAAAAATTTAAAAAATCAAAGATATACATGCACATAATTGAAAGTCAATTGGTTATGCAAGGCTTATTATAAAAAACATTAATGCTTCACTTATTTCTACCTTCACTGGCATTAAATACTCCTGACTCTTCTACCTTTTCCTCATTTTCAGGTACTTCATAATTCTTCAGTTATAGGCATCATTCTTACTGTGGAAAAGTTTCTTTTTTTTTTTTCCTCACTGTCCACGTCCACTGTATACAGATTCCTTCCTGTCCACCCACCTGCATCCTTCCTATATATTTAAATCATTCTTTCAGTTAGATTCATACCCATCTTTGACATTAGTCCAACTATATGAATGCTATTCACACATGAACCATGTAGCACATCACAATTATGTCTCTTTCTTGCAGAATGGTTTGTTTTCCTGAGTTGATGATTATCTCATGCTTTGGTTTGCTTAGTTTTCTATGTACTCATCAGACTTCATCCTTTGACCCCATCCCAGTTGTCCCCTTATTAATATGAGCACTCCTAAACCTCCCACCACCTTCCCTAAATTATTTCTCCACAGTAAACTTGCCATTATCTCTTCCCACAACTGTGCTGGATTTTCCATGGTGGGGGGAGTGTGGTCAAGGAAGGAGGGAAGAGATGCATCCATCCAGTTTCCTGCTGAGTTGCTGGAAGCCTTTCCTGCCTGACCTGCCCTCAGAAAGAACTGCCTGCTAAGGCATATATTAATGGCCAGGAGAGCTGGAGGCTGTGGAGAAGACTGGAAAAGATATGCAAACTTTCGGGAAAGTCCAAAGTAGTGAAGGTTAAGGGACTGCTAAATTTAAGTGGAAATTCTTTGGAAAGAATTTGAAAGGTAATTTATCTTTGGACTCAAGATTTAAGTTTGAAAGGTTTATGGTTATAGAGAAAAGGATCATTCAATTATCTCCTTTAACAAAATGAATAGGAATAGTTTCACCCCCAAAACACTTCACTTCATTTTAGGATTAGTATTAAGAAAGACATCTGAATGGAACTGAGCAGAAGTGTTTCTGAAGAATTTCAGGAGCTGGGCATGCTTTTCTGCAAATGAACAGCAGGCTCTGTTTTGCAAAGTATGCTTTAATGAATGTCACCAAGGACTGAACTTCCATTCACGTCTCTCTGAGTTACCCATACAAACTACAAAAACTTTTACCCAGGATTTTTTGGGGTGAGGTGAGATGAACTTGGCCTAAAAAGGATGGAGGAGATTTAGAACAAAGCCAGCTTCTTAGGAGATTTTGTTTATTTTTAACCAAAGGTTAAAAAGTCCAGGCCATAAAGAGTAGCAGCTGATGGGATTACATTGTTCTAAAGAATGGAAAATGGGCAACTTAGAATCCACTTTTTCCTATCTGCCTCATGGGTCCAGGTCTCATTGGCTTTCCATTTAGTTTACTGAGTTTCCTTCCTCAAGTATTATTGGCACAGCTGACCTTGCTTGAATGCAAGGTAATGCAGAGGAATCATCCATGATTTCTGTAATTCAAGTGCATTAAATAGGTATTTTGTTGTTTACTAATTTTGTTCCCAGTGCATACAGATGGCTTTCAGAGTATCAAGTCTGAACAAGGTGCAGGATTGTTCCCCATAAGAGAAGCAAGACAGGTGAATGACAGTGATTTTAAAGAAATTTTTGTGAAATAGGTGGAGAAGGCAAATACAGCAAATCCACGTGGGCCACTTGTCACAAATGGAAACGATTCTGCCATCGTCAGTACTCTTGCAGGGAGTCTTCTAGTTTGGAGCTAGGAAGCTGCTCAGGGAGATTATGTTGGAATTAGAGCCGCATCTTTCTTCTCCCACTTATGTCTCTTTGGCTGCTATTTAGGATGCACATCAGTCTTCCAGTACAAAATGTTTGAGAAGGATCCAGGGGAACGTGACTCTCATATATAGTGCAGCGATGAGTTTTTATTTTACTTGTAAGAATCATCTCCTTAAGTAATGTGTTAGTTTGCTCTAAAAGTGTGGACTTTTCTCCTGAGGACTCTTGTAATGTCCAACACTGTTGTATAAAAGGTGAAATAAGATGGCTGACATTAATGTATGTTCGGTATTTCTTCGGTGTTGCCTTTCTAGACTATTGTTGTTTGGAGACTACCCTCATGCCATTTCATTGCTGAAGAAAGATACTAGTCAAATTTCTAAACTTAAAGATAGTCGTTATGTTTCTGTAACTTTCAGTGTTTAATTATTGACAAAAAAAAAAAAAAAAAATAGCACTGCAGATAAGCATATGCTACCTGAATCACTAGGTTGCCTGAAGTTCTGGCTAAGGCTGGGGGCACTGAGTACTAAATCAAGGAATTCTCCCGAGGCAAAGAGGAAATGTGAGGCCTTGCTATGTCCTGTGTTGGGTCTGGTGCCTGGCATATAGTACATGCTCAAAAAAAATTTGTTCAGTGAAGGAGAGCAAAATGTAAATATGATTTAATAACTCTTCCCAGTTCTTAAAAATGTTCATATCTGCACTGGATTCTGTCACAGATGGTGTTTAATGAACAGCCATTATAACAAAGCTCTGCATTTCACATTTGTTAATTCATATAATTCTCATAGTCATCCTGTGGTCTTGCTTGCAAAACTAAACCTAAAATTTATAAGTTTCTAGCTAGAATTGAATAGAATACACTTGTGAAATAAATGTTCTCCACTTTTAGTGTGGTATCAAGTGTTCCCTATGAGACCTCATGGTAGGGACTGGGGATATAGCTCAGTGCTCGCTTAGCATGTGGGAGGCCCTGGGTTCTATCCCCAGCACTGCAAAAAAGCAAAAACAAAGCCAAAAGCATTTCAAATTAGTTTGGGACAAAATTTCTTCTGGAGTTTGACCATAACTCTTGGAAGTTCAAACCATTTCTTTATTTTAGAAGGCCACAGAGTGCCTCTCTGATAGACTACTGAACTTCTGGCTTTTCTGGTTTCCAGTCATCTATCTTCTTTCAAAGTTAAAAAAAAAAAAAAAAAAAAAAAAGTAAAATAGCTGCTATAGTTTAGACCCAAAATGTGCTGCTAAGGCC
Organism: Sciurus vulgaris; assembly: GCF_902686455.1. Lineage (NCBI taxonomy): Eukaryota > Metazoa > Chordata > Mammalia > Rodentia > Sciuridae > Sciurus > Sciurus vulgaris. The sequence goes on from NC_136473.1 coordinate 70,487,427, forward strand.
CATGTGTTCAAGGTTTGGTCTCTAGACTGTGTCATTATTGAAAGATGGTGAAGCCTTTAGGAGGTGGGCCCTGTTGGGAGGTCTTAAGTTACTGGTTGTATGTCCATGCAGTCGACTGTGGGACTTTGGTCTTCTCTCTCTTTCTCCCTCTCTCCTTCTGTTTCCCAGCTGCTGTGAGGTGAGTAGCCTTCTCCATTATACAATCCTCCCATGGTGTACTGCTTCACCTTAGGCCCAAAACAATGTGGCCAGCTGATCAAGGATGGAAACCTCAGAAACCTAGGAGGGGATGGGGGAAGGGCAGGTTTGAGAAGATGGAGGAAGCGAAGGGAAGAGGAGTCCCCCTGTGAATGGAGGTTTGCTGTGTCTATTGTATATCCTGTGGGAGCCTGGGACACAGGGAAGAGGTCTGGTCTGGATACCTAGTTTGGCTCCTCCGTCGGTCTATGGGAAATGTTTACAGAGAAGGGTTGGGGTGACTGCATGGTGGGGGTGCAGAGAAGACTAATTTCTGATTCAAGGAAATGCCAGCATGTTCCTAAATGTTGTCAAATTGTCTTTGAAAAAGTTGTGCCAACCTAAACTTATCAATATCCCAAGAGATTGCTAGACTTGCATAACCAGGAGTGGAAAATGAGTTATTATTTTTCTTAAATTCTTATTTTACTGTGAATGAATTTGAGCACACTTCTAATGCTTTATTGGCTCTTTGCTTCTTTTTCTTATGATCTCCCTATTGTCCTTTGCTGATGAAAAATTAGGATAATTGATTTATAAGATTTGCTGACATAGAAACTTCATGAATTTAGAAGCAGTCTTAGAATATTTGTATTTAAGGATATTTGTTCTTTGTCATCTGACTTGTAATTTTAAATTCTCTCTCTCTCTCTTTTTTTGTGCCAGGAATTGAACACAGGGGTGTTTAAACACTGAGCCACATCCCCAGCCCTTTTTATATTTTTAATTTAGAAACAGGGTCTTGCTAAGTTGCTTAGGACCTCACTAAGTTGCTAAGACTGGCTTTGAACTTGAAATCCTCCTGCCTTAGCCTCCCAAACTGCTGGGATTACAGGTGTGCATCACCACACCCAGCTTTTCTCTGGATTTTAAAAGTGCTTTTTATAGTGCAGAAGATTAAGATTTTTGTGCAATCAAGTTAATCATATGTTTTCTTTTACAGCTTCTGAGTTCTCTTTTATACATGACAGATCTTATAATCTGACGAGAGGATTCTCTGAGGTTTTCTTGTAGAGTGTCTTCCGTTTCTCTCATTTTCATAGCAGAGCTGCTCAGGAATGAACCTACGGAAAACTTCTTTTCCTCATTTGGCCACATTGTACTGCTGGCTGCTGGTGAGCCAGGAGGAGATTCAATTGCTTTCCAAATCCGAGTCACAACAGGTGCTAATGGCTTTGTTGAATGATGCTCCGCTGGCTTTGGTTTGAACTCAGTGGGGATCCACTCTTCATATACTTCCTCAACTTTATCACCCGCACAGCGCCAAACTTTCCTCCTGTAGAAAGAGAGGTTGTTGACAAGGATGGGGTGACCTGGTCAGTTCCAGCCAGAGCCAGGACACAGCTTTATAGAGGCAACACCTTGCCGGGATACAGAGGCGGTTCTTCTTTGTTATTACAACTTGGCGACAGAAGAATTAAAAAAAAAAAAAAAAAAAAAGGACAATTTTCTACTTAGGAGAGATCTTTGAGGGAGGATTTATTCCTTTAAACAAGCCATACTGCAGGCAAAATGCATTTTGTCCTACTAGTTGGGAACTAGATTGGAGGTGGTGGTGGGGAGTCCCACTGTGGTTTCCAGTCCTTTTCTTGTCACTTCCTGCCATCTACCGGTCATTGTATGAAACACTCTGCAATTACTTCGGGAGATGGCTGCGAGGAAGTTTTAGCATTGAAAGCTTTTCAATTTGGTGTGATTTCCCAGATAAGCTGTGTCACAACTCACCAGTATCCATCATTCATTTCCTTCCAAACGTAGCTCTCAGGAGACTGAGTTTCTGTGAAATCATTTTATTATTTTTGATCCTATGCCTGAGAGGCAGTGTTTGAACTCTGACCACGTGTACTTATTTTTTAATTTTATTCTTAAAAATTGATTGGTGCATTATAATTATACGCATTAGTGGGATCTGTTGTTTCATATTCACACATACACATGATGTAATTTTGACCACCTGTGTTTAAATCTTGACTCTGCAAGATTTATTGTTTGTCTGATCTTGGGCAAGAAATGCAACCTCTTGCTGCCTCAGTTACCTCATTTAAAAATTTTTTTTTTAGTTGTAGATGGACACAATACCATATTTTATTTATTTATTTTTATGTGGTGCTGAGGATCAAACCCAGTGCCTCACATGTGCTAGGCAAGTGCTCTACCACTGAGTCATGCCTCCAACTCCAGTTACTTCATTTTTGAAGTTGGATGATACTAGATCTTGCCTCTTAGTTTTGACTCATGAGTTTACATACGTAAAGCCATTAGTACCTTGCATGCCTTATGCATGTGATGTGTTATCTGTTACTTGCTTGAAACCCTTTTAAGCATGTAGGCAACCATTAGGAGATGGAAGAGAGAGCATTCCATAAATTAGTTATTTATAACCTTTTTTGGAGTAGTTTTGTTTCCAGACTGCCTTCATTTAAACTTGGGAGACTCAGCAGCAGCCTTCCTTATTACCTCCTGCTGGAATAATCCATATTTCATGTGAGCCCTTACAACACAGCATCAGGACCTCTCTAGGACTGACGATTTCCATCATGGAATCTAGATCTGTCTTGCCTTGAACATTGCCTGGGTCCCCAAGAATCAGAACCACTCTGATTCATCATCTTGTTTCACAATATATTTTGTTTTAGCAACTACTCAATAAATATTTATTGAAAGGATGAATGAATAATCTCATTTCATTCCCCCAGGAACTCTGAATCAGGTAGAACAAATATGAATTGTGTTCATTCTATAGATGAAGAATGCCTCACATGAAATGGAATGATACTAGGCTTCAAGGCTGGGGACTTTATGACACACCAAGAATGTATGTGAAGAAGAACAAAGGGAAGGACAGGGAACAGGGCTCACCCTTAGAATGGAGGCAATGGAACTACATACTAGAGACCGACTTTTGTGGGACTAAGAGGAAGGGTTTGTGTCTAAAGCTGGTCTTCCATGCCTCATCCATGTCCGCGGAACAGTACTTTCATAGCTTGTTGCCAGGTTCCTCACCTCTGCCATCTCATCGCTGATGATCAGTCTCATTTGTGCTGAAATGACTGGGGTTTTGAGTCTAGATGTCAAAATATTCATTCCCCAATTCACTTGCAATTCTTGAGGGTTAACAGAAACCCATCAGAACATCACTGCTACCTTTTATTTGATATAAAGAGCCTAGTTCTGTTGAGTGTCAGGGACTATGTGGGTATCTCTATTTTGTTATTCCCTGTGATCTTTTATACAACTTGCTCCTGCAGACCACAGCCAAAGGAATCTTTCTTAATAATATTCAACTTTTACTTATCAAATGCTTGTTGAGCACCTACAATTGTGTTAATAAGAGCACCAAGTGACCAAGTATTGAGGAAAGGTAACCCTTTCCCACACCTTCAGCTACTAGCTGGCCATTACCCCAATGGAAGGTCTACAACTGAGAATAAAAATGGTACATTTTTACAATCTAAATTCCAAGAAACACCAGAATAGGGCTTTGAATCTTCTACCACTAGCTTTGCACCTGGGGGAAAGTCAGTCACCTCTTGATATTTATTTCCTCATCTGAAAAATGGGAATATATTCCTTTCAGAACTATTGTAAGGATTAAAAAAATGTGCATAAAGCATGGATTATGAGGAATGTGTTTCCTTCTCCTCGAGGGACTTGTAGTCTAGTTGGAGCACGAAAATCATCATCATCATCATAATCACAATAATAGGGCCTATAATGTGTGTCTTTGAAAGTCAGATAGGAGTCCAAAGTAAGGAGGGAGGCATCCCACCACATTTGTTACATCTGCTCAGTTTTGTTCAACATGCATTTATTAATCTACCATGGACTACCATGAACCAGTCCAATTCACAACTTCCAGAGTCAGGAAGACTTGGGTTTGAATCCCATCTCTACCACTTACCAGAGGTATGAGTTTAGGCAGTACCCTCTGAGTTCCTTACTGAGTTTCCTCAGAATAAGGTAGTTAACAGTGCCTGCATTATAAATTGCTGTGAAGAATAAGTGAATTAATGCATATCAGGGATATAACAGGTCCTTGGCATACTATAAGTGCTCAACAAATTATAGTTGCTACCATTATCACGACCACCACCATTGCTAGTGTGTGTGTTTAAGGATTTAAAAAATGAATTAAGGAATGTTTCCTGCCCTCAACCACTTCACAGTTTAAGAGATTCTGGAATTTAGTAGAAACCTTTCATAGGTGATCCAGGTAGAACACAGGCTACAATTCTAGAAAGCAAAAAGATTTTCCTTTGGAAATTTGTAGTATTATGACCTAGACGAGGGTCCCTGCTTTTACCAACCACACCCACTTTGAGAAAGTGTTTCCTTAGAGCCCCCTAAGAAACCAGGATAGAGATTAGAGTCTTCACTAAACCTATTGGTTTTTACCAGATTGAAACTTATCCTTTTCAGTCTTTATGTGAATGGACAGACTTCTAGATTAGAAGACCCAGATTTTGTGTCTTTTATTATACATTTATGCCAGACTGTGTTTTATATCATCCAGGGTATTCTAAAGTTCCATAAAATAAAATAAGTATGAGTGCTATTATACAGCCTAGGATTCATCCAATTAGGAAAGTAGCATTTTTAGCATTAATGGCACAAAAGTTACAAAGTGTGTTTCAAAAGAAGGAGGAGGTGGAGGAGGAGGAGAAATTCCCATTATCTAAACTCAGATAAGGGCTTTTGCTGGTTTATAGCAGGGAGGAGATGGGGAATCAAGAGTGTTTATTAAGTTCATTTAATCTAAGAATTTGCAATGTTTTAGTGTTACTGCTCAGAGGTAGGGGCTGGAGCAGTTGAATTTAGTTTCTTTTACATTGTGGTATTTAATTCAGCTAGTGGAAGGATGAGCAAAACATGAAACAGTTAAATGGGGACCCCATCAATTACAGGCTACACTGAATTCTCCTAAAAAGTTTCTCAAGCTGTCTCCAAACTATCTATAACATGTTCAAATTCACTAAGGAGAAGGACATCTGTGTATTTTTAGATGGGAAAGTGCTGTCTCCTTGTCATTTTGTAGAAAATGCTTTTCTCTCTGCTTCCCTTCATTGGCCTTCTGGTATCTCAGTAGGGAAAGGAGCTACCTGGTAAATAAAGATAAGCTGTGCTTATTAGCAGAGATTTGCAAGGGAAGAGGCTGTTTAAAAATGGATAAGGAGGTCATTGTGTTCCTCTGGCTCTAAAGCAGGGAATGGTTTTCCTCAGGCAGGGCAGGGCAGCCAGCAAGGAGCTGAGCACTTTTCCCTACCACAAGGTATGAGCCATAGTTCACAGCAGGAAGCTGTCCTTCTTGCAGGGACCCTCTGGCCTTTGAAGCTGCTGAGTTGTTCTGACAGTAGGCCCCTTCTGTGGAGGACTGAGGCTCTGCCAGAAAAAGAAAACTCCATCATTTTTAGCTTGTCCTTTGGAATAACAGAGGCTGCCATGCCGTGGGCCCTGGTGCCAGGCTTATGTCTGACCCAAGTACCCTGGTGCATCTCACCACCCTCTGATCCAAGATAATTTAGGGCTCTCCAACAAAGCCTCCCGGAAGGATCAGGTAAACAATTGGCTACGGAAATGACGGCCACTGGGGAGAGGCCATGTCTGCATGGTGCCTAACATCTAGTTGGAATCTGAATGTGGTCACCTCTCCAGGTGTTTCCACATGTACAGATGTTTGCCCATGGGAATGCAGAACAACCTCCTGGCCATTTCTGTCTGATTGTTCTAGAGAAACCAGTCTATTCTATCACCTTTGCATTTAGATGTGAAGAAGTGATCCAAGCTGAAAGATAATAGCTCCCAAGTTTCTTTGCCTCAGTGGGTTCTCCGGGTTTCCCTCCATCCCCACCCCCCAGAGCTTTGTAAAGCAGGGAGCACCAAGCCCAGGGGACTTTGCTTTGTCCAAGTCTGAGCTCAGCTTATCCTGATTGTGCTGACTTTGTGGGATTCCCAGAAAATGAAAGTCAGGGATAAAGCACCAGAAAAGCGATCTGGGCCACTCGGGCCTGTCCTCTTTCCCAAACATCCACAGCCAGGGCAGAGCCAGGGGAAGGAGAGGCAGGCTTGGAAAGAAGTCAGCTGAGAACTGTGGATTACTTTTAGATCCTGTGTTTTCTTCTCACTCTAACTTAGGAGTTACAACAGACGTGTGTGTGTGTGTGTGTGTGTGTGTGTGTGAGAGAGAGAGAGAGAGAGAGAGCGAGAGAGAGAGAGAAAGAGAGAGAGAAACACATGCTGTGTCATGGAGCAGAACACAAAGACTGTTCTATAGAAGTTGGAGATTCGTAGTCACCTTCTTCCCATGAGTTTTTGCTGAAGGTATTTTAGATATCATCTGGTTATTTGGTTGTTTCTGAGGAATAGAAAATAACTGAATGGAATGTTATTGAAATATCCACTTGTAACTGTGATTTTAATTGGATGGAAATGTGGAAATTCTGTTTTAAAATATTTTGACAAAATGTTTTTCTGGCACTTCCTTTCAAATTTCCCTTGTAGAAACAGATTCCAAATACATCTGGAACAAATCTACCAATCAAGGATACCCTCCGCGATAGGTGGTTTTACCATGAGTGAATGGTGCTTACATTTCCTGACTTTTCACCTCCAGAAACTGTTTTTGAGGTTCCAAAAGAGGCTTAGCAATGCGATCACATGGGTCCATATTTTTGTTAAGTGTTCAAAAATAAGATATTTTAATGTTGTTTTTTTAAAGACTCCTCACCAATGTTATAAGCTTTAGCCCCCTGCGCAAAATCTTATAGCACTGGTGATTAATTTCCTATCAGCTGTCAGTCTTCATCTTAGTAAGGGAGCATAAATTAAGCTGACTTAGAATAATTTAGGAGAGAAATTTTTTTTCTTTTTTGCAATTGCCATTATCCTCTCGATATACAAAACACCATTTATTATACTTTGATTTGTCTTGAAGAAAATAGCTGCTGATGATTGAAGAGTTTCTGGAGGATTTCACAATGCTCAATAACAAGGAAGAAAATAACAACTCATGTGACATGATGGAAAAGAGCTGCCTCCCTGTTATTTGGTGGAACATTAGCTCTTGACAAAAGAACTGCAAGGCACACTTTCATCTACTACTTTTTTTGGATGCCAAGGTTTGAACCTAGACTTTTGCTGTGGTTTTTGTGTATTGAGTAGTTCCAGAGGGGCAGGGAGAAGAGAAGATCCTTAGGGCACTTTCATGAGGAGAGCTTGGTGAATCTGAAGTAGGACATGGCAACTTGGTGTACCTCAGGATTTAGTTAGCAAGGTATCTCAGTGTGTTAACTTATTCCCTCTCTTTTCTTCTTGCTTCTCACTGTGTGTTTAAGTTAATTCAGTAACCCATGTTGTTAGAACACTTTCCTATGCTATCTGAGCCTTCCTGTTCTGTAACCACTGAGGCAATGTGCCTGGCGGTGTACTTGAAGGTCACTTCTATATCCAGCCAATTTCCCACATGACAACATTCATCAAAGCTATTTTACTCTGGTAATAACAAATCCCCCATCGGACTGATTTAACAAACTGATTTTTAGTTCAACACCAATTCAACATGACTTTGAACTAGGGATAGGGAAACCTTCCATTTTATGACCATAGATCTTTTAATCCTTGAAGTTCTCTCCATTAAGTGGGCAGATGGGGAAGTTTATATGTGGGGGTGTTTTATGGGTTAGAACTATAAGTGGCAGGTCTCTTCTGCCCACATTCTGTTGACCAAACTAAGTCACCTGACTGTTCATATGCAAGGGAACCTGGGAAATGTAGTCTAGTTGCATGATCAGGAGGAAACTGAAATCTGGAACTGTCAGTCACCAGCCAGTCTCTGGTGGAGTGTGACTACAAACTAACAGCCACTGTGTAAGGGAGGATATGGAATCTTCATTCTTCAAAACTGCAGGAATATTCTGATTATTTAACTGAAGTCACAATAATTGAAGATTGTGCCTTTTAAACTCATTAAAAATAATACAATGCTTATTTTGGGAGAAGGAGAAAGTAAATACAGATTGAGGCAACTACTTGATATACATTTTAATTCATGGTGTAATCTAGTGATACATTTCTGCTGGAATGAAAGGAGTGATGTTTTAAGATTATATTAAACAATAAAATACTTTAAAGCAAAGAATTAAGTAGAATAATAGAATTTTAGGATCAAAATAAAATTTAGAAATTATTTAATCCAAAGTTTTCATGGAGGATGAAACTGAAAGCAAAGTGGAGGGAAGCTACTTTTGCTGAGCCCCTGTGATGGCCTGAGGTTGATACTCTTTCTATTTTACAGAGAAGTGTAATGACTGGACTGGCCCAAAGTCACACTGCTAGTGGAAGAAGTAAGCCTGGGATGGAGCACTTCAAATTATGAGCCAATGTGCTCTTCCCGTATACTTAACGAGTACCCCTGGGGCATCCGTGTTTGCATTCACACTCTCTACCCAGCCATTCATGTGAGCTTTATTTACAGTCGACTGAAATGGAAGGAAGATAGGACCGATATACATTATTTTCAAAATTCGAGGGTGCTAGCCGGTCTGTGCTATTACATTTGTAATAGCATCATTTTCAAGTTCCAAGAGAAACAAGATACTCTTTTCACAGGTCTGGAAAAGAGCAAGTGGCAGTGGCTGACTTCAGAATGACCCATTGTTCCAAGTCTAACAGGTGCAGGTTTTGACACTAAGGGTCGGATCCCATCACCACTTGAGTTGCATGGATCACTGACCTTGAAAGGGGATTGCACACACATCAGTGTGGGATCTGTCCTTTAGGAACCATGGCCACTAATCTGAATGGCTATTTAGAGTGTGAATGGCATTTAACTGGCGTCCCTCCATTCTTCCATGCTCATTGAAGAATCCCAGTCCTTCTCCTCCTGCTCATTAGAACTGACACTTCCCAGGCCAGAAGGATGACCAGGGTGAATCAGAAAGATGAGGTCTTCATCATGAAGGACAGGGTACAGTTTGGGGCCAGCTGGGGATGAAAGAAGGCACTATAGAACTTGAAGCTTATGATTGTGTCTCCATTATAACAAACACAGAGTAATGTGAAATATCTCATACATACTGTGGCTTAAACCTAGGAAGATCCCATCAATCAATCTGGTTTTTAGTTAAAATGAATGAATCCTCCAGTTCTCATGTGTACACTACTCTTGCCTGGTCCTGATTTCCCAAATAAACAGACAATTTCCCCCTGAAACTGGTTTAATGTTCTGTGTTTTCATTTTATTGACTTTTTTGGTATTTAAGTTTACTTTTGTATGCATGGAGGTCCTATTTAGCTCTATAACTAATTTCTTGAAATTAAAATATAAGAAAGGGCACTATAAATATTTTAGGAACCCAGCTGAATTTTTAGGGCACATGGCCACTGTACAGCTATTTCATGGAGCAAATATGTTTATTTGTTACTGGGTAAAAATTAGGCATTTACCACTCTGGAATCCCATGGTCATTGTCAGTCATTTGATTCATTTTCTACAGATTGATTGAAAGCAGTGGCATTATATAGGCACATAGAAATAACTTTGGTCTGAAGAGGCCAATTGGAAATGATTTTCTTGGGCTTTGGTTATCTAGCTATTTCATCTATTCTAATTAAAGTAGATGCACTTGACAATGTGAATGTGATTATAAGGAACAGTGCCAACCAGGAGGATGATCTCTTGCTTATATACTTTGAGGTCTATTTGGAGTGATCTTTTAAAAAAGCAACACTCTGGAAACTTTTCTGTTACATTGAAGAAGTAGCACTATGGACTCCTCATAATAATTATTTATCATTTTAATTAATGCTTTCATTTATTCATGTAGCAAATGACCTTCTAAGGAAGGTCAGACAAGGCATCAAGGAAAACTTGGGGGAGTTTCCCTGGGAGGTGGAGAGAGGGCATTCTAAGCAGAAAAAGTAGGAGTACCCAGAGGATCAGAGGAGTGTTCAGAAAGAGAGGTGTTTCAGTGCAGACAGAGTATGGTGTGCAGGTGAACCTGGTATGTGGCCCTAAAATTCATAAATGCAGAAAAGTAAGGAGGGTGGAAATCTTTGTCCACAATTTTAGGTACTAGGGGTGTATAACTCCATTTATTCTTCTATAATCAACTTATTTTTCAAAGTTCTCACTCTGTCCTTTGTAGAATGTTGAATCTCCCTCAATCCAGGAATCATCTTCCCTATTCCTTAGTTTTTCCTGAGTCCCAGGGCCTAAGGTAGACATTGTGGGGGGTGGAAGATGTGTGGGGGGTGGAAGATGGGGCTGTCAGGTCTTTAGTCGTTGACTCGCCAAGCTGGCATCTGATGAGATGACCTAAGGTTAACCTGCTGACCCTCATCAGCTCTTGATAGCTACTCCTAAGTCATTTCTGGAAAGACTGCTGTGCTGCTCCCAGGGTACGACCCAGCTCTGGCTTCTCAGCTCTGCGATACTGGGGCTTTGCTTCTTCACATCACATGCACTTCCTTGAGCTCTAGTTGCAACCCTGGGGCTCTGTTTAGGAAGCAAGGCAGGGCACCCTCTGGTCTTGAATCTCAACTGCATCAGGAAGGGGTCTGTCTCCCTTCTGCTCTCCACCCCAGGAAGTTCGGGGACAGAGCTCCCATTTCACAGGGACTACCAGCTTCAAAGCTTTCCTTGCCTCCTTTTGTAACTTTCTTCCCAGTCAAGGCTAGCTTTTGTAGTCTTCAGGATGTCGGATAAAGAAATGGCGATGGTGGAAAAACTTGGCTTTTCGTCTTCGTGCGTTTTCCAAAATTTTTTGTTTGGGTCCTATGCTTTCTTCATTTCTTCTGAGATGCCTCCCAACCCTGTGTCTTCCCTTGTCATCTTTTCTGAGTTATGAGTTCCAGAAAGGTCTAATCCGGGGCTCTCAGCCACACATGAACATCTTTTGAAGTGCGCATAACTAATACGTACGTTATAAGTCCATTGGCTGCGGTTCTGATTTGATGGGTCTGGAGTGGGCACAGGCATGGGTGTTATTTTAAGAGTTCCTCAGCAGTTTCTAGCTGTAGTTAGGTTCGAAAACTACTAGGTGAGCCAAGTTGCTAAGGACAGGTCCAAGGTATTACAGAAAATGCAGAAAAAATACCACCTAATATTACAGAGTATCATCTAAATAATGTATTTAAAGATCCATGCTCTCTTAGGGAATTTTGAATTTATCACATTGGGAATGTAAAATATCAAAAGAAAAAAAAATAACGAACATTTCTTTGTTTACCCTATGTTAAGTGTTATGCTTTATTTATTATAAAAAATTTTATTGTAAATCAATAAATTATAGTTGTTTATATTATGGAACGATGTTGATTTATGAGTATAGTGAAGATACATCAAGCCAAATTGCTAAATCTGTCACTTCAAATACTTCTTTTTGTTGTTGTTGTGAGAACATTTCAAATTTACTCTCAGTGATTTTGAAATGTGCAATACACTATTATAGTCACCATGCTGTGTGATACTAAAAAAACAAAAACAAAAACAAAATCAGACTAAACTCTCCTAACGGAGGCTTTGTTCCCTTTGATCATCATCTCTCCATTTCCTCCACATCTCCAGCTTCTGGTAACCACAATTCCACTCTCTGCACCTGAGAATCCAGTTATTTCATAATCCACATGTAAATGAGAATGTGCAGTATTTGTCCCTTGTGCATGGCTTATTTCACTTAGCATAATGTTCTCTGATTCTATTCATGTTGTGGCAAACAACAGAAGTATTATTTTTTTAAGGCTGAGTAAGATTCCATGTGTATATGTACCACATTTTCTTTATTCATTTGTTGTTAACTAGATTCATTCCATAACTTGACTGGTATAACTAGTGCTGCAGTGAACATGGGAATGCACATATGTCTTTGACATACTGATTTCACATCTTTTGGTTTAATACCCAGAAGTGGGAATGCTTGATCATAGGGTAATTCATTTTGAGTTCTTTGGGGAACCTCCATACCGTTTTCCACAGTGGCTGTCTTAATTCACATTACTATCAGCAATGTACAAGGGTTTGCTTTTCTCCACATCCTCACCAATGCTATCTTTCATCTTTTTGAGAGTTGCCATTCTAATAGGTATGAAGTGATATCTCATTGTGGTTTTACTTGCACTTTCCTAATGATTACTGATGTTGAACACTTTTTTCATGTCTCTGTTGGCCATTTGCATGTCTTCTTTTGAGAAATATCTACTTACGTCCTTTGCCATTGGTATGCTTTGTGCTTTAGATATTTATTGATTCTAGCCAGAGATGAATCTTGCAAAGTAGGTCTCATTTACTGACGGTTTTGCAGATAGGGAAATGGGGATCAGTGAGGTTATATAAACTTTCTCAAGGTCATTGGTTAAGAAAATGGCAGATCGCTGATTAGAATTTAGTCTTTCTGATTCAAAACCCAGGTTATTTTGAAATATTGTTGCTGCCTAAAGTGAAATCATAAGATAATGTATTAATTGAGTAAATTAGTGACAGTTCTAGCAACAAAATGGTTGAAGGGCAAAAGTTGAGTCCTAGGAAATGGATTAGCTTCTTGATTGTTGTTTCCTTCTCTTCTGGTGCTTGTCGCATCCATTGAATGGTTACTCTTGCTTAGGTCTTAAGTGTGTCTTCAGCATGGATAATTGAGGAAACCAGAATTTAACACAACTTAATACACTTGCTTTTCTTTGTTGTACAAAAATATAGTTCTTTACTAAGTAAAAATTTTTTGTGGTGGGAGGTACTTGGGATTGAACCCAGAGGTGCTTAACCACCGAACTACATCTCCAGCCCTTTTTTAAAATTTTTTATTTTAAGACAGGGCCTTGTTAAGTTGCTGAGGCTGAACTTGAACTTGTGATCCTCCTGCAGCCACCCAAGCCACTGAGATTACAGGCGTGTGCCACTGTGTTTAGCTAGTAAATGTTTTTTAATAATCAATTTTTTGTATAAGCAGAATATGATGTTACAGAGCAAAGATAGAAAACCAAACTCCAAACTCCAAAGTACTTTTGCTATGAATTTTGACTGTGAATAAGTTCTAAATCTTTGCTTTTGTTTTTTGGTGATGTTTGTGCAGGGTAGGCAAGCACTCCACAACTGAGCCACACCCCAGTCCTTCTTCTGTGTTCTTTATATACTTTAGAGGAAGGACTTTGTCTTATTTTCCTTTACCTATATGTTATTTCAATTCATTTTCATCAAATTATCAGCATTATACAAGTAAAAGTTGCTAATTATTTTCTTAATGGTGACAATTTTCTTATGTTCATACCTACAGTCTCTACTTTTATTTCTTAAGGTGAAAGTGGGCAAAATCCCTTCTTCAAAGCTCACTGCTGAAGCCTGGTGCAGTGGCACATGCCTGGTATTCCAGCTTCTTAGAAGGTTGGGGGAGAAGGATTGCAAGTTTGAGGCCAACCTGAGCAATATAGCAAAACCCTGTCTCAAAATATAAAGAACTGGGGATGTGACTCAGTGGGAAAGCACTATTAGGTTCAATCCCCAGTACCAACATACAAACAAAAGCCAAAAAACTTAGTGCTGCTGAATAATTTAATTGCTTAGATATTGTCCTCCATTTTATTACGTGGTTTCTTATAGGAGATTCCAGAAAACCAGAATCTATTCAAAGAATGACTCACCTCCACTGCCTGTTCTGCATTTACTTATCCCAGTGATCCAAGCCCTGGCAGAACACCCACACAGCTCAATACATGTTGATTCTAATGTGATCTTTGTGTTAAAACAGTGTGGACGAGCCAGGTACATTTCATCATCCATTGTGAAATGCAAATATCCTTGTTATGTGTTGAGTGTCCAGAGGTCTAAAATTCTGATTTAAGAGGAATGCATAATGAATCCCTCCTTCCAACGTACAACATTAATGCACAATCCTCCCACCCTGAACGTGACAGTGAGATTTCCTTTGATGTCCCACCATCTCCATATTTGTTTCATTTCCTCTTCTAGTCCCACACACTTATTTATTTTCCCTGTGTATATTTTGGGGATGTATCTACTTAGGGAAAGAACATTTGCAATAACCTCTCCTGCTTTTACGATGTTTCTGTTAGTCTTATTTTTTATTATACAAGTTCACCTGGGCCCCATCAAAGCAGGAAGAGGCCTTCCACTTACAGGATCCAGGTAGGACAAAATAGCTGTGGAAGCAAAAGTTGGTACTGAAGGCTGGGGCATTTAGAAAAGTGGAAAAACCATGGCTAGAAGGAGAAGTAATGGACAAGCAATGAAGGTGGTGGTGAAAGTGTGCTGAAGGAAGCATGCGAGGTTTTAAGAAACAAGGGTGGAGAAGAGAAATGGCCTAAGAGCTAAAACATAAATATGTTGGCTCATTTTAAGGAAAAGTAGTTGAAAAGAATAGGACCCCTGACTTTTCAATTCTCCGATGAATTCTCTTGGCTTGTTTACATTTGCCTTTTGTTAAAATCTATTATTATTATTATTAATTATTATCACTGAGTCCTCTCTGTTGCTCTGATCCTATGTTAGATCTGGCTTGGAGGGCAGAGGGGAAATAGATTTTAAGAATATAAAACCCGATAGGGGTTGTGTTGAAAGTTTCATGATCAGAGAGGGAGAGGCAAAAGGGAATTTGGTAACATTCTCCTATTAGGAAAGAACATTTGGAAGACATGGAAGTTTGAGCAACTGCTCAACTAAAGGGACCACTTTAAGCTACAGGGTTTGCAAGGAGGGGAGGCTAGGAAGAAGGGGCCAGAGGCATTGAAAGGAGCTGCTGCTCAATGCTGTTAAATAGTTATGAACTTGATGCTTACTATGTGGAAATTGCTGCCCGGAGTTTGTCTGTATTTGACTCCCTTGGAGTCCTCTGAGCTGGTTCAACCTCAGTTCAGGATGAGGCTGCTTCTTTCTCTTTTGTCTTTTTTTCCATGTTGGTGAATGAGGTCTGGGTCAGTGATAATAAGCAACAGAGTTGCCATGTAGAAAAATAAGAGGGAGGAAAGTGGTAACAAAATTGTGGCATGGAAATGACCTCCTTCAGATTATAGATAATCATATGCAGATAATGCCACATCCCTCTCCCCAGTTCACATCTATGTGGAATTCTACTCCGGCTCAGTTAATATCTCTTCTATCAAAACTATCCTACATCCCCAGCAGGGCATATATTCACCCTTTTTTCACTAATAAAACATTTTCAGTGTTCTTTTATTCTTTCAGAGAGTCTGTGTTTTAATGCTTTAACTTGTATATAATAAATATTTTTTAGTTAAATGCAGGTTAAACTGCATGGAAAATATTTAAGCAATGGTTCCTTTTGGACTGCATTGGCAAGCTCCGCTCTGTTTCTATACACACACCATGGGCATTAACCTTTAAATGTGCATGCACATGTTTGAAGGCAGTGGTGGGTAGAGATCTGTCATTCAGCCTCTGGACCCGCCCACCTTGACTCTGTATCCTGGATTTGTCACCATCCAGCTGTATGATCTTTGGCAAAGTCTTCAACGTATCCTAAACATGTGTGCTCCTTTATGTAACGGGATGATTCTAGCATCCGTCTTGTAAGACCAGTACTCAGAGGAAAATGACATAATGCATACAAAAGACTTAGAACAGTGCTCTTCACTAGTGAATATGTGATAAATATTAGCTATTGACATCATCATTATTATTAGGCTACTCTTGCTTATAATTTCTTTTGTCTGTGTAAATCTGTGTCTAGTCCCAGATTATAAACTTCTTTTGGGTAGGGACGGTTTCTTTTCTCTTCTATCTGTCTTCTCTCTCTTCTATAGTCCCAAGTATAGAGCAAACCTATATATGATTATGTATTCCTTAATTGTTGGAAGTAGAGGGACACATCAGAGTCCAGAGGACCCAGGGTGCTTCCCAACATTTCCCTGAAACATTCCAGGCAGTAAAAGTGTAAAGGTAAATGATAGTTCTGAACCCAGGAGAAACCCTTATTTGGTCAGAAAGGCCAGTGGCCTCCGGAACTTTCTGAGATAGTCATAAGAAATATTTATAGCTATAGGCAAACCCTTTTTCAACAGATAACATTAAAAAGAAACTATATATATTCCATGTTCTAACCAAGCCCATATTTTAGGGGTCCTACATTCCATGGGTGATGAATCTGGACAACTTTTTTTTTTTCTCTTGTTCTTGTTTTATTTTAGAAATATGATTTGAACTTAAAGTTCTGCTTCATTTCTATGTCCTGAATTAATCTTATCTAGGACAGTGTTGGTTTCTAGTCAGTGCAAAATTAGCCTGGGACTATTTAGTGCAACTTTTTGGTCTCTGCATTTGAGAAGGGAAAAGAATAGAGGGCCTAACAAGATTGTGGTATTGGAAAAATGTCTTTATCTCATTTTTTAACACTTTTGGATGAGTGAGACCCCACGTACGTATTATTAATAAATATCTCCTTTACCACCAAACTGTCAAGTATTACAAGAGAAATGTAATCCTTCAGACTCTGATTCTTTTACACTTGACTCATCAGAATCTTCTTTTGTAAGAGTAACTTGATAGCTAAAAAACCCTCAGAGCCCTTATTCTTGAACTAAGAGATCACATTTTTGCCAGCACTCATTGCAACTTGAACCAAGAGAATCTCAAGTTCAAATTTGGAACCCACAACCTTGAAGAGTTTCCATGCTGGTAAAATCTACCCTCCCCTCTGCAAACTCACTTGGGATAGATGGGTTGAACACCTTTGCAAAATGTGTTCTGGGACAGGAAAGCACGGTTGGGTCACTCTAGCTATGTTCAATGGATCAGGTCATAAGCAGAAGTCAGCTCCCTCTGTGACATTCTGGGAAAGTTGAGAAGTGGATTCCAAGGTAGTATACCCATGTGCAATCAAGGAATAAAATGTCAGGGGTATAGATCAGGTGAGTGGGCTTTGTGGACTGAAATCTCAATGAGTTTTCTATAGCAAGTACTCATTGAACATGTTCATTTATTCTTTTAACAGATATCTATTAAGCAGGCACTGTAAACAAACATTGTACAAACATTAGAAATATAGAGATAAACACAATAGAGGAATCCCTTCTGTCACAGATGACCAAAGCAGGACACTGGGTAAACTGGTCAGGACAGATTTTAATTAGTAATAACTACTGAAATAGGGACAAGAGTCCAGCGTGAACTGAACCTAACTTCACTTTGTACATTGGCAACTGAGTATTTTAGAAATAGAATGAGGAAGAAGGGAGAAGGGGTCTTGGTAGAGTCAGAGTCATGAAACATTATCAAAGCTGGAAGGGGTGTGTTGATTCATGAGAACCATTTGGCTTTGCTAACTGGGGCTTATTGAAGTTGGGTTCCTACCATTCCACTGAAACTGGGGGTCAGGGACTCTGTCTTCAGCTGTTAACTGGAATGAACAGTAAAATTCTTTGTAGAAAGAGTGCTCATTATATACTCCACATTGTCCTAGTAGACTGGTAAAGAGGTAACTTCTCAATTTCACAGGAAATAAGTTAGCTTGGGAAATTCATGCAAGAAACACATGGTATAGTGTGTAAATGAGGCCATTTTCTTTTTGATGTGCTCATTTCAGGGTTCTCAGTAAGTGTGCTGGGATGCCTGAACAGTCCACTCTTCTGCCTGGCATGACAGAATGAGCTGTGAAGACCCTGCTCAAGATGAATGTCATATTCACAACCCATGAACTCTCTCAAATCAAGGATTCGAATAAATCAGTTCAATACACCAACATATCTTTCTTTCCCTATTTTAATTTTGATGAGATGATTTGAACTTTCAGAACCAACCATGGTCCAAGTCTTGAGACACCTTCTTAGCTCACTCACTGTCTCAATACCACCTCTGATCACATTTTGTTTTTCAAAGTGGGAAACTCAGAATCTCTGGGCACAATAAAATCTCTCACAATAAAATCACAATCTCTGAGCAAAAGTAGAACCTGAGTGCTGGTTTCATCTCAGTCATACTTTACGATACAGGAAAAGCCAACACTTTTGGGGCTTCCAATTTTGCTCTCAGCTCAGCAGGATGTAATGAGGTATACCCAGATGGGGATTCTCAGAACATACCCTACATGGGCTTGTTTCTATTAATTTGCAAGTACGTATTGTGCATGGAGCATTCAGCTCTGAATTAGGCACCACAAAGTTGTCCCTATGTTCGTCACCTATAATAGCGATGAGGGATGAATCCACAGCAAGGGCAAAGCATCGGAGGGTACAGGACATAGTACAGGTCCCTCTGTACCTTCCTTTATACAAAAATTAGCTACAGTCCTCTGGGGTAAAGCAGTCACAGCATAAGAAAGGGCATTAATAACAAAAACTTGCTGAAAAGCCAAAAATGATGGAACTCCTAGGCCTGATTTTCCTTTGACTTGAAATGCATGTTGTTGTACAAGGGCAAGTGACTTTTCATTATTGATGAAATTACCTTGAACTTTTCTTTCACAGTTGGTTACTGCCATGTTCCACAGAACTCATCCTGTTTCCTTCCTGTACTCCCTAGAGGAACACCTCAGGACCACACTGAAAAAGTGAACGATCGATTAATGATGAAATCGGCCAACTTGCCAATAACAACAAATCGCTTTGTTCAATTCACAGCAAGGGTGCCTGCTCAGTGTTGTTGCCTGTGCCCGGACGGAAAAGGATGGAAACTCTGGTCGAAATTAACATAGATGAGTTTTCAGGCCCATAATGAGCACAATGATAACAGTGAGAGCAGCTCACAAGGTCCCTCTTGTTTTTGACTGACTTAAATGTTTTCAGGCAGTCTCAAGATCAGATATTTATATTTGCAGAAGAAATGCAAAAGAAATGGTACACTTTCTGACTTTGCAGAAGATCAGCAATGGTAGCAGTCAGAATTTGGGTCAGAGCAAGCTTTTTTCTCCTTTATGCACGTAGATGAGAGGTCACAGAGGAACACGCAAACTTCAATGTGTGTAAAACTCTCTGAAGACAACAAAACAACTAGAAGATCCACTAGGAATCCGCAGCCCCCTTGAGGAAAGAAAATCTGCACATGAAAAGAACATGAAAATAAATACAAAACATCATGTCAACAAGGACAAATTGATATACACAGTTACTATTTTTATTTAGTATTTGTGAAATCATGGAATAAACTTTTAACAACATTTTGGAGTAATATGAATTATGCAAAATTTAAAAATTACATAAAATAATAAATAAAGATAAAAATACAATGATTATTAGCTGAAATTGAACTCCCAGAAAAAAGAAAAGCAATCACTTATTGTTATTATTTCTTTTTTTTTTAATTATAGACTTTTTAAAAATTTCTTTTTTTTTTTTTAGTTGTAGATGAACATAATACCTTTATTTTATTTATTTGTTTATTTTTATGTGGTGCTGAGGACTGAACCAGTAGCTCTCATGTGCTAGGCAAGCACTCTACCACTGATCTACAACCCAGGCCTAAACTTACAGACTTTAATCATAGAAGAACTATGTTTACTCACAATATGAAATGTATCATTGGGAATCATTCTTAAGTGCTGTTAACTGGGGATTATTGAAGTTAGATTTCTCCCTTCTCATGGAAACTGGGAGATGGGCTTTGCCTCCAGTCATCGGCTGAAGCAAACAGCACTGTGAAAGGGCACATGTGTATTTTGAAACCAATTCTCATCTTTAAAAATATATATGTATTCATAGAGGTGGTAGGCTTTGGATTATATTTATTTTTATAAGTAACATATTTTCCTACCAAGAAAAGTAATCCATTTTTAGTATAGAAAACTTGGAAAATACCCATTAATCTAAGACAGAAAGAAGGGTAAATTTCACTGATTATCTTTCCAGTGTCTTTCCATGTAAGTATATGTGTTTATATGTATACATATATATGTATATATATCTACATCATTAATATTTGCAGTTATGAAGACAAAATTATATCAAAGATATCAAAGGTCGTTTTCTTTGGCATTATTTTGTAAATTGTCTCATGAAACTAAATCTGCACATTGCCTGATTTTTTCCCTGTTTTTCACTGGAGCGTGGTATCATGCAGTTACCATTCATGAAGAGGCCAGGTGGATTTCAAGTAAAAGGCAGTGAAGGAAGGAACGTAACCCACCAGGATGGAGCTCTCTGGAGCAGGTCCCGCATCTGCTGCACCTGCTCTGCTCCTCAGGGTTGTCTCCCATTGCTCAGGCCTCTGAGCCGCTTAAGGCACTGCAGGCTGAGTTCACTTTCTAGCATAGGTGCAGGACAAGGGCAGGTTTTGTGGATTTTGGTGTTGTGGGTGTCCCACCTGTTGGAAGCCAGGCTTCCTGGTTAGAAGCACCTTTTTGATGGGTTTAAGGTCAGGGTGCTCTTCCTGAGCACTGACTTGAACATTAAAGGGAAAAGGAGATGATACCGAATGGCAGAAACTTCCCTGCTGCCTGCGAAGAGATTATGTTTCAAGGTACAGAGAATTTGTAAGTACTCCTTAAAATATGTAATCATTTCAAAAAATTTCAAGTTCTTATAACCAGTAGCATAAAAGCCAGATTATAGAAGGTTTGAATTGTGTCCTGGGGTTCAACAAATTGTGGCCTTGTGTTTGCAGCTATCCTCCTTAACTGGCAAATCATGTCAACTGATGATACATATTACTGATGATTTTGTGCAGTGGTCACATAGGCTGCAGACAAGCTGAGAGATTTGTACTCAGGTTCTTGGAAGTAGGTGGAAGTAACATGTATGACGGAGGTTATGGTCATTCACTTACTATGGAGAACCCTAAATACACAAGTTTCTTAGTGTAAAGAGATCTGCCTACTAGATTAGCAGGGTGATCTTGGACAGTCACTTAACTTTCTCTGTGCTTTGACTTCCTTTTCAGTATAATGGGTTGAATATTTTCCAGTTTACCTACAGTTTTTGTGAGGCTTGTCATTAATAGATATGGAAACACTTCAAAATACAATAAAAGATATTATCAGTTAAGGTCTTTTATATACATTGGCCTAATAAAATGATTTGGAAAATGAATTAGAGGTAAAAAATTGTTTTCCATATGGATTCAAGTAATTGACTATTATGTTTGGCAGTATGTGGGGAAAACTTTGTAAATGTATATTAACATGAACTCCTAAGAAAAATTGAATATCTTTAAAAAGATGTCACTAAAACAACATATTTTTAAAAGGAATATAGTTATTTTCTATACAGCCTAATTTCATTTTCTAATGACTGTGTTTAAATTTGCATTAAGGCATCTGGTTGCTGCTTGGGGCAAGGACTGTGAATTAGTTATAGCCCCATCTCTAGTGATTAGGACAGCGTCTGGTACATAGAAGGCATTCTGTCTTATTGAATGAATGAATGAATGAATGAAAACTGGTGCTAGACATAGGCTTTAGCTATTTAGAAGATGATATGGTAGTTACTGACATCTATTAGAGAATCTAGTTTGTACTAGATACTTGGCTTTCACTCTGTACACTATAACATTAATCAAAAATCCTTTGTAAAATACTCTATTAGCTATTGCATGATAATGACTTTTTCCCAAAAAAGTACACAAATGAAACATTTGGGGAAGGATGGATAGAATATGAATTAATTGCATAATTCATGCAAGTTATGGGGCACACATATCCATCCACTAACCATCCAGCAAACACATGTGCATGAAATGAACACACACCAATATGTATATGAAATATATATATATAAACATATATACTAAATACATACACAATGTATATGTCCATTGTCTGATTTTGCTATAAATCTCATAATTTTGAGGCAAATTAAAAAAGAATGTATCTTCTTGCTTTATAGTTGAAGAGTTGCTGAATTACTTTGCTAAAGAAGACACAGCAGATTAATAATATCTGACTTCATCTGATGGGGACATCGGGGACTTTGATTTGGACTGGACTCTGGGGGTAGGTGTGTGGACATAACCCATATATGACAGCAGGTCCTGGAAATCAAGTCTGAGACCCAGAGATAGGCCTCCAAAGGGTGAGACTGGGGTAAAGTTAGGATGGGATGATTTAAGAAGCAGATCTTGGAGGGCAACTCATATTACACTTTATCAGAGGGAGAGAGACAGTGTGTGTGAGTGAGCTTGCTTTTTACGAGGGACCTACCACACAACCTGTCAAAGATGCTCAGCTAATTCCAACATATGCAGACGTATACCTAAAACCTGGATGTTCTGACTTCTGGAAATTCCTGAAAACCAGCACAGAATATCAATACATTCTGCCAGTAGGGCAATGCACCAGGCAGGCATATTCCAAAAGAAAAAAGTCCAAAGCAAAAGATCAGCAAGGGGCTGGGGAGATAGCTCAGTTGGTAGAGTGCTTTCCTTGGAAGCACAAGGCCCTGGGTTCGATCCCCAGCACCGCAAAAAAAAAAAAAAAGATCAGCGAGGGGCTCCACAAGCCCCTGTTCAGAACAGGGAATTCTTCCTCCCTGCTGGAAAACCCTAGGCTATCAGTTGCTTCCAGGCAATGGCCTCTGCTGAAGAAATCCTTTCAGGGAATGCCGAGTCCAGTGACTGCTCAAATAGGGAGCGTAAAGGTACAGCCCCCTCATGCCAATCCTGCAGGGGTACTCCAGGTTCAGAGCTCCAAGCAGGATGGTTGAAGACTGCACAGTCTACATCACAACTCAACTTCTCCCTCGCCTTCTCTGTTTCTTTCCCTCTCCTCCTCGTCCTTCATTTCCCCAGGTGTTAAACCTATGAACACACCCTAATAAACACCTGTAAGGTCATCTCCACCCCAGAGCTACTTTCCAAGACTGACCAGCTTCCTGGTTGACATCAGTTTGTCTTTCAGGAGATTGGTAGTTACAACAGTTTGATAATAAGGAGGGAAAGCTATATTAAAAATTTAAGGAAGAAGAGGTATGAAGACCTGGTAAGATCATATGGGTATTTTGCTCTCCAGCAATACTGTCAGCTCACTTTAAATTTGAGCCTTTTCCACATTCAATCATCTCAATAGCCTTGTAAGATAGCCAGGTCAGGTTTTCTTTCCCCCATTTTGCAGATTTGGAAACTGAGGCTGAACAAACAAGAACCTGTCACCAGAAAATGGCAGAATAAGAACTTTGGTCTGAACTCTTTCAATCCTGGCTTGAACCCTTATAAAATATAATGGAACTGTCCTAAAAAAAAAAAAAAAAAAAACCAAACTAAACTAAAGGATGGAGATTTATGGGAAAACACAGTCAGGGAGGCAGAAGAATTGCAAAAAGGATCTACTGAGGTACATGGCATAGATGTGTGACCAAAGAAAATCACAGCAATGGAAATACCTGCTGGCCTGGGAACTCTCGGAGATGGTGGGGGTGAGGGATTGTTGAAGATGCTAGGCTTTTTCCGCGGTGAAACTGAAAACGGACCGGGTAAGGGTTTCTGGGATTGGTAGCTCTAACCTCAAACTGAAAAAGCAACTTTTCTGTTTCGAATTTCATGGTCCTACATGACTCACACCACTTCCATCAAGATAGTCATCTTTTCATAACGAAGGACAATTCTCTCTTTGGTTGCACAAACGGCACACATACATGTACATATATATGTGTATATATATGTACATATATATATGGTCGACCCATAATTTTATATTGTACGTATGTTATTTTATATCTCATATATGTAACATCCCCCACCCCGACTGTTTTCCATGCTGCTTGTACTCCAAACTATTTACAATCATCCGACGTTTTGCTGCATGGACGATTTCCAGATTACTCTGATTACGTTTATTTCTAAAGGACATCGGTGCGTTCTAAAGCCCACGCAGGCGAGCCGAGCGCCGCCGGAGCTGCTTTCTCACGGGCTCCTGTCCCTGAGTCCGGTGTTGCTCGCTCTGAGCGCTCACAGGCAGCTCGGGCTGTGTTCTCTCGCGCTGCCTGCCCGCTCCTCTTGCTCTGCCCCATCCCCTGCAACAGACCACACGGTACAAGACGATGATGTGGTCGAGAGAACAGCAGCTCAGTGTCTGTGACCCGCCAGGCGACCGCGGAGAGCAGGCACCGGCTCCCCATTCCTGGTAGGCAATTAGCTGATTGCTGCCCGCCCGCAGCCGCAGCCCGCGAGCGAGCAGCGCGCAGGATCTCCCTGCCTGCCCACCTCTCCTGCAAACAGAGGCACGTTCTCTGACTTTGATAGCTCCCTGGGTTCCGGTGAAAAACAACCGCCGCGTTTCCAGAGCCTGTTTCTCAAATACCAGCATCAGGGGATCGCAGAATTACAGCAACAAATGTTACGAGGTAATATTTCCAAATAGACACGAGGAAGAAAATCCAAATAGGACCATTAAATAATAATCCTCATTAAACCCAAACCCAACCCAACACAATCATTCTTAAAAGTGTATTATAAGGGGGGGGGGGGGGAGGAACCTCAAATATTTTAAGAGAAGATTAATAATTTGCTCATTAATTTGATTGAATAATTACACACATTGGTCTTTCCGGAGTAGTGCACTTTTAAAAAATTATTAGAAATGCCTTTTAGATTTCTCCCATGCAACATACTCATCAGGTGTGCAGAAAGCTTTTTAGCATGCAAAAATGAATCACAATATTAGACAATGTACCGATGTTTTATTTTCCTATAAGGAGACAGCCTTTCCTAAAACATTAATCTGCTGCAAAAAGATGCTCCTAATTTAGAAGAAATTAGACTCAGCGTCTACTCAGCAAACACCTCTGCTAACGCTTCATTAGTATGTATTTTCACATAATTCAATTAGCCAAAACACATACGCATGCTAGCAGAGCTTTCGCTGCTCTGGGAGTGTCAGCAAGGCTTTAAGCAGATCTGAAACAAAATTGCATAAATGGCATGTAAAGCTCTGTGCATACAAAGATACCTTCAGGGTTCTAATAAATTCAAGAAACTTTTTAAAGTATGATTTCCTAGCAGGCAATCACTTTTAATTAACAGGATCACCTACAGCAACACATGTCCTTCAAAAACTTACATTATTTTTTCTTTTTGAATTTCAAAGTTTCTGTAGTAAAAGTTGAATAGCTGAGTAGCTTAACCTCAAAAGGATTCCAGGCTTTTATGACAGTTATAAATCACTGTGGTGCCTTCTTTATAAGAAGAAAAGATTCTTAACACAACAGAGAAAGAAGGAAATCTCTTTTTAGTCATAGCTAGAAGCAAGCATTTTCTCCAAAGGTCAAAAAACTTTTCCTCAGTTAAAGAATAATTTTAAGGACATTGCAGCTACTTGTACAAGTAATCTCTTGTAATTTACTCTATGAATTAAACATTCAATTTCTAGGATTGTGGTTTGACACAGGATGGACTCTCCTCTTTCTGGAGCTGGCTTTGTAGAGTTTTTTTCCTCTTTTCGTTTTTAGTAAACATGGGCCATGGCTGAATGTAGAGTCTTATACTTAATGAGCCCTTCTCCTTGAGGAAAATCAGAATTTTGTACATTCGCCAAAAGATTCATTTGAGTGGTTCTTGCCATTTCTTTTTTAGGCCTTTGTTTGAAAGATAGGGATATGCTCAAAGGCTGTCTAGGGCTAATGATTAGGTTGCAGAATCAGAAAAAGAGACTTTGACAATTTTGAGATGAAGAGTGAGGGACACCAAAAAGAAACCTGTTCACCTTCCCTCCTGTTGTCCTCGAGCTAAGGGGATCACTGTCTAAGGGTAACTGCAGCTCCAACAGGGCACCTTGGTGGAGATCCTTGCCCTATTCCCTTTCTACCTCCCAGCCACAGCCCCCCAAATACAGTATTTTTCTCTACATTGTGAGATTCCCTTTGTTTTGTGATTTTCCCAAGTGCAAGAGAGTAATCAATCAGTTGGATATTTGGAGAGTGTAATCAGGATGCTAACTTCTGCCCTTCAGAAAACTGTAGAGACATGACCAGGGGGCAAGGGAAGAGGGACCCATCTTTGCAGGTGCCCTTAGAGCAAAGCACTTCTCTCCACCCCAGGGCACTTCCTGAAGGCAGCCATCATTTCTCAGGTGACTGTAGTAACCTCTGGGCTGGTCCACCACCTCTACTCGTGCTCTTCTAAAACACCTTCTCCATATTGAGTTCATTCATTGGTTTTTTGAGAAATTAGTCTAGGCATAGACTCAATTTAAGGTCAGGGATGAAGAACTTTTTCAAAACATAAATCTGATCATTTATTTCCAAGCTTAATTCTTTCAGTAGTTTCCTACTGCCTGTAAGATAAAATCTAAATGCTCGAATTGAGTACAAAACTCCTTTATGATCTTACTCTCTGCTTATATTTTTAGTCTTAATTTTTGCTCCCCTTTTACATATTTGAGTTCCTGCCATATGGGACTATTGGACTCTGCCCCCTCCACCAAGCCATTTTCTTTCTCACTTTTTGTTTTTAAATGTAATTTTTTAGTCCTACTATCTGAAAGATCCTTTCCTCTGTTTGAGTCAAGGGCCACCCTAGTTAATACCTATTCATTCTTCACGTTCCCACTTAGTAGGCACCCTTTTCTGTCCTTTGAGAAGCCTCCCACACTCCCCCCAAGCTACAGACCCTTCTAGGCTCTGCCAGCCCACTACTGTCCACTTCAGTGAATATTTATTGAACATATAATCTGTGTCCGGTACCTTTCTAGGGACACAATGATGAATAAGACAAATCTATGTTCTAATGGAGTTTATATTTAGTGGTGGAAAAGAAATTCCATGTCACTATCCAAATAAACAGGAAAATTTGTGACTGTGATAATCGTGATGAAGGTAGGGCCGACTTTAGGCAGATATTGAACTAAGGTTTCTGCAAAGAGTTCAAGTCTGAGCTGAGGTGTAAATATTGAAAAGGGACCAACCTGAGAATGTCTAACAAATGTTGCGTCTTTGCAGAAGAGAAACAAGCACAAAGTTCCTGAGAGAGGCTTGAGCTTGGTGTGTTGAAGGCAGAAAACCACGGTTGATATTGTGTATCAAGCCCGTCATACTTTTCAGGACCTGTCTCAACCTGGGGTCCTGTTAGCAGGTCCATCTGGGCCTCTCACTGACCACATAGTATGACCAAGACTGCCAGAAATAAGGTCGTTACTTCTTTTTCTCCTTTTTAAAGTCATATATGTTTAAAGTATAGACATGACATTTTCACACACACACACAGAAATGATTTCTGCAGTTAAACAAATTTACATATCCATCATCTTAGAACTACCATTTATTTAGTGGTTAAAGTACCTAAAATCAACTCTCTTAGCAAATTTCCAGTATACGACACAATATTAACAACTACAGTCCTCATCTTATCTGAAGGACATCCAGACTTATTTATCCAAGGTAACTGAAATTTTATTTCCCAATTTGAACTAAGGCAAGGGCATCACTTATTGGTTCCTTCAAAAGCTTTGGTAATGGTACATATGTCTTGGGAATATTTTTTTTTCCACTGTAGTTTGTATCTTTATTTAGTTTATAGAGTTTCTTCACTGTTATGGTTTGGATGCAAGATGTCCCCCTGCAGAACTCAACATCATGTGAGCTGCTTTCCTCTGCCACACTTCCCCGCCATGATGTTCAGCCTCCCCTCCAGCCGGGAGGAATGGAGCCTGCTGTCTATGGATTGAGACCTCTGAAGCCATGAGCCTCCAAATAAACGTTTCCTCCTCTAATATTGTCCTGGTCGGGGTTTTTTGGTCATAGTGGTGAAAAAAACTGATTAAAACATTTACCACCCAGAACTTTTTATTTTTTATGTTGTCAAATTATGTTTTTTCTTTTAGTCATATTTCTTTTATAGGTCCTAATGAAGTTTTTCTCATTGTGAAATTTAAAGTTTCCCATTTTTTTCTAGTACTTGTTAAGGTTTCAGTTTTTTCCTTTTGCATTTAGATTGTTGATCTTTCTGGCATTTTCTTTTGGGTATAAAATGGTAGAGATCCAACTTAATTCCTTTTTAAAGTGCCGGTCCAATTGTCTTGAAATTTTTATTTTTTCCTAATGAATGTTGGAGCTAACTTTATTAAGAATTACATTTTTTTGCTGCATGCGATGGCATCCCTGTAACTCCAGCGACTCAGGAGACTGAGGCAGGAGGATCAAAAGTTCAAAGCCAGCATTAGCAACTTAGGCCCTAAACAACTTAATGAGAACTCAAAATAAAAAATAAAAAGGGCTGGGAATGTGACTCAATGTAAAGCACCCCTAGGTTAAATCCCTAGTACCACAAAAAAAAATTACATTCTTGTGGGGGCACTACATTTGACTGTTTATGTGCAGGCTTAATCATTTGCCATTTATTTGGCTATTTTAATTAATATATCTTCATAATATTTCACATCTCACAGAGATGTGAAAACAATCTGTGTGTGTAAATCACTCTTGTTTTTTTTCCCTTGTGTAATTTTCTTAGGTATTTATTTATGTTTACTTTTTTTGGTCTAAAATTACCTTCATTTTGCCCTTAATGGTTTCTGTCTGCTGTTACAGCTTGACAGCTTGTTCCTCTCAGTATGGTGGAAGATATAGTTCCACTGATTTTTGACTTCCATTGTTGGGGTTAAAAGCATGCTATTTGTCTCATCGTTCCCTTGTGAGTCATCTGTCTGTCTTCTCTGATTGCTTTTAATAATTTCTTTTTGTCTGATGTTTTATCATGGTAGTTATCTACTTGAGGATTTCTTATTTGCTTGGTGCTTGTTGTGATTCCCTAATCGGAGCATTCTATTATCATTCTATTATTGGAAGTGAAGCAGTCATTTTTGTCTCCTAATATTGTCTCTGTTCCTTTCTTCTGATATAAACAGAGGTATGCACGTGACTTTGTCATTTCATCTCTCACATCTATGGATCTCTCCATGGTTCTCCTCTGCTCTGCTTCTAAATGCCAGAATGCTCCAGAACTCAATCACTCTCCTTTCTCTTCCTTTGCAAAGTCATCCATTTACTGTATTCAACACCATTTTTGTGCTGACGACTCTTCGATTTTATTTTCTGCTTTTTCTTTGCTCCCGTCTGGCTTATGTATTATTAGCCTCCTTGCCATTTCCATTTGAAAGTCTCGGACTGCAACTGCCTATTCTCTAGTCTGCTCTTATTTCAGAAAATGACACCTTTTCATCCCGTGGTTCATACCACAAACTTCAATCATGTCTCTCCCAGCTTCCTTAACTCCATACCCAATTAGACATTATGCCTTTCAAACTTTTAAAAAGTTTTGTTATACCTTTCAAACTTTCAAAAGTGTTGAAGTTATCCTTTTCACTTAATCTTTTCTGTTGCTACTCTCATCCAAATCACCCTCGTGTATCATCTAGCCTTCTGTGTTAGCTCTAGCTAGACTGCCTGCATTCACTTATTTCCTGAGTCAGTTCTGTCTACTTGGTGAGAGATTTTTCTTCAAATGTAAATGAAATCTATGCTCTTTTTGAAAACTCGCTAACACCTTCCTATTTTGTAAAAATCTACATGGTCTGATCCTATACTCAATTACTTTAACACTATTTCATATAATTTTGCTCCTTTATTACCACACTGGAAACATAAGATGTGTAAGATAGTTATCTTATAAAATGGCTATTTTTATTCCAGAAATACTTCTTTTTGTCCAGAAGTCTATTTTGTCTTATATCAACATAGCTACTTCACCTTTATTCTGACTCAGTATATGTCTAGGATATACTTTTTGTCCTTTGATTTTTTTGCCTATTTGTTCTTTATAGTTAAAGTATATTTCTTACACTAAGCACACAGTGGAGTCCTGCTTCTTTTTTCCTTTCAGGATGACAATCTCTTTTAATTGATCATTTACATTTAATGAAATACTTGATGAAGTTGTTTTAACTTATCATTTTACTATTTGTTTTCTATTTGTCTTTATTTCTCTCTGCTTTTCCTCTCTTCTTGTTTTCTCTTTCAAGAACTTAGCTATTTTCAAATATTTCATATTAGCTTTCTTATTGTGTATTAGCTACACCCCATTTGGTTTTTAATGGTTTCTTTAGGGTTTGCTCTGAGTATTTTTAACTTATCACAGTTAAACTTTGTGTTAGTTAACTTTTAGTTTTTGTGACTCAAATGCCTGCCACAAACAACTTGGAGGAGGAAAGTTTACTTTGGCTCATTGTTTCAGAGATTGTAGTCCCTGGTCATTCAGCTCCATTGCTCTGAGCCTGAGGTGAGGTAGAACATTGGGGCAGAAGGGTAAAGCTGCTCAGCTCACGGGAAGAAGAAGGAGAGAGAGATGGAGGGAGGGAGAGAGAGAAGAAGAAGAGGAGGAGGAGGAGGAGGAGGAGGGAGGAGAGGAGGAGGGAGAAGAAGGGGAGAGAAAGAGAGAGAGGAAGAGAGGAGAGTGAGAAGAAGAAGAAGGAGGAGGGGAGAGAAAGACAGGAAGAGAGAGGAGAGAGAAGAAGAAGAGGAAGAGGAGGGGGGAGGAGGAAGAGGAGGGAGAGGAGGAGGGAGAAGAAGGGAAGAGAAAGAGAGAGAGGAAGAAAGTGGAGAGAAAAGAGGAGGAAGAAGGAGGAGGAGGAGGAGGAAGAGAAAGAGGAGGAGGATTAGTAGTAGTAAGAGGAGGAGGAGGAAGAGGATTAGTAGTAGTAAGAGGAGGAGGAGGAGGAAAGGAGAGAGAGAGAGAGAGAGAGAGAGTGAGGGACCAGAGAGGAAAGATAAGCTCTTCCAGGACACACCTCTAGTGACCACCTTCTGGTAGTCCATTCAGCCATGAATGCAATAACCCACTAAAGAGGTTAGAACCTTCATGATCCAATCATTTCCCTAAAGCTCTACCTCCAAACACATGAGACTTTGGGGGACAGTCCAGAGCCAAAGCATAACAGACTATAAATACTATCTTACCACTTCATTCTTAAAATAAAAAACTTATAATAATGTATTTTCTTCTCATATTATTTTTTACATAAATCGTATTTGTACCTATGCCATGAATACCATAATATGGTTTTGTTGTCTTATAAATAATTACATAAACATGTAATCATTAAAATATAACAAGAGTATTTTATATTTACTTAATATTTATCACTTCCTATGCTCTTTATTCCTTTACTCTGAAATACTTCCTATTCCTTTTCTCAAAATATCTATTTTATCTTTATTTTTGATGGATATTTTAACTGAGTATAGAATTTCAAGCTGACTCTTTTTTTCAGCACTTCAAAGATTTATTATGTTGTCTTCTAGCTACAATTGTTTCTGATGGGAACTTTGGCATTCTTTATTTCCCTGTGTATGATATATTTTTTCCATTGGTGACTTTTTAGATTTCCTTTTTTTATTCGTTTATATCAATGTGATAATGATGTGATGTGGTGTGGTTTTCTTGTTAATTATTCTACCTGAAGTTTGTTGAACTTCTTATCTCTGAGTTTATTGCTTTCCAGTTTTGAAAATCTCTGATCATCATTTCTACAAATATTTTTCCCTTCTTTGGTATTTCAGTTATACATATGTCACACTACAGATATGTTATAGTCACTGAAACTATTTTTCCCTCTGTATTTAATTTTGGATGGTTCACACTGACCTGTCCTCAAGTTTACTGGCTTTACATAGTGCTCAACCTTCAACCTCTGATAACCTTATCCACTGAATTTTCCATTTGAGATGTTTTTTCATGACAGAAGGTTCATTTAGTTATTGATTTTACTATCTTCCACTTATTTCTTCATTATGTCTATATCTTCCTCTAAATTCTTTGGTATATTTATAATGGTTGTTTTCAATATCCTTGTTTGCTAATTCCATCATCTCTGTCATTTCTGTATCTTTTTCTGTTGACTTCTTTCCTTCTGATTATCAGTCACATTTTCTGCGGCTTGTCAGGTCCTGTATTTTTGATTCGGTGGGGGACATTGTGACCCTTACATTGTTGAATGTCTGGAATTTGTTTTTCTTTTATTTGTATGCAATTAACGTAATTAAATTAATTAAAGACCAGCTTGCTTTTTTTTTTTTTTTTTTAACCCTATCTTAAAGCTTTTAAAGGACTGGTCTAGAGTAACTTTTATTCTATACAGAGCTAGATTAAGTAGCTCTGGAATCTCTGCTGAATGAACCAGTTCTCTCCATTATAGCTGGTTAGAACTCCTTTTAGTATTGTGTAAGTTTCAAAAGATGTTCAACTACAGCTCTCTAGTTGTTCTTTCTTTGGCTTTATAGATTTTCATATTCTTCAATAAAAGTTTCAGAAAGTCTCCTAGACATATTCCTTTAACTCATTTACTAAGTTGTACCTCTTTGGTCCTCTGCTCTATAAATTCTTGGTGATTCTGCTTCACCAAACTCTTTTTTGTCTTCTCCATCCAGGGTAATTTCGAGATTCAACTTTGGTGCCTCTTCCTTGTACTGAAGTTGAGAAAATGTCTCCAAGTAGAATTCTGGGATTAAAAAAAATCCAGGATGACATATTGGCATGTGGCTGACCCCACAATCAAGCCTAAGTCTCTGAGTGTCGGTTCTCTTTCCTAATGTTGTTGCAGAGCAAGTCATGCTGGTTTTCTGGCTGCAAGACTCAGAGGTCACATAGTGAAAACCTTTCAATCTGAATAAAATGATTGAATTATCCAAGGCTTGCTGGCCAAAGCAGATAAAAGAGTTGAGTTCACAGAAAATCAGTAAGGGAGAGGAGAGTAGTAGAAGGAATATGAACATACATCGTAGGTGGAATTACCAGATTGCTTTTCACTTTTATAATGTTATTTGTTTGTTTGTTCTTACCTTGACTGATAGGTGACAACAATATATTAGGCTGGCAGGTGGACAAAAGTGGTGCTGTAGATGTTTGCTTGGCAGATCAAAATATGTGCATCCCAAACTGTTTCTTTCCAAAGCATTTAGCACAGTGATCCCTTTTTGATATTCACTAGACAATATGTAGATTTTACTAGGAATCATCAATTTTATTTCTCTATAGTTCCTTTTGCTTTCTATTTTTAGACTGGCTGACCAAACTAATAAAAACTGCAATAAGTCAGGCATCCCTGGTTGGAAGATTCTAAAAATAGCAACAACATCTGTGCTCAAGTTTGCTCTTGTTCTATTTGTAAAGGATTTGTCAAGCAGGTAGAAGTATCTATTCTTCTAATTGAATTTACTTATTTCAAATGATGTTTATTTATTCCTTAAAGCCATTACTCAAATGATTTCTACTTGAACATTTCCCTGAAAGCAAACTATGAAGGTCTAATTTGTAATATTTTTACATGAGGACTTTTCACGAGGTCATACTGGCCTTCCTCCCTAGTCACATCATATTCTAGTGCTTTGTTATATTGTAAGACCTGCAGAATTGGTTTTCACTCGCATTATAATATAGCTCATTTCCAAGTTCTGTTACCTCCCAGACAAAACTTTCTTCTTCTGTAGGAGGGAGCTGGCTTCCTAAAGGGTACCATGGGCTTTCAGTGTTTTGTTTCATTAACTGTTTCTGTAAGTACCACGCGGTAGAGGCTGAGGGTCTCCTACCTCGGTAGAGGCCATCCTCTACTCCCCATTTCTCTCCTGCCACAATTGCCTTATTCAATGTCATGATTATTCAGTAGGTCTCACCTACTATTGTTGCTGAATGGTAAGCTTTTCAGAACTTTACTGTTAGAAATTTTAAAGGGCTCTGGGTAAGAGAGATTTATTTTCAAACTACTTAGCAAAGATAGCAAGTTTGGGGCTGGGCTGTGACTCAGTGGCAGAGCATTTGCCTGGCACGTGTGAGGCACTGGGTTCAATCCTCAGCACCGCATACAAAAATAAGCAAATAAAATAAAGACGTGCTGTCCATCTACACATACAAAAAAATTTTTAAAAAGATAACAAATTTGTAAACAGATCCTGAAGATCCAAAATTATTCTTGTCATCAGAAGCAATTGGGCAAGATACTTAAAAAGATAAAAAGAGTAGAAATCAGTGCGAATGTTAACATTGGTTTCTCCTTTCAAACTCTGGAGAAATCATTGAGGGAACACTTTCTAAATGTAGTTGCCTGTGCTCAAGGTCACATCATACATTTCTGGCAATTTTGCTTGTGTTTCACCTCTGTAAGGACTCTCATACTGTGGTGAAATTGAATGTGGAGCTTTTATGGGTGAATACTAGTTTAGGCAAGGTTGTATGTGGTGAACTATTATCTATCAGTAGGGTGATCAGTTGTCTATTACTGCATAACAAATCATTCCAGATAGTTGTGTTTTAAGACAAAAATTGATTGTTTCTCATGATTCTATAGATCAGCTAGGTAGTTCTTTTCTGTTCCAAGTGGTTTGACTGAGGATCTCTCAAGTGCTTGTATACTTTGGGGCCTGGACTTCTTTACAGAAAGGAAGAGAATGGAGCTAGCAGCTACCAAGCTTAAGCTAGGCTTGCACATGACACATTACTTCCACTGCAGTCTGTTGGTCACACAGTCAGTTCAGGATTCAGAGGGAAGAGAAAACTCCATATCTAGATAGGAAGAGCAACACCTACAGAGGCTGTGGAGGGAGGCCATCTTTGGAAGCTATTTAACACACACACCTCTTAGGAGCCCTCCTGGTTTCTGCCCATTGTCCTTGTAATAATCACTAGCACTTTCCTTTATTCTGAAAATTGTCTTGATGTGTGTAATAAATTACATGGTTGCACTATCCATAAGACACCTTCTAATATGCTATGGTACAAATTTTAACTAGTAAGACTGTTTTGGACCATGGAGTGAGGCCAAGGCTCTCTCTTGGTTTCATATCTAGCAAGGTTTTTTTTCTCAAACAAGCACAATAATGGTTTTGCAAGTCAGTCTTTGTATTTCTGGGTCAGTTGCTTGCTGTATGGCATTTGTGAAGAGGACTTTGTAACTGTGAAAGCTAGACAGAAAAAGATAATGATCATCTCTTCTCTATCTCTCTGAGGCATTTTAAGTTATTTATATCAAAAATTTCCTAGCAGCAGACAGACACAGCAGAACTGGAGCATAGCACACTTTGTGATTGCCTAGGTTTTTAGCTATGTTCAAATCTCCTGCAACATAACTAAAGGAAAAAAATTTTAGGATGTTCCCTCGGCTGGGATGTAGACCAAGTCTGTGTTAGTATCTTAATCTCTCCATCTCCTCTTTTTAGGTCTTCCAGGCCCTTTGACTATATTTGTGTCCACAGTGCTCTCTTGTCATCCCTCACCCAGTCTGACCTTTTGTACGAAGAATACCCAGGTAGGGTGTATCAGATGCCTTTTCCCAGGAATCTGATAGAGCCTTACCCTCTCCCAGTAAATGGCAACCTTTGCTCAGTATGCCTACTATGCTTAACTTGGGAATAGATGAACACTTCAATATGAAGATGGAAATGTCTATAAATGTGCTCTGTCCTCTAGGTACATGATTCTAATTTTGACAGTAGGTTTCTTCTGATTAGGGCTAATGTTCCTTAATGTTCCTCCTTAACCTGTAACTCAAGGAAACTTTCTCAGTATTGATCAATCTTCTTAAATCCTCCTCTCCAGTGCCCTGTAAGAACTTGGGTCCTCTTCCCATCAGTGAGAGTTCTCTGTGCCTTCCTACATTCTTTGGTGTGTCTGTCTCTTTCTTTTTCCCTGTGTCTGCCACACTTAATCACTTACTCTCTGGGTCTTCATTTCACTGTCTGTCTCAACCTGTTTTTCCCTCTCCTTCACCTTAGGTACCCTACATACTACAGTCCTGCCTGAAAATCTTTAGTTGGAAGCCATATCCTCACCTTTGGGAGGGAACTAGAATTAATTTTCTTGTCCCAATGTGGGTAGCTGCTGTATATGTTTAGCAGCCACTCAGTTTTATATTATAGAGAAGTGCAGTCTGTGGACTGGCTGGTATCAGTCTGTAAAATATTTGTAGCTGGTCCTTGAGGAGAGAGGTATAAACATTGAAAATCAATATGACTATTTCTGACATTTCTTCAGGCTCTGGAATTTATTGCCATGAAGACCAAGTCCCTTCTACCTGCTCTTCCTATTAAAGAACTTTGAACAACTATATATATGTGTATATAAAAATGAAACAAATGATATCTTTCTAGAATGCAGGATCCAAAATGAGATGATCAATGGAAGTGATAGATTATATTATTTATTTCCAGGTATTTGTTTCCTCCCCTTCATTGTGAGGCATTGTAATAGGCATGATAAATTTCTTACCCTTCTGACCTAAAATATGGCCATATGACCCACTTTGGTCTTTGGATATGACTGTCATAGAATCCAAGCTGAAGCTTTAAATGTGCTTCTGTGTCTTGTCTTTACTTCCCCTTTGATCTTATGCCCTCTACCATGGGGAAAGCATGCTGAGGTAGAGGGTGGTCCTTCATCCTGGGCTCCCGGTAGACAAGATCTGTCAAGCCAATCAGATCCCACTGAAGCCCAGAAGAGCCCATGCAGCCAGTAGAACTCAGCAGAACTGTTCTAACCCATAGCCCTAATCAGTGTCAGTTGTTAAAAGCCACAGATTTTTTTTTGTGGTTTGTGTAACAAAAGCTGATTAATTTAGGAAGTGGTAACAAGAGTGGGTTTTACTATAACAAAAACCTTCAGATATGTGTCATTGCTTCAGGCATTGAGCAAACTATAACAGGGATCTGGAGAAACAACCACCCATGGTGTGATTTAATGAAATACTTGGCAAAACTATCCTTGGTGGAACATGTACCCATTGTGTTTGTGGTTTTGTGTCACAGAGCTTTGAGACAGAATGTTGGTAGCATAGGTGATTATTAGCTACCTTTGATCAGAAACTTTGAAAATGATGAGCTGAGAAAAGAATTATCCTGTTTACTATGAGGAATTAAAGGGAAAATGAGAATCAAAAAATTCTGGGATTCGCCAATTTAATATATGCTACTGCTTTCCCCACTCCAAACAAAAACAAAAACACTAAACAATTTCTCATTTTAACAAATAACCCGAGGACAAGGGAACATGGCTGCTAAAACAGCCTGGGAACAAGACCAAATCAGATCCATGGTCACACCTTTGGTTCAGATGTTTGATTGGATTAGTAATGTGGCTCCCAGTGAATTATTTCAATTGGACAAAATAGCTCAGAGCAAAATAGAGATCATGGTCCCACTGAGGTCTGACAAGCTAAAAGTTCCTGTTATTAAGGGAGAAAAGTACACAGAGAGCGAGGGACATGAGTTGAAAATAATTGTCCATGTGGTTATTAACAAAGTAGACTAGGATAAAATAGATAAAAAATAATTAAACTAAACACTCCAACATTTAAAATAGGCCTATGCCAAAAGTGCTTTTAGCACAACTAACAGAAACTTCACTGAGATGTAAGATAACCTGATTTCGTAGGGACAGGCAGCAGGTTTAAGAAACTGCTTGACCACCAGGAGATAGTATTTTCTTTCTTTCTTTCTTTTTTTTTTTTTTTTTGTGGTGCTGAGGGATTGAACCCAGGGTCTTGTGCATTCAAGGCAAACACTCCATCAACTGATCTATATCCCCAGCCCAGAGATGGTACTTTCTGATGCCTTTTTCCAATATGGCCAAGGATGAAAATAAAAGAGGATGGAACTCTTGCAGAGTGGAGGAAGAGATGGGGAGAACAACAGACTGGGGTAGTGCTCCCAGGGAACGGGAGTGGGCCCTGGATCGTTTTCTACTTGCAATATTTTCTCAGTGAGATTTCAGAATAGTTGTGAACTGCTGTTTCCCACTCCTCCCCTTCTGAACAGAAGTGTTCATTGTGGTTTCCCTGGTCTTGACTTAATCACTGCATGTTGAGTGTGTATATGGGGGTGGGAGAGGGAGAGCTAATGTGTCTTTTAAGTTCATAGGTCCCTAGACCAAGAGAAGCTGCAACCTGACTTGATGGACATCATGAGATCCTAGGCTTGGTGCCTGAAGACTTGATTGGATGGGACTTTGGTTCTCAGGAAGAAAACAAATATTTGTGATCAAGATCATGGTCTTGGCAGATAGTACTATTTGCTTACAATTATTCACTCTTTCTCTGCCCTTGCTTTGTTTTCCTCTAGCTGGAATATACTTTTCTACTCTATTGACTTCTGGATTGGCCCTGTGTTTTTCTGGTCAGGGGAATGTGAGTGGATGTGATATATGTTTGTCCAAGCAGAAGTTTTAAATATGCCTATATGCATTGGCCTGTCTCTATCAACCCCTGATTATCTATCTCCTCTATGAGAACCACAGGCTCTGGATCATAGGTGCTGGAATGTGAAGGTACGTGGACTCATTCGGAGCCCAGAGGAGTCCAGAACAGCTTAGAGAGGCCCTTTCTGTTCATAGTTCTACCTAAGACCTCAGTGAGCGAAAAAAAAAAAAAAGTGTTTATTCCTGGAAGGCACTGAGTTGTGGGGGCTATTTGTTTTTGCAGTAAAAGCTGACTTTTGTAAAGGATTATAAAATAGGAGACGAAATCATGCATGAAACAGGAAATATCATGCAGATCAAGTAAAAGTGACCAAAATCATGTTTGAAATGTAACATTTATCGCTTGTAATTTTGGAAAGAAAATAAGGAAATCAAAATAAATGAAAATTCTAATGATTTTCTATCTGAGATGAAAGTTTGAGGAATTGCAGAAAACATTTTTCAAAGTTAGGCAGTGATTTAAGATTGTTAAGAGCAAGGCTGTAGTAATGGTAGAGAACAATGGGCATGGCCATGGGAATTAGATGCATTCTTTATGTCACACTACATGAATAGTGTTATGGTTTGGATGTGAGGTGTTCCCCAAAAGCTCATGTGTGAGACAATGCAAGAAGGTTCAGAGGAGAAGTGATTGTGTTGTGAGAGGCTTAACCCAATCAGTGAATTAATCCCCTGATAGGGATTAACTGAGTGGTAACTGAAATTGTAGGGTGTGTCTGGGGGAGGTGGAACTGAGGGGTGGCTTTGGGGTAAATATGTTGTATCTGGAGAGGGGACTCTCTCTCTCTGCTTCCGGAGCACCATGTGAGCTGCTTCCCTCTGCCACATTCTCTGCCATGATGTTCTGCCTCAACTCGAGCCTGGAGGAATGAAGCCTGCTGTCTATGGGTTGAGACCTCTGAAACTGAGTAAACTTTTCCTCTAAAATTGTTCTGGTCAGATCCTTTTAGTCACAGCAGTGAAAAAGTTGACTAAAACACATAGTTTAAATTTGTTTCTAGGAGACATGACATTAACTGACAGTGATAACATTCTTTGGACTGCTTCAGCGATTATATGTTCTTTTCTCTAGATCTGCCTAAATATGAAACATATAAAATTTGACCTTAACTCTACTCCTAGATGTGTAGAGGACTGTTAACTAAATGTTTTTAGAGCAATTAGATTTAACTTACATAATATAAAAGATTCACCAGTTATGAAAAATGATAGAAAATTAAAAAGGAGACCATAGATGTTAGCAGAAAATGAAATTAATTTGAATGTGTGCTATGCATGGTTATTTGGTATAAACTCTAAGTTGCTGTATAGTGTCATAAAATATTATAAAACACTCAAATAGATCTAAGCTTGGTTATTTCATTTTAAAAAAATGCCTTATAATGTTTTTGTTACACAGAATAATAATTTTTTGATTTTTAAAGGCATTATGTGTGATATATGCAAAAGAAAAATAAAAAATAAATTAAAAAAAGAAAACAAAAACGAAAGGAAACATTTACATGACTATGGAAAAGAAGCAACAAGAAATATTCTCAATCGAAAAGAGGTTTAAATAAACTGAGCAATATAATGCAAAATTTTTAGTTTTTTCTTTAAATAGTCAATGAAAAAATGGAAGGACATGGGAAATACTGTATTACTCTCTAAGAAATGAAGAAATTGCAACATAAGTGATGATTTATATGACAAATATCCAGTACTTCATAATATTTTCGGCAATGAAGGTTGTCTTCCTATGACTCCATTAATGTAAAACTCATGGTGTGTTATTGACTCTAAGTATTACTTTTTCTACTGACAATTCCACTTGCTATTGCGAAGTTTCTCCAAATTGAAATTAATAAAAGAATTATTTAAGAATGACGATGGCTTGAGAAAGGTTATCAAGTTTGGTTTATTTGGGGGTTCATGGTTTCAGAGTTCTCAGTGCGTTTAGAGCCAGCTCCATTCCTCAGGGCTCAAGGTGAGGCTGAACATCATGGTGTAAGAGCGTGGCAGAGGGAAGCAGCTCACTGATGATCAGAAAGCAGAGAGAAGGGTCTCCACTTGTCAGATACAAACATATTCCCCAAAGCCACGCCACCTTCTCCAATTCCCACCTTCTCCAGTCATACCCTACCATTTCAATTACCACTCAGTTAATCCCTGTCAGAAGATTAATTCACTGATTGGGTTAAACCTCTCACAACCCAATCATTTCTCCTCTGAACCTTCTTGCATTGTCTCACATGGGAGCTTTTGGGGGACACTTCACATCCGAACCATAACATGTATACATATACATATATGTGTGCAAATATATATATAATTTTATTGCTCATGAAGATATTTCTGGCCTATCAATATAACATTTAGACATGCTTAATAGTAATTGACTGTTTGATAGTTTACCCAATTGTATGTAGGTATCTATATAAATTTTAGCTTATTTCACACTTGAGTCTCCATTTTTTCATTGTGAAGAAATGCTTGCCAAGGAAGAGGACTAGAACATACTGCATTTAAAAGTTTGTGAGTGCCAGATGCGGTGGTACACATGCCTGGAATCCCAGCAGCTCAGGAGGCTGAGGCAGGAGGATCTCGAGTTCAAAGCCAGCCTCAGCAACTTAGGGAGGCCCTAAGCAAGTTAGCAAGACCCTGTCTCTAAAATACACAAAAGGGCTGGGGATGTGGCTCAGTGGCTTAGCGCCCCTGTGTTAAAAAAAATTAGTTTGATTTGTAACTTTTAAGTGTTCAGATGTATGGCATAAAGCTTCCATTTGTACTCTTATCTTGGTCCCTGGAAATGACAGAAGTATCCTTAATTAAAAGAACCACTTTTGAGGCCTTACTTTGCCCCTTACCAATTATGTCACTTTGAACAAATCACTAAACTTCCCTGAATCTCATTTCCCTCATACATAGGTTTATGATGATATCTCATTTACCTACTTTTTTTTTTTGGCACTGGGGCTTGAACCCAAGGAGGCTTAACCACTGAGCTATATCCCCAGCCCTTTTTTGTTTTTTGTTTTTATTTAGAGACAGGGTTTTGCTGAGTTTCTTAAGGGTCTTACAAAGTTGGGAGTTCTGACTTTGAACTTTCCATCCTCCTGCCTCAGCCTCCTGAGCTGCTGGAATTACAGGCGTGTGCCACTGTGCCCGGTTCACTCACCTACCTTTTAGGGCTTTTTGAGAATCATCTGAGAGGATGATGATAGCAGTGGCAGTAGCAATAGCAACTTATTAGCACTTATGGTATGCTACTTATTAGCTCCTTAATCATCACAACCCTACAAGGTAGTACTATTAAATATTATTGTCTCATTTTATAGATGAGGGAATTGAGGCACAGAGAGGTGAAGTGTCTCGCTCAGGCCACGCAGCTAAGAAGTGGTGGAAATGTGATTTGAGCCCAGGTAGTCTGGTTTGTATTTTGTAAATCATAAATTTTATAAAAGGTCTTGTTATTATCTGTGAATATATTAAGCTGGATAGTTGTAATAGCTCCTGCAGCATTATATTGTTAACTTCATGATAAAATTCTTGCCTTCCAACTCCTTATGTAGGAACTAGGTGGGACTGGGGATATAGCTCAGTTGGTAGAGTGCTTGCCTCACATGCACAAAACCCTGTGTTCAATCCCCAGCACAACAACAAAACAAAAAAACCTAGGGCGTGGGGTGGGGTGGGACACTAGCTTAGTGGCAGAGCTCTTACTTACTATGCACAAGAAGCAGCTTTCAATCCCCAGTACTGAAAACAAAAACAAAACAAGAAAACCCAACAACAAAAAAACGGCATGGTAAAATTTATAGTGCTGGAGTTGATGGTTAAATAGAAAATTGATTCTGAAAACCTCAATCGTCATTACCATTTTGTAAAAACTGTTAACAATTTTAAAACAAACATCATAGGTCATACGGTTCAATATAAACCCCTCTTTTAATATATTTGTGATACTTAAAATTATCTCAGATTTACTAATTTGATTTGATTTGTGGAAGAAATAGAAAAGTGACAGAAGATGAACCAGTTACAAATCAATTAAGTAACTCAAAAATCCTTAAAAAATAAAAACCTCCAACAACACAAAAACAAATATAGAATTTTTCTAATAAATGCAATAATGAATAACTGAAACATTTAGGATCTCCTTGGCCCTCAATGATTTTAGAAATAGACAAATAATTTATTTTTTTAATTATTTTTTATTTTTTTTATTTTTTTACAGACTGCATTTTGATTCATGGCACACAAATGGGGTACATCTTTTCATTTCTATGGTTGTGCACGATGTAGATTCACACCATTCGTGTAATCATACATAGAGTAATGATGTCTGTCTCATTCTACCATTTTTCATACCTCCCCTCTCATTTCCTTCTACATAATCTAAAGTTCCTCCATTCTTCTCTTATCCCCCACCCCCCTCACTCCCATTATATAGACAAGTAGTTTATAAAGTTATTATTTTAAAAAATCTGTTCCAACAACCCTACATCACATTGTATTTTTACAATAGTGAGCCTATAAATGAAAATTCATCTCAATCTTAAAAGTTTTACAATTCCATGGAATTGCTGCCTGCAGAAGGGAGAAAAGCAAACTTCATAGACATACAGATGCTAGGTGGTCATTTGAACTCATCCACTATGAAATGCACATCTTGGCTTTTAGCAAATGGGAAAGGACATGCCTTTGGGGTCCATGAATTTGCCTATGTTAAATTCAGGAAAGATAAGGGACCCCACCATAACCATATCCATATATTGACCATAGAATATATAAGCAAAAAGATTGGTAAGGTCTTTTAGGTAAAAGAGTCAAAACTTAGGCATTCAAATAAAATTTATTGGGGAGAAGGCAGGGGGAAGGAAAGATGGTGGAATGTGACAAACGTCATTACCTTGTACATATAAGATTACATGAATGGTGTGATTACATTGTGTACATCCAGTGAAATGAAAAGTAGTACCCCCAAAAAAACACCAAATAAAATTTATTAAATAAAGTTATTGTCCTAGGATACTGTATTAGTAAACTTTTCATCACTATAATGAAATGCCTAAGATAATTAGCTTATAAAGAGAAAATATTTTGGCTCTCAATTTTGGAGGTTCTCATCCAAGAAAGGGTTGCTTTGGGCCTCTGATGGTCCATCCAGAAGGCAAAAGTATTGGGTTATGTGGCAGAGGAAACTGCTCACCTCACAGCCAGGAAGCAAAAGAGGAAGAAGAAGGGGATGGGGTCCCCTAATCCCTTC
The DNA here is from genome assembly GCF_902686455.1 of Sciurus vulgaris. Taxonomy (NCBI): domain Eukaryota; kingdom Metazoa; phylum Chordata; class Mammalia; order Rodentia; family Sciuridae; genus Sciurus; species Sciurus vulgaris. The sequence goes on from NC_136473.1 coordinate 70,530,962, forward strand.
CAAGCATATTCCCAATGACTTCAAGACCTCCGACTGGGCCCCTAAAGGTTCCACCGCCTCCCAATACCCTGGGGACCACACCTTTAACATGTCGACTTTTGAGGTGCATTTAATGTTCAAATGTAGCAGATACAATACCCTCTTTGCTTATTTATCTTAAATATAATTTGGGGAAAATTTTTCTACAATTTCTCTGATATTTTGGAGACAAGGGTTGATTTTTGTTTGCATTGTTTGAGATGCTCACTAAAGGTGGTTACTATTCCAGCCACATTCTCTCTTTTAATTAGAATTGTTGGGAACAATGGTACTCTCACGCCAGTGAACGCCCAGCTCTCCAGTAGGCCTGCCGGAGCCACTGGGCTGTGGATGCTGTGTGCTCAGTAAGGGAAATCAAGAGCATTCCCTCACACCAGCACCCGCAGACTGGGTTCTGGTGGGAGGCTAATGGGAGCTATGTAAAAAAAAAAAAAAAAAAAAAAAAAAAAAAGGGTTTCTATTCAAACAAGTTTAGGGAACTGCTTAGGAAAATCAAATGTGTCTGTTTTTCCGTGCCTAGCCTTCTCGGAACATTTAGTATGTTAATATACACTGTGATCTCTGCAGGGGGCTATTCAAACTTCTAGCTGATGAATGTTCTGCAGCACACACTTTAAGGAATGATGCTTGTAGCAACACTTCCTATTTCCTAGTCGGTACCTCCCAAAGGAATTGGGTTGTTTGGGGGGGAAAATAGGAATGTAATATTAAGGCTGCGTTTGAATGCCAAAGAGGTGGAGTAGAAACCAGTGAGCCACACCTGCCTGTCCCTGCCCCTTCTCAAACACAGGAACATGAATGGCTCCCCTTCTCCCACTGCTTCCTTTTCTTCCCCCAAGAACAAGAAGCAGGGCACTTGGAACAAACAAAACTGCTTGTGCAAAGAATCGGGCACAGTGGTTCTGAGTTGCTCTAAGGCTTATGCCTGAATTAAAGGCGAGGCCACATAAGAGGAAATAAAAGGATCTGCTCAGAGATCAAATGAAGCATTTGTATAGAACCTTATTCAAAATGGATACAAATGCATCAATTCTTCAGAATTATAGGTGAATCAAAGGAAAATTACATCCAAGGAGATAAAGCAGCAGCCAGCAGTCTAACCACGTATGGAGCAGAGATGCAACTTTGAAGCTTCCGGCCTGGCGTGCCAAAGGGCCAGATGTGGCAGGTGGAATTATAGCGGCTCCAGCTCAGCATCTGGAGTGTATAAATCTGTCCTACAGAAAATTAAGAGGTGTACAAGAAGGTGGTGAGAATGACCAGTTGAAAATACACATTTAAAGGAAAATTGCTTTGAAGAGCATAGAACACTCTTTAGAAAAAAAATAAAATAAAAATAGGTCTAGTTGCAATCTTGCTTTATTTATTGGTAATGATTTGAAAGGATCTATATGCACGTGTTCTTAAAGTTCCAACATAGCAAAATTCCTGAGATTTCCTCCCTGAACTTGGTATGTGTGTGTGTGGGAGTGTAGAGAGAAGCTCAAGGCCAAGTTCTGTTATTGTATATATATTGTATATATATGAAAGAAAAAAAAAGGAAGCTGTTTAGGGCCAGAGCCAGCTGTTCATGGTGAGGACCCTAATTCACTCACTCTGCACATCTGAAGAAGGTTTATTGTGTAGATTGTGGCTCTCTTCCCTAGAACTTTCTTCTGGTCAGAGAATTCTGATTGCTTATATTACCAAAAAGACATGTAAACTAGGTAAAAGAGGTGTCACAGATATGAGCAATTTCATAATGACAGTATACAACAGTACAATTACTGCTGACGAGTAGGCATTGATCTAGGTGACTGAATTGTGTGACTTGAAGGGACCTTAGAGATGATCCGGTCAACCTTGTTGTATTATAGAAGCTGCAAGTGAAGGAAAGCAAGGACAGTGACTTGTGTGAGGAAGGTCCAGCTTTGGCAGAATCAGGGATGCGGACTCCCAGATCAGGGGCCCTGCAGGCCTCCTCAACATTTTCTGACCCAGAAATCTTCACTACTGCCTCCATCCACTGGGAAGTGAAGTGAAAATGACCCATGGTGTCTTCAGCTCCACCAGGGCCTCTTTTCTAGCTTGTCGCGGCTGTCTATGCTTTCCCTTTTTGAAGAAGAGCAGATGAGAAAGGGTCTTCAAGCTAGGTGTTGTGGAAGGGTTGGGAAGTTCCTGTGGGAGGTGATAGAGCCTCAGGGCATCTGTAATCTTTAGGGAGATTGTACTGAGAGAAAGTGGGGGAGATGAGTGTTCCAGCTGATGATTTCTTGAGACTTCATTCATTCATTCACTTGAGACTTCATTCATTCTACTCCGTTCTGAGGCAGGCACCCTTCGAGCTTTCTTAGCCTCAATCTCACACAACAGGTGAAACCAAGTTTTTGTAGATTAGAAAACACAGATTCTGAGAATCTAAATTATTTGCCCAGAAGCAGGGTGCAAGCCCAGGTAATCTGACTCCCAAATTTGTGCTTTGCCTGCCTGTGCAGCTGCTGCTGTCTCTGTGTAATAAAGATGTTGGGGATCACCAGGATGGTGCTTTCCCCCAGTAAAGACTTGGGGCACACTGGGTGGGTTATGAACCTGGCCCTGCATCTGCAAAGGATGAATCAGGCTAGAGAGTAGATTGATGGGGTGGGTGGGTGCTGATGGGGTGGCAATTAGTGGAGGGCACTTGCAGACAGGTTGAGAAATTTAGACTAGTTCTGATAGGCAATAGACTGCCATAGAGTCTTGCTTGTCAGGTGACAATGTCATGGATGTGGTGGCACTCGAGGAAGATGATTGTCTCAGATAACAGCAGCAACATCATCCACAATAACATCAACATCCTTCCTGTGCCTGATCTCTGGGGCTTCCAAATGCTGCCTGTCACCGTGAGAAAGATAAAAAGCTGTCTCTGCTGGAATCTGGCCAGCTAATCTTGGAGCTCCAGGACAAGGAGCAGGCCAGATGTGTCCAAGCAAGAAAACACTACGTGTTTGGATAAAGGCTTGTTCAGGTATAAAATATAGCTCTGGGGTAGGTGACAATTCCTACCACATGTGTAGGAAGAGAGATGGTCGAGCTGGCGAGCTTAGCTGCTGTCTTTTCTTTCTACGGGAACAATTTGCTCCACCCCTCTGCACATCCCAGGAAGTTTGGAGTGTGCTCTGTTTTCTAAGTATCCAGGGACCAGCATGTTTTTATTTGGGACCAGCATCGATTTCTTAACTTCTCATTAAAGCTCACTAGAAAGTACCTCTGGGCTTTCTCATCTTAGGAGGCACGTGGTACTAAGGACAAAGCATTGAATTTGGACCAGATACATACATCTGTAAGATTATCTAAGCAAAAAAAAAAAAAAAAAAAAAAAAAAAAAAAAAAATTAAAGGATAATGTATTGACCATTTTTTTCTCTTTTAAAAAAATTGTTCTTTGTAGATATACATGACAGTAGAGTGCATTTTGACATATATACATATATGGAGTATAACTTCCTATTCTTGTGGTTGAACATGATGTGGAGTTACACTGGTCATGTGGTTGTATATGAACATAGGAAATTTATGTCCGATTCATTCTATTATTTTGCTTATTCCCATCGCTAAGCAAAATGTTTTAAGATAGTGGATGTTCAATAAATTCTTGTTCTTGGTTAAGAGGATGCATAAAATCAACTTGAGAGTTTTTCCAAAGGGTAGGAGTTCATGCTTTTCTGGTCATTCTACATACAAGTGACTTAAGGACACATGTTGGAGTGAGACTGGGCATCTGCATTTTGAAAATATCCTGGGTAATTTTGACTCTAAAACCCCTACAAAAATATTGTTGCTATTGCTTTATATGATTCATGACGAACTTATACCTTACTTGTTTGTATGCAAATAATTGCTGTACAGGTCGATGTCATCTTAGCTATTCATTAAAGAATATTCTCTACTTGGAAATGATTTAATATTTTTGTGTTGTGCAACCATGAATGTTTTAAAAATATTTATTGACATTCCATTTCATTCTAATAGGGATTCAAGATGGTTTTTATAAAGCAACTTTTCAACATAAAATTAACTCTCGTTCACATTGACCTTCATACCTAATTAGTTGGGATTAAGAAAGTTTTTTAATTTTTGAGAATTAATGTTTTTCTCAAAGTTCATTTGTCTGAAGCTGCTCCCCATCTTCTCTTGATTTCTCTCTAAGGACGAATATGGCAGAAATGGTGAATTGTAATGGGTCTTGGGATCGCCTTAATAGAAAAACAGAAACCTCCAGATTGAGGAGGCCGTGTCAGATTCTATCAAAAGGATTTGGCTAAGCAGTCGGAGAGCAAGTCAGTGGAAGGGCCGCAAAGAGGAATACAAATGAGCTCATTATCATGCCAATTTCCCATCATATATGACTGCTCCATTTCTGCAGGTGCTGTAGGATCCACCAAATGTTCACCTTTTTTCTTCTCAGTTGTAGAATAGGATGCCAAGTGAAGCCATTACCCCAGAATCCCATCTACCTTCCTCTCCTGAAACATCACTTTTAAAGGGAAGAAGAGAAGGAATTACCATTTATTGAGCACCAAACATTCTATGGGTTGTTTTAGTTTGAAATCTTACAAGGAAATTAAAGAGATGTTTGAGAAGAGGTAATACAATGGGGTAGATCAAGTTAAGGTTGCAAAGAACAACTTAATCACCCAAATGAACAAAGCCCTCTGAATACACCAAGTTACAAATAATGCTCAGGACTCAGTGGCATGTGACCTTTCTAATTCCCACTCCCGCTTCATTAGCACGCCCATGAAACTCCTTTGTTTCAGGCCCATCCATTATTTTGGTTTTGTGTGTGACCAAGTTAGACAGTGTAGTGTTGGTCACCTTCTAAAATGTAGCTGACTAATTAATTACAAAGGATGCACAGATCTTCCATTTGCAAATGCTTGAAGATCAGTGTGCTCATCATTGAATTTCGAATTCTGGAGCTGTCTCCATCTCTATTCACCAACAGCAAGCTCCTAATCCCCAGCTCACACCGGCAGAGGGCTGTGTGGGCTAGCCTGCCGCCTCTGCTCTTCTCTACCCCAGTAGATTGGTTTCTTTGAGGCATTTCCTAGACGCTGGATTGCAACCACATGAACACAAAAATGAACTGTTAATTATTTGAATTATTAGAATTTTTGGGGCACATTTACTGTTTCTTCCTTAACATGTGGAGAGTTAAAAAAATGTGGAGAGTTTCAATTTCAAGCATCAACTTTAAAAAGAATTGCATTATTTGCAGTAATTTGGGTATACATCAAGTAAAATTCTGTAAGAATTCACGACTTCTCAGTTGTCACTCATTCCTCTGTTTTTTTTTCCCCTTAATAGCTATGAACTAGATATTTGTGAATGGCTTGTAGGATTTATCCTGCCTTCTTTTACCGATCCCAGAAGACTTTTTTTTTAATTAAATTAAATTTTAATTTTTTCCAATAGCTTTTTGATGAGTAAAGAAGGATTTCGAAAAGGAGCATTGCTTTTACTGGGTGAAGTTGATTCATTTATAATGTGTCTGTGCCTTTAATTTTCTCTTAAAGTGTAAATGCCCGGCAAACCTAATGGACTTTCTTCTGTATAATATTTCTGCCACGAGCACTGCTTAAGAAGTAAGAATGATTGCACACCTCCACCATTTACCTGCCTCCATTGTCAGAGTCAAACTATGGAATTCCAGAGGTCAAGGACAAAGCCAGACTCACTACTGGTCTCTTAACAAGGATTGTTGCTTCTGTCCTTAAGACTTCAACAACTACAAACCAACGATCACTTATGATCGCCTGTTCCTGTTAATTATGTCACCCAGGAGGAAACAGAACATAATTTTGGGGTGAATATTTGTATCCATCTTTTCTCAACCTATATTGGTGTTTTTCAGCGGGTGGTTGGAACATATTCATTTGTGGGCATTGAAGTCAATCAAGTGGATCAAGCTTGACCTTAAAAAAATAGAACAGAATAGACTGCAAAATATAAAGTTGTCCTGGAATTTTTTTTTTTTTTCAGGTACGTGTATGTGTGCTGACGGGAGATATAGTCCTGTGGATTTTGGTGAAAAATATTTGAAAAACAGTGATACTGTAGTCCTCAAACTCTCAAGTCACAGAAATGGTGCTTGGTGCTTGGGATGGTTGGCAAAGAGGATGCCCCTTACATGAATTCAACCATTAAAAACATGTTTGTTTTTTTTAATACTTTAGGGTACAGTGCAAAATTGCATTCAGAGTAATTACTCTGTTCCTAAATAAAAAAGATTGAAAATCCCTGATCTATATCCAGAATACGTTGATGGGCTGTCTGTTTAGAATTACACTGCTTTTCTTGAGAAATACTCAAAGGCTCCCACACTTCTTTGCCATTAAATATTCTCACTTCCTTGAGTGCTTTCTTTTCTTCTTTGTTGCCATCTCATAATTCTTATTACTCCTTCTTATTTCTCTCTACCACCCCAGATTTGAAGGACAACTGGGGTACAGCTGTCACCATTATGTTGTCTAGTTTCTATCCACCTCTGCAGTAGCTTCTCATTTTGCAGCATCTTCCAAATTTGAGCAAATGGATCTTTATTTTGATAGCACCCAAATAAAGATAAGCTATACTTGTTTCACTTTCTCTGGATATCCCTTCTCCCCAGCTTGTGGTATAAAGGGTCCCTAATCTTTCTGGCTGTTTGGATACTTACCAATGATAAAGGATATTGAATTGAATTACAAATCAATTGAATAACAGAATTTTAGACTTAGAGGGGATGTAAACATCATAAACTGAAACTGTCATTTTTGCCTATTAGGAAACGGAGGCAGAGGTAACCAACTAAAAGCCCTGAGGTTTATTAGCTTACATTCCCTTTTACTCAGAGGCCTCATTATTAAATACTTAGCTCAACTAACCAACATCTATTCAACATGAGGAGGAGATATATACTAAGCAGTGGCTTTATAACTTTTTTTTTTTTTTAAAACTGAAGTCCAATAGTTAAAGCACAACACAATATAAAGAAACATGAAGATGGCAGAATGAATGGGACATGACTTTCCTATGTTCGTATATGAATACACGACCTGTGTAACTCCACATCATGTACAACACAAGAATGGGAAGTGATACTCCTTGTATGTATGATATGTCAAAATATATTCTACTGTCATATATGTCTAAAAAGAACAAATAAAAAAAAGGAAAAAGAAACAGGTATATAAGCAAACACATATATAATGAAACAAAAATTTCATAAAATAATAATATAATAATAAGGTGTGTGCTCTGATTTTCTCTTCTATTTATGTGTAGGTACACAATAGCTGCTATAGCAGAGATCCAAGGCTCTTGTCTTAAATAAGACTAACTTTTTTTTTCTCATGCAATGAAATGTTTCAGGACTTGTCACGTAGCCTTGTCTGACTAGGTTGTTCAGAGACAGAGTTTCTTCTGTTTCACTGGTCTCCTTGGTCTCAGTGGGTTGTCCTTATTGAGTGGCTTGAATCTGGTTCACCCACACATCCATGTGCCAGCCTGCAGGGAGGAGGAAAGGGATGTCCCAACCAAACAAGTTTGTCTTTAAGAAGATGACCTGGATGTGACACTCACAGGGCTACTTTTCCTATTTCACTGGCCCAAAGTTAACCATAGGGCAATACTTGCAAATTTATTCTAGTTTGTGGTCATATGTTTGTCTACCTAAAACTCAGAATATATTCCTTGAAGGATAAAGGGTGAGTGGGTACTTGCCTAAAAGTAGTGGTGTTTTCTACTGTTCTATTTCGAATTTGCTGAAGACTACCACCAAACTGACTTCAGAACCTACCCAGAGGCCCCAACAAGCAGTTTTAAAATCTTTGACTTGAAAAATAATTGGGTACATACTGAAAATAATTTTACCAAGCCAGCTTTCTAGGAGAAGTTAAAAAAATAGATATGCTTAAAATGTCATTAATATTTTAGCTAGTTTTAATTTTCATCCGTTAACATGCACACAGTTTTAAAGGGTTGTGTCTCAAGTACCCACCAGCAATCCTGACACCGTCAATGTTTTACTTCTGCCATTTTTCCTTTTCTTTTTCTTTTTTAAAAAACTTTTTTGTAGTTGTAGATGGACAGTATGCCTTTTTATTTTATTTATGTTTTTACATGGTGTTGAGGATCAAACCCAGTGTCTCACACATGCTAGGCAAGCGCTCGGCCACTGAGCAACAGTCCTGCCCCTGCTTCTGAAAATTTCAACCTGGGACACGGATCCTTTTGTCGTTTACCTACGTATATTCAAAGAGCACATTTATATTTCCACTTCTTGATTCCATTTTATTGATGTCTCACTTAAGAAATGAGGATTTCTTACCCTGCCTTACCCTACACATGCTTCTTGTTCTTCAAACTTGCTTTTGATTAGATCAGTATTCAGTGTTCATATTATTAGGGCTTTGCAAATGCTATTCACGGATGCTCCATGTATTTCCTAGGATTAATTTTCTTTCTTGTACAATATTTTGTATATTTTTACTATTGCCTTTTCTAAAAATGCATTTAGTTCTTTATGTGCTTATCATTAGTTCATTTCCCCATTTTTTTCCCGCTCAGTTTTGTAAATCTCCATTCAATACTTTCAAATACAATGATTTTTTTTTTTTTTTTTTTTTTACTTAATTTCATTTTCTTGAGGAATTTTCCCAGAGTCTCCTGGTCTGTTCCTCCCTGGGCTGCCCATCAGAACGGCTGTGGAGCAACTATTGTGTGTCCCTCCTTCACCATCATCTTGGACATTCCTTTGACTTCCTCAAGCACTGGATGCATTGTTTTGGGGGTCCCAGGCTTCCTTTTTATTCTAGAGGAGCACATTCTCCAGTAATTAGAGATGTAGGTGAAATACATGTACTGAGATCTTGCATGTTTGAAGGTATCTTTATTTTACTTTGAAACTTAATTCACAGGGATAATTTTTCTTCAAAATCTTGATGGAAATGACTTCATACCATTTAGAATTGCTGGGGAAAAGTCTGGCACTAGACCAATGCTTGATCCTTTCTAAGAAACTTGGATTTTCTCTCTTGGAGGGTATAGGCATCCTCTTTGTCTCCAGTGTACTGAAATTTAAGAATGGTGTGCCTCGGCATGCATCTATTTTTATTCATTGTTGCTAGCACTTAGTGGATTCCATAAATATGGAAAATCTCATTCCTTTATCCTTGGGATATTTTCTTCAATTATTTTATTAATTATTTTCTCCTCTCCTTTTTCTTTATTCTAACTTTTTGGACCCCAGTTATCATGGGCCAGTTTTAAAATTTTTAATATTTTTAATCTGTTCTTTTTCATCTTTCTGTATTGTGCTCTTTCTGAGTTACTACCTCAGATTTTTTCCCAAGATATCTTCTCCCCCTTCTCTCTCTCTCTCTCTCTCTCTTTGTGTGTGTGTGTGTGTGTGTGTGTGTGTGTGTATTTATATATATCCATCCCTGCTTCCTAGTTGCCATGTCCTGAGCTGCTTTCCTACACCATGTCCTTCCACCATGATGTTCTGCATCACTGTGGACCCAGAGAAATGGATGGATGGGTATATGTATATTTATCTCCCTCTCTCTTTATTCTTCACACATTGCTTTTTTAGACCTTCCTATTCTGGTTTCTCTCATCTCTGTGAAGATATTAGCAGGTTTGCATGGGGGAGGAAGATATCGTTTGCTTATTGTTTCTTTTGGCATGGTTAGTGCGTCTTTCAAGTAGCTTTTCTGTTGCTTTTTGTTGTCTTAGATTCATAGTAGATGATTTTATCAAATTTTGGTGACACTTAGCTGTCTGTTCACATCTTAGATTGGGGCTGTACCACCCCACCTGGAAACTCTATACCTAGATGCTTCCCTGTAGGGTGATCTGGTTGGGTCTTGGGGAAACTCAGAAGTTAGTTATCTTTAGGTTGTTTCTCTTAGGCTGATCAGATGCCTTAGGGAAGAGACTTCAAATTTCTTGCTGCCAGTATTCTGGGAGCCAAATGGGAAAGAAGTCATGGCAAGAAGGTAGGGTAGTTGGGTCTCAACATTGATGACATGAACTTTCTCCTCTTCTTTCTGTTTTTACCATAGTATCCCTGTTTTAATCAGTTGTTTATTGCTTTGACCCAAATACCTGACAAGGACAATTTAAAGGAGGAAAAATTTATTTTGGCTCATTGTTTCAGAGGGCCAGTCTATGGTTGGCTGATTTCATTGCTCTGGGCCTGAGGTAAGGTGGAGCATCATGATGGAAGGGCATAGGAGAGGAAAGCAGCTCAAAAAATGGAAGCCAGAAAGCAAAGAGAGGTGGTGGTGGTGGGAGTGTGCTATTCACCAGGGACAAAATGCAAACCCCAAAGTCATACCCTCAGAGATCTACTTCTTCCAGCCATACCCTACCTGCCTATAGTTACTGCCTAGTTAAACCATATCTGTGGATTAATCCACTGATTAGTTTACCCTTCTCATAATCTAATCATTTCTATTTAACCTCTGAAAATTCTTGCATTGTCTCACAGATGAGCTTTTTGGGGGACATCTCATATCTAGACCATTACAACCCTCAACCTCAAGTGTCCCACGTCCCCAGTCCAGAAGCATTCTCCAGAGAGCAGATCTTGAGTCTTCAACTGGTTGACTAGAGGAGGAGCAGCTGTCTGCCTTAGCAGAAGATGGAGATTTGTGCTTCTCACCAGACTTTCAACCAAGCCTCTTTTTCAACTCTACTTCCAAGGTACAAGACTCTGGGTTTAAACCAACTTATTGTTGTATTTTTGGGGTTTGGGGGAGGAGGGAAGATGATGCAGTTTTCTTGAATCTGCTGTCAATTATCACTTGGGCATCTGTTTTCCAGATTCTAAAATATGATTTTGTCTTCTTCTTCCATCTTAGTTGTCTCTGTGAGTTTATTTCTTAAACAAACAAAAGATTCTCTTATATTAGTGGAGAGTCTGAAGGAAAAAAATTCAATGCATGTATTCAGTTTAAGGTAGACAACTGCTATACTTAGGCATCTTAAATTATTTTAAACAAATAATTTTAACCCTTTACTTTTCTTCCCTGCAATCCTTAAAAAATTGTCTATCTATTGTGTATCTATAAAAACAAACAACAAAAAGGGAGGAATATTGGCATCAGCTCTGCTGTTTTCCTGCCGCCATTCCGCCCCCCACCCCCCACCAGACACACCATTTTACAACCTAGATCATTAGCCCACAAACTTCCTCATCAGTCATTGGTCTCAACGTTAGCCCATGAACTTCCTCATCAGCCATTGGTCCAATTGTTATTAACCTGCGAACTTCCACTACTTAAGAATAGCTCCCCTGCCATTTTCTCTCTCTTTCTCTCTCTCTCACCCTTGAGGGCAGACATTCTGCACATCCACTTAATAAATGTCTTGTGTGAGACTCAGTGTGTGGTGTGGTGCTTAGATTTTGTTCGAACTTCCCACGTGTCCTTTCACCTATCTCAAAATTAAAAAGGGCTGGGAATGCAGCACAGTGTGTGATAGGCTGACAGATTTGGCTCCATGGCAATGTTACAGTCCAGGCCAAAAAAAAAAAAAAAAAAAAAAGAAGAAAAATGACAGGAACTAATCCTCAAACTTCATTATCTTGAGTTATCAAGAGATGATTGTATCTAACATTTTAGAAGTCTAACAAATAAAAAGTATTTCTGAACATTGACATTTGTGCAGACGGCATAGATGACTTTCTGGCATCAAAAATGTTTGGGAAGAAAAACCTTTAAATCTCTTCTTTTTAAGGTGTCAGACCTGTGCCTTGTGTCCTGATAATAATAGAAGTTACAGTGTAACTCCTGGACTGTGACAGAAAACATGCCCATGGTTATGGGGCTTTTCTCTCTAATCACAAGAGGTGAAGAACACTTCCGATTGTGATGGGAATAATGGAAGGTGTAGGTGAAGTGGCACCCAAATTTCTAGTGCTCATGTTCTCCCTGAAGGAACTCAAGAGAAACGGCATTACCCTAACATATACATGATCGTTCGTTCTACTCAAGTGTAGCAAAAAGGGACAAGGTGGTTTTGGGGAGGTGTGTGAGATTTGGCATCAGGCAGACCCGATGGGCCACGATCAGCTTCTGTCTGGCTTTATCACTCAATGGCTGTGAGAATGTGCACCAGTTACTTAGAGGCTCTGAACCTCATCTGTAAATGAGGGATCCCATAGTGTCATCTTCTTCTAAGGATTAGAGACAGTGCTTGTCAATTTCTGAGCACAGTTGCCTGACAGTTGATAGGTGTTCTGAGAGAGGTAGTCTCCAAGTTATTATGGCAGAGCAAAAACATGGTGGTGTCTTCCTAGTGGATAGAGCAATATACAAAGTAGTGTGGGGTGGAGAGACCTAGGAAGATAAAAGGAAGGAGAACAAGAAAAGAAAAGGAGAGGGAGAGGAGAGGAGAGAGAGACAGAGAGCGAGCGAGTGCGAGCGCCCTCAGTTGGGAATCATATCCTCTCCATGCTGGATAAACGGCTCCATGTGAACTATCCCAGATTAGTGAAGCAGGGAGGTGGTGAAGTAGGGCATATAATTCATGCTGCAGTCCATTAGGATGGATCAAGTCTCCTCTGCTTCACGGAAAGCTCATCTCTTGAGCTCCATTTAAATAGTGTGCTGAGCCCTTGTGCATGCAAACCATCATGTCCCTAGTTACTGCCAGCAAATAACCTGTTTTTTTTTCTCCAGCAATAAACTCCAAAGCTTCCAGAAATTAGCATGGAGTTAATTTTAGCAGAGACATAACAAATGAGGCAACCTGAACTGAAGGGAGAAGGAGGGTAGATGCTATCACTGAAGTAGGGCAGAAGCAGCAATTGAATTATGCAAGAGATCTGAAACCTCTAAGTGGCCCAACTTTGGGTGTGTGCGGGTGTCTCCGTATCGACTCTGAGTGTGTTAGACTTCTGTAGACACACAGATCTCTGCCACAAACAGCTTCAGCAGGGTTGTCTCCGTAGAGAATGGGGAGGGAGAGATCCTGGGGGCAAGTGGTGATACTGGGCAGAACTGTATTTATTGCTGGCACAAGTTCACGCCAGAGACGTCCATTCTCTGCCTCCCTTCCCCTGCCCCCGACTCATATTGCTTTATATAAGGAAAATTGGTGTTTCCCACACTGTTTTAAACCATGAAAAGTAACATGATTGCCTTGATCTTTTGTTCCAAAAGCCTTGAAAAATAATCCATTTGTGAAGCTGAAAACCAGGAATTTGAAAAAAGGAAAAGAGGAAAGGGGAGAAAAATATCTAGCAAAACCCTTGATGTTTTACTTGCCTAAACCAAAGTGTTAACTCTTATCCCTCTTCTTTCTAAGAGTCATAAAACAAGCTTCCCTGGGTTGGGAGTCCCTTCATTCTGAAGCCACTGGTTTTAACAAGAGACAGCTGCCTTATAAAGAAAACCAGCAGCACTCCTAAATAGCTTTTCTTTTATTTGTCTCTAATTTTATGGACCACCACGAGCAGGTTGCCTGATTTTACTGCTCACTATCGAGGGCTTTTGGGTGGCACAGAAGTTATAGTGGAAGGTGAGGGCCCCTGGACTGACTTAGCATGCGGAAGCGATCAGTGACTTCAAGCAGAAGTGCAGAAAGTGGTCATTTGATTTGGGGTCATACTTAATGTTCTCTTTAAAGGCTGAAGCACTTATTAGAATAAGTGCAACCCATGTCTGATAAATGGGAACACATCTGGCTCTATCGGTGACACAAACCTCACAGTATTAATTATTCTGATAGTTAAAGCTGAGAAGGGAGTAGAACATTATTTATAGTGATCTTTGCTAAGTAAATCATTTTAAAAATGGCTTTCTAAATGTAATATTTCCCTTTTAAGAAGCCCTCCAGAATTAAAGGGGCTTTACAAGAGAACATGAACCATATTGCAGGAAGAGAGACAGAAGCTGTCTTGATTAATGCCCATGATTATCAGCGATGCAAATCGCTTTCACTTATTAAGTCTTGTTTAATATCCTAATGAAGGCTTCCTGAGCAGATTTGGTAATTCCAGAGAAAGTGACTGAGAACTAATGCCCTTTCAGCATGTTGAGAATGAGCAGTACTATAAAGAAAACCTCATTTACCATAATTCCTCCTCTGCCCAGGACCCTTTTCTCAGCTTCTACTTCACAGCAGGAGACAATTAACCTTTTCAGTGCCAGAAGTGATTCTCAGCACATTCCAGCTGCGAAGGCCGGCGGGGTCAGGGGAAGATGGAAGTCCTCTTTAGTTTGTACTGCCATAGAACAGTTCTAAGAAACTGGACTGCAGAGGAAGGGTTTCAAATGTAGCTGATGGTTAGGTTATTTGACTTGGGCATATGTGGTATCTCACACCCTACCAAAGTCTTTTCAAACACCCACCCCAGCCAGTCTGGCATTGCTTATTCAGCTCAAATCAAAGACCGCCTGAAATGAAAGCAGATACACTGAAGAAAGCCTATTTCACCCCTAAATGCTGGGCCGCCTTTGTGATCTGTCAGGAAGTAGGTTTTATTGAGGTTGAAAGTCTGGGAGGTGGAGCTGGGGATAGTGATTTAGGGACTTGCCTCTGGCTTTCTTTATACCGTCCTGCTCCCATTTTGTGACTTGTATCTGGGGCTGCTGAGATAGACCAGGGCTCGGGCCTGTGCTAAGCCCTTCTCTATCCATGTGGGGACAGGTACTGACTTCCTAATATCAACCACTTTTTGTTTCCAGAAGCAATATGTAGAGGTGAGGGGGTGAAGGACCCAGCTGGGGTAGAGGAAGTGAATAAAGCCACGGAGGTGGAGGGAGCTCTCCATATATGTGGACTTCCAGGCCCCCCTGGGGTGAGTGTCTCCACTGAGCCTCGCCCTCTGACTTTCAGGAGCGTCTTTTTGTGTGTTTCCCTACTTCGATCTGGATGTGATGTGTCAACCCCTGTCCTGGTCTAAAAGAAGAAGGCTTGTATTTGGGCAAAGACAAAGAAAGAACCCAGCAATTTCCTGGTTTGCCCTTGGATATTAAACAGCTCCAAACTGACCACCTGTGTGGGGGCTGAAGTGACCTTCTCTTTGCTCAAATGAGGTCAAAACCAGAGCTAAGCAACCCACACTACAAGGACGCCAGTGAGAACCTTCTCATTTCATTGGGCGAATCTGTGAAAACTGGACTGTTGCTTAGGAAAGAAAACCCATCGTGTCTTTTCTTCTTCCTAAAGATTTTCAGAGCAGAGCAAGTTATGGAGGGGACAATGGGTTTAGGGGAGAGAGGAGGCTAGTGGGGGGCTGGAGGATGAAATGTCGATTCTCTCAGAGGAGGACAAAGGATTGAGACTGAGTTGCAGGCCACGTTTTGCACCCTACAGACCTGAAGGGTAAGAGATTCGGCCCGTCGCGGTTCCTCGCTTGAGGACTGGCGGTTGGGTGCATCATGGACCTCAGTGTTCCATGAGGCTGTCGGGACAGTTTATAATCTCAGCTTCTCATGCTGGCATCCAAATTCATGATGCAAGTGACCACCTCTCCCCTTTTACTTCTAATTTTTTCTTGTATTTTTTCCTTCATTTTTCATCTTTTAGCAGCTGAGACTTTCTTCGTTTGGCTTGTTTATGGCATAATTTCCATTCCCTCTTGCAAGGATGTAGGCACCACAGTGGACGTTTTTTTTCACCCAAGGGCTTAGAACAGTGTACCTGGCAGGCGTTCAATAAATACTAGCTGAACAAATGAATGAATTGGGGGTTAAAAGACCAGTGTTTCTCTTTGGCACGATGGAGAGGTCCTAGTCTAGATGTTGGAGGAACTCATTTTGGACTGGCTTTGCTCTGTTTAAGCCACTGCACATTTAAGACCTTAAACTGACTGTTTAAACACTGAGCTACAGATTCGCATCCCTGAAATGGAGATGGACATGGCCTTGGCCCGGCCTGCCTCACAGGCCTGCGGTCCTTGCAGCAGGGTAGAAAGATGGATGTGCTCATGCTTCAAAACCATGAGGTGCTATGAGTCTGAGTGTGGTTATCAGTGGGAACAGGCATGCAGTTGCTCCGTGTTGTCCAAGTCTCACTTATTCAGTCTCCTTTTCCATAGTCAAAGCTCATATGTCTTCTCTAAGAAAATTCTCCGATCCTCCCAGGCAGAATCTTCACGCCCCCAGCCCCTTAGACTGCCCTGTCCAGTCTGTCTTGTTAGCATATCTTTTTGTCCAGTGCTTCTCTCAACCCAAAGCAACAGCAATTCAACTAATGTTCCTAAGATTTTTTAAGTTCTAGGCACCAGCCTTTTTTTTTTTAAATTTGCTCTAATTAGTTGTACATGACAATAGAATGCTATTTGACACATCATATATGAATGGAATATAACTTCCCATTCCTCTGGTTGTACCAGTCATGTAATCATACATGCACTTCGGGTAATAATGTCCAATTCATTATATTATCCTTTCTACCCTCATACCCCCTCCCCTCCCTTCACTCCCCTCTGTCTAATCCAAAGTACTCTATTCTTTCCTAGCCCGCCCAATTATTATACATTAGCATCTGCATATCAGAGAAAACATTCAGCCTTTGGTTCTTTGGGATTGGCTTATTTCGCATAGCATGATATTCTCCAGTTCCATCCATTTGCCAGCAAATGCCATAATTTCATTCTTCTTTAAGGCCAAGTCATATTCCATTGTGAATACATACCACATTTTCTTTATCCATTCATCTGTTGAAGGACACCCAGGTTGGTTCCATGGTTTAGCTATTTTGAGTTGAGCTGCTATAACCATTGATGTGGCCGTGTCACGGTAGTATGTTGATTTTAAGTCCTTTGGGTATAAACCAAGGAGTGGGATAATTAGGTCAAGTGGTGGTTCCACTCCAAGGAATCTCCATACTGCTTTCCACAGTGGTTGCACCAATTTGCACTCCCACCAGCAATGCATGAGTGTGCCTTTTCTCCCACATCCTCGTCAGGCACCATTTTAAGTGGTACATTTATGAATTTGTGTCATCCTCGAACAAGGCATTTCATGGATGAGAAAGACGAGGCACAGAGGTCTAAGTCAACAGGTACTCGGCACACAGCTGGGAAGTGGGCACTCTGGATCTCAATGCAGCAATGTGGCTCCAGCTGTGTCTGTGACTTCCCCGGCTGTACCGGGGCAGCACAGTAAATGATGGAGGGGTGGGCTAATCTATGGAGTGAGGCAATGCTTGTTGTCCTGTCTCACCCTCCAGATTTGCTCTGAGAAGCATATGCAAATGGATGTGAGTGTGCTTTGCAAATGAAAAAGTACTAAGTAGACTTAGAGGTTATTGTTATAATTAAATATTTTTAATGACAATGAAAATAGAAATGTCTAGAATATAGCTAAAGAAGCAAGTATGAAAATATTCACCATCTGTTCTTGGGCAGCTTTGTAAATGCCCTCTGAAATGGCTCACAGATTCCTAGACTTCTTTTTTGACCCCTTGCCAAAGTTCCAGGTTAATGGTATTTAAGCAACTTTGCTTCAATCTCACTCTGAATCGTTTTGTTGTTGTTAACCTCATATTTCTTAATTTTAAATTTTAAAATGTATGTAACATAAAATTTACCATTTTAAGCGTACTGTGTAGTGGCATTAAGTATATCCATATCATTGTGCATCCCTTACCACTGACCCTTTCTAGAACTTTTCATTTAGAAAAAGGGAAACTCTAGCCCCATTAATCAATATCTTCTCATGCCCCACTCCTCCAGTCCCTGGCAACGACATTTTACTTCTATCTCTAAAAATTTGATTACTGTAGCCACCTCATGTAAATAGAATCATGTGTTTATTCTTTCGTGATGCACTTATTTCACTTAACATAGTATGTCAAAGATTCATCCATGTTGAATCATGCATCAGCCTTTTGAAGTCTGAATAATACTCCATTTGTGTGTGTGTGTGTGTGTGTGTGTGTGTGTGTGTGTGTGCATGTGTATTGACTTTTGCTTATCCGTTCATCTGTTGGTGGTCATTTGGATTGCTTTCACTTTGACCCACTGTGAGTATTACAGCCATGAACTTGTTATATAAATATCTGTTGGAGCCTTGTTCTAATTCTTTTGGATATTTATCTATCAATGGAATTGCTGGATCACTTGGTAATTTTATTTTTAAGGTTTGGAGAACCCACCAAAACATTTTTCATAGCATCTGTACCATTTTTACATTCCCACCAGCACTAGACAATGGTTACAATTTCTTTATATCTTCACCAACACTTGTTATTTTCTTTTTTTTGTTAAAAACCAGCCTTCCCAATGAACATGAAGGGGGTCACCTGAAGCCTTGAGTGGTTCAGTTTTATCTGTTTGCAGTTCACAACTCTAAATTATTTACCATCTTCAAAAAATAATTTTTGCCACGTTAAATTGACTTGAACCTGTCATCTCGAATTTCTTCATTCCTTTATTTATTTAGACTTCAGACAGATAACTCAGTACCTGCTCTCTATTGTCCTTGGTGCTGGGAAGTCCTGATGAGTAGGACCATCATGACTTTCTAAGCATTCAGGGTTGAGTTTGGCCAGGTAATGTATAATTATGGTGGTTTTTTTCTTTAACCCAAAGGTACAAATTATCCTACTGATAGTTATATTTGAAAATATTGTTGTTAGTCAGTTTTTTATTGCTAGCCAGCAACAAAAATGCCATGTTATTTTGTTGCTGTGACAAAATAACAGAGATAAACAACTTAAAAGGAGGACATGTTTATTTAAGCTCCGGGTTTCAGAGGTTTAAATCTGTGGTTGCTTGACCCCTTCATTCTTGAGCTTGTGGCAAGGTAGCATGTCATGGCAATTGAACAAGGAGTGAAGGAGGCTGTTCACTTCATGGAAGCTGGGAAATGAGAGAGGGGAGGAAGGGGTTAAGTTCCAGTATCCCCTTGAAGGGCACACTTCCAATGACCTAACCTTCCCTTACTGGGCCCCACCCCTTAAAGGTTCCACCACCTCCCAAGACAGCCACACACCAGGACCAAGATTTTAGCATATGGACCTTTGTGAGACATTTAAGATATAAACCATAACAATTGTCATTCAAATTTTATAGACAAAAGTTTCATTATACATACATTATTATTTCTAGAGGTTCAAATTTTCTGATATATGAGGGCATTTAGGTCCTCTTTTTTAATTTTTTAAATGACCTTTTATGTTTTAGAACTTTTCATGGTGTGTGTGTGTGTGTGTGTGTGTATGAGAATTGAACCCAGAGGCCATTAAACACTGAGCCACATCCCCAGCAGACGGCGTGGGGTTGGGGGTACTTTGTTATTATATTTTATTTTGAGACAGGGTCTAGCTAAATTGCTGAGGCTGGCTTTGAACTTGCAATTGTCCTGCCTCAGCCTCCTGAGTTGCTGGGATTACAGGTGTGCAACACCATGCCTGGTTTAGAACAGCTTTGACTTTGCTATTAGGTTAGAACAGAAAGTTCTCAGAAAGTCCTCATCTTATTTCTAATATCTTAGGTTAATATGGTGCATTTGTCACAATTAATGAACCAATAGAGAAACACTTATTAACTAAAGTCCATTGTTTATTAATTTTCCTAAATATACTATATATATATGGTATAAATTAGGAATATATATATATGTATATATATATATATATATAAACAGAAGGTAAGAAAAATCTCCAAACAACAATAATAATAGCACACAAAGACAATGATGTGTGTGTGTGTGTGTGTGTGTGTATATATATATATATATATATATATATATATATATATATATATATAAACTTTTCTTTTTTCCAGATTCCCATCCAGGATACCACATTTGCATCTAGGTTCCTCTTGATTGTGACAGTTTCTTAGACTCTCCTTGTTCTTGATGACCTTGATAGTTTTGAGGCAGACTGGTAAGGTGTGCTGTACACTGTTTCTCTATTGGAATTTGTCTGATGATTTTCTCATGATTAGACTTAGGTTATGGATTTTTGAGGCGGAAACTACCAAGGTAAAGCATATTTTCATCACATCCTGTCAAGGGCACATATTATCAGTGAGACTTCCTGTTGATGGGGACCTTCAAAACTTCACTGAGATTGTGCTCGTCAGTCTTTTCCACAGTAGAGTTACTCTTCATTTCCCTTCTTTGTGTACTCTTTGAAAGGAAGAACATTATACCAAAGGAGTGAAAAGTGTTGTACCCTCTACTTGAGGATGGTGTAGCTACATAAATTATTTGGAATAATTCTTCAGGGAAGATTTGTGTCTTCTCCCCCATTTATTCATTCTATCATTTATTATGTAAATATGATCAGTAGGTATTTGTTGTATGCATTGGGTCATAATTCAGTGCTATACTGTTTATTTTGTGGCTCAAGTTGTTTCAGTTTTGGATATTGGGACTTCTTTTGGTTTCTGTGTCCCTTTGTATACTCACACATCATTGTCTTTGTGTGCTATTATTATTGTTGTTGTTTGGGGCTTTTTCTTACTTTCTGGCACAACAAGTGGCTCCAGGTTCCTCTTGTCTATATACTTTCTGAGCCCTAGAACTGGCCATTTCTCCAAGAGCCTGGCTCCTTTTTTGAAGAATGGTGTTAGAAACCAAGATCAGGGCACTGGGTGTGCTTTAGGCTACTGGAGTATCACTGCGCCTGGACCTTCTCAGTTGGTCCCCAATTCTGATGACTACTTTAGGCATTTTGGATAAAAATCTCGACAATACATATTGCACACTTTCCTGCATTCAGAACAGAATATATCAACACAATCTAACCTGCTCTTGGGGATTCAGGTATTGAGTGCTGGTTATCTGGCTGCGATATAGAGTTCATCTCTGTTCCTATTGAGTTTTGGAAGATTATTTGTTTATAAACTGTGGTGCCAGCCTGTCATGCTATTAGTATTTCATTCTTTCCTTTTAAAATCTTTCTAATTCTTTTCCCTCTTGGTGTCTTTATTCACCCCCTCCCCTTCCCTCTGATTTCTTGTTTATAATCTACCATCTGCCTAGGAATCAGATAACCAAATTTGGTTAACTCATCCATAAAGTAAAAGCAAAGAGGCACTGAGGAATGATAAAAGTTCACTCCAGCAAATACAGTGGATTTTGTAACAACCATTATATACACACAGAAATGTCCTTTTTCTTTTCCTCTCTCCCTGTTTCTCTGCTCTGCTCTTCTTGGGTAACAGGACTCAGTAGATTCAGTCAAATATATTTTGAATATGAACACTTAATGTATCTGCCATACTGGTTGGTCCAAGAGGTCAGCGTGGGCCCTATGGTTGTCCTGAGAAAGCGCTAATGTACAGGGGAAGGAACAGGAGCCTTGGCGAGGGTAGACCTGAAGCTCGCTGGAGCTCAGGCTCTTTCGCTCTGTGATTCTGGCAAACACTCAACCTCTCTGGCTTAGTTATTGAATATAAAATGAAAAGGTTAGCCTATGTGACCTCCAGGCTCCCTTCCAGCTCAACATCCTGTGACTTCAGAGTGTGTTTTATTAATCTTGGGGAAGCAATGTGATCAAATGGACTAGAGAGCGTGTAATCTCAGTTAAGCTGCCTACAGATGGGGTGACCTTGGAAGAGTCACTCTAAAAATACCTACCTTGGAGACACGCATGGGTACATGTAGGCACTTATTGTGCAATAAAGGAGGCACTTCAAATCAAACGAGGGAGCCTTACTTGTAGGGACAACAGGATCACTTATGGTGGAAAAGAAAACTGAATCTGCACATTAAATTGCTAGGATGGATTAAATTGCTACATGAGAAAGATCAAATTACAAACTGATACAAGAAAATCCAGGAGAATATCTCTGTGATTAATGGGGTGGGGAAATCTTAAACAAGTTTAAAAAACACAAACCTTCAGGCCAAGGGATGGGGTAGGGAGGGTGTGAATGGGTGGTGGAAGGGGAGAAGGATGAAGGTAAAGAAAAAGAAAATGAGGAGATGAAATCAATTCCATCAAAATTATATGCATACCAGGAACATGGGTGGGATCTGAAATGGCAGAAAATAGGATAGGATATTTAGTAATACCATTTGCAAAATTAAAAACATTCATACAAACCAGCAATATATATTTTGCAAGAACACATTCAAATAAAAGGATACTCTTTAAGAAGGCTGCTTATAGAAAAAAGAGTGGAATAAAAGGGAATATATACCTAAATAAATACAACCAGAAAAGCACCTGGTATGGTTTTCTGATATTCATTTGAGGTATACACACACACACACATGCAAAGGCTGGAATGCACATTTATTTTTAGTATATGTTTACACAAATGCCAACTTCCCTGGACTGGAAGAGTCCTGAAGGCAGGAATTAACACGCAACACACATTAGGTATTTTTAGCAGATGGAATGAATGAATGAATGTAAAAGTGCTGACTCACTAATAGGCACCTTAAGATTTTTGTGGGAACAATTAGTGATGATAGGAATAAACATTAACTGAAAGGCTAAAAATCATTGTCCTCAAATGATTCTTCAAATTTTTCTGACACATCTTAGCAGAACTTTGGATTTCATAGATGGGTTTAAAGATAAGGTAGATGGACTGAAAAAATAAAAAGTCACATGTACCTGTCAACCCAAACACCTTTTCTTAACTCGTGTGTAAATGAAAAACACATATTCATCATTTTCACAAAGAGACGGGCTTTTTAACATCACTGGGTAAGATAAATATCAAGTACTAAAGGAATTAAGGGAACTATCAGGATAGATTGAAGATTACTGAATAGCTTGTAAGAGAAGCTAGTAGTTGAACTAGACCTTGATTGAATTTTTTTTTAAATATCAGAAAAGTAGAAAATTTAAAGGATAACACATTTCAGCTTAATGAAAAAGTTACTACGTTTTTCCCATTCTTCTCACTGCTTCATGGAAACTCCATTGTAACCTGGCCCAGAAGCGTGAGCCACTGATCTTGGTCCAATTCAGAGAGTTAGTGTCTTAGCTGGTTCTGGTAGATCTAGAGCTACTATCTATGGTTCCAGTTTGTAGGGTAGCTTTTTTTTTTGACCCAATATGCTAAGTTATTTGGAAATAGTTCCCAAGATCCTACTAAGTCCGGGTGGAAAATTCCATCTTCTTGTGGTCAGATCTGGGTCAGCTGGCAGATATTTAAAAAGAAAATTTCTTCTGATCTACTGAAGGGCAGGAGGTGCTTTGAACCCAGGCTGGAGAGGAACTTGAGTTCATCATGTCTGCATCCCAGACCTATTGCTATAGCACCTGAAATAAATGAGTCACAGAGGAAATGGTGGGAACTGAGACAGCCATACGTGCAAATTGACAGTTGGTTTCCCAGCCAGCCAACAACAATAAGCTTCCCTTTGACCTTAAACCTGACCCAGCTGTGGGGCTTGAGCAAATCTGTGCAAATGGAGAGAGAAGTTTGTATCCTATTGGCATCGAGTTCTTTTGAACCTTAACCTTCCTCAAACTGTCCTCATTTATAAACACAAGGTACTAGCAACTGAACAAGTAACAAAACACTGTGCCCAAATCATCTGACATGACAGACCTCAGAATCAGACAATCAGACAGGGAACAACTGTTCTAATGCATGAAACGCAATGAAGAAATATGTGTAATTTATAAAATGTGCTAATTCTGGCTCTACTGAAAGCACTTGATATAGGCAAACAAACAGGAGGTAATTCCTTTATCTCCTTGGATTTATTACTAAATGTCTCAATTTGTCTATAGTTAAAAAGAATAACCATACCAACTGGACTTTTAAGTATTTTTCACATTTCTGACATCTTCTGATAGGGTTTAAGAAAGAAAGCCACAGCAGCAATGCCGGGACACTGTGGCTGTTTCTAACCATGCTGATAGTTGCCTTCTGCATGGCTGTGGAAAGTGACCGAGCAACAGCTTCGAATTCATGGAGTTCTCAAAGGAATGAATGAAACTTTTATAAAAAGCACTAAGAAGACATAGGCAGGCACACTTCTACACATGCACACGTATCTACACACGCTCGTGAGCAGCATCCTATCCATAGAAGCTGCAAGGATGGACTTGAAGGGGAAGGAGAGTTAAACTCTAATGCAGAAAGAAAGGCCATGATATTTTGGCATTGTGTTATTCAGATTGATGAATATTTGCAACTTCCTGCTGTAAATATAAATTTTCCTGCAATAAAAGGAAGGAAAGATATGATAGGGGAGCTGAATGACAACGAGGTGAGTAATTTGTTTCTAGAGAGGCAGGGGGGATGATAAGGGAAGGAGGAACCCAGAGCAACAGGGACTTGAGTCCTTGAGTTCCTGAGATCCTTTAGGGAGCCACCTCCTTCCCCCGCCATGGTGTTCTGAAGGCCAAGGATAACCCAGCATCATCTGGTGGTCTTCTTGTCTCCACACTCTGTTCTCTTCAACTCACCTGGTAGATCATTACCAAATTAATTCTAACTACACTTCTGATATATAATGCTTTCTCTCTCTTGAGCACAATTTTTTTATGGGTCTCCTTTTTCCACTAAGTGAAATATAGACTCCTTAGTTTAGATTTCAAAACTCTCCTACTCCCCAATTCCCACTAACTTTCTTGGCTCCATACATCTCTCTCTGTGCTTTGTTTCTGCTCCTGTTGCCTAATCCTGGAGTCTCTTTGCTCCTGCCCTGCTTCCTGGTCAATGCCCAGCTCCCACAAGCCCCAGCTCTGTTGTTCATTCTTGCCTATCTTTTGAGGCCTATTTTCAACTGCTCCTTTCTCCTGAAGCCTTATCTCATAGCCTCCGTCTATCTCAATGCATCTTCTAATTCCTATAGTGATTTATATCCATCTTATGGCATTGATCGCACATACTCTTTGGCTATGTATAAAATAACTTCGTATATTATCTTCTCTACTTAATTGGGAACTCCTTGACTAGGCTTTCCATGTTTATCTTTCTTCTCTCTACATTTCATATATATTTTTTTAATTCTGAAAAGTAGCTGATGATTGTAAAAGTGCACACCAACCCAAACATATTGCTTAATAAATTATTACAAAGAGAACAGCCAGTTACCAGCATCAAGAAGTCAAACATGGATAGTACTTTGGAAGTGACCACCATTTGCTCGCGTGTGCCCATCCCCACTCGACTCCATCATACCCACATTCCTCTTTGCCACAGAGGTTTGGGCTTAGTGAGGGGTCAGAAAATGCTGGAAGGATAAATGAAGACAAGGCAAGGTAGGTACAGTCAAAGGGAGCTTGGGTTGGATTATCATCACAGGAAAGAGGGTCTAGTCTTTATTCTGCCACCTAATGGTGGGTCAGAAGTTTGTCTTTAGATTCAAGACACCGGCTGTGCCATCACCCTGTTATTTTAAGAACACCCACAGGCTGCAGAGCACTTGGCACTGTGGGATCAGAGTCCTGAAAGAGGAAAGGCGCTGCTTTGCTAAGTTGCCAGTGAAGGCTTTGGGAATTGAGAGAGAAAAGAGTGGCTTTTGACAGGCACTTGATTCTTGGAAACAGCATCAGGAAAAAGTTCAGGTTGTGGTTGATCCAGTAAAACCGGGATCCTGAAGTCAAATCCGATTTTCAGAAGCCCCAAAGCAGGACAATATCTAGAACAATCCAAGGGTAAGAGAACCAGGGAAGATAACAGCATCTCACGCCATCTTGTTGCTGTGACCAGTCACCTTTTCAATATTTATGTTTTATTTTTATCTCGGTATTAGAGAGGCATTATTTGTGCACAGGCTGTTAAAAACAGTTCTGAGGGAAACACTTCCAGCTGCTTCCCCGTGTTTTCCATCTGCTGCGTTTATGCGTCTTTGTATGCATTTAACTGTTGCTTGTCGGTGTAATTGGGATTTTCTGAGGACAGGGGAAAAATTCCCTGAGGGCAGGTTGTGAGTTCAATTGATCTGAAAGAGATTATCTTGGTTAGTCACTAATGAACATTGAACTTGAAAGTGGGGCAGTGAAATAAGCACCAAGTAACTTCAAGTTTTAAGAGTTAACTTGCTTTGGTTATATCTTTGTGTTCCTCTATTTATGCATCAGTACTCTTTCTCCCATTTAATCTTAAATATGTAAATCCTCAATTTATCTGGAATTACTTAGTGAAAGGCTGATGTGTGAGTGTGGCAGATTATAATATTCCATCGCCACCCCTGATCCTCTTTACCTCTTATTCTTTTCATAGCAGATCAAAAAGGCTGCATGCGTGCCACAAGAATATATTATTTTAAGAGACTTGGACTTAGAAATTGATTTCCTTGATGAGAAAAAGAAAAGTCTCCTTCTGACCCAGAGGGTCACTTCATAATCCTGTCACTCGACATCAAAAAAGCCTTTTTTTTTCCTTTTAGGAGGAGATGAGGATATTTCTGAAAAGGAATTAATTTTTCAGCTATGGTAAAAACAGTGACTTGGAGACTTAGCCGTTGGGAGAAGTGCGGTCCTATTCAGAACACATCTCCTGTGATTAGAGCAAGCTCCTGATATATTTAGGATCGGGCAGTTTTAGATGGAGATTGGGATTTGTAGCATGGGAGGAAACTGATATTGTATTTTATTGATGATTTTAGGGCTTAAGCTAGACTCACTCTCTCTCTCTCTCTCTCTTTCTCTCTTTCTCTCTCCTCTTCTCCCTCTCTCTGTCTTTTTCCCTCTCTTTTGTAAAGGGATTTCGCTGCTTTCAAATGTATAATAATGATGGTTGGTGGGAGCAGGCTATTCTCCTTGTGTGTGGATTTAAATTAATAAGTTATTAAGCAGCACGTGATTTTCATCACCATAGATGAGTTCAGCTCACAACTCTTTTCTCTGCATTTCACCAATTCCTGAGTCCATGATAGAATTACCTGCTCCCCTAGAGCACAGGTTCTCAGTCCTGCTGCCCCTTTAAGCCACCAGGAGAGTCTTGTAAACTACTGATGCCCTGGCCACACTGGTGGAAATTCTGATTTGGTTGATGGGGGAACCGAGCTCTCCTGGTTTTTAGAAAATTCCCAGAGTGATTCAAATGAGTAGATAGGGTTGAGAGCTACTAAGCTATGATACACTCAGAAACCACATGTCATTCTGCTGCAGAGACCTAACATCTGTATTTCGAAAGTCCATTGTTTAACTTGTACTAATAAGTGGGGTGTTAATGGGAGATTTCTAAGCTTTTTACTAATATGAAACTTCAGAGCATCTATTTGAATCACTTAAGTTAGTATTGTTATGTCAACTTTATTGATGGAGAAAATGAACTTAGAAAATAAATCTTAATTCAGCAAATAAATATGTATGTGTATAAACTACACATACATTTACAAATACTTAAAAAGTTAATATGTGATGGGAGTATTAGCAAAATAATGGATTTTAAGGTTCCTGACTGCCCAGGGACTTGTGCACACTTAGCACATGCTCTACCACTGAGCTACACCCACAGCCCCTTGGAATTCTTAATTTTTTTTTTTTTTTTTTTTAACAAGGGTAACTACTAGTCCTAGGAGCACTTGTCCATTGCTCTCCAGTGTGGTCACTGCCTGGGACTGAGTGGACTCGGAGAGAGGTGTTAAGAGTTGTGTCTCCCTTCAAAAAGTTAACAGTCCCATGGCTATAAATAATCAGGGTGAGCAAACACCCATCATTTTCTTGTGCTTTCAGAAGGGTGATTTGGTGCCACATATATTCCACAATGCTATTGTGGACCATCACTCATTTATAAATATTTAAGTATATACCAGGCACTGGACCTAACTCTGAGGAGACCATGGGGAGACTTCATGGCGTAGATACTCCAGAAGGAAAGCAGTCAACTAGATAGTGAAGTGGCATGGAACGCATAAGGTGCCATGGTAGCACATACAGGGGCACCTAACGAGTCTGAAGGATGATGAACAGTTAGCCATGTCAAGAGAAGGAATCACAATGTCCACAGAGAGGGAATAGCAGATGCAAAGGCACAGACCATGAGAGAGAAAACTGCGCCTTAGAGGAAATTAAATGAAATTCAGTATGTCTGGAAATACCAGGAAGGAGGGAATGCTAAGAAATTGCATTGGAGAAGTAATGGGGATAAGGTCCTTGATAGAGTTTGAATATTAAATGTCTCCAAAGGCCCATTTTAACACCTTGATCCACAGTTTGTGACTCTATTGAGAGGTGATGGAGCCTTTAAGAGGTGAGACCTAATGAGAGGAAGTTAGGTCACTGGGGATGTGACCTTGAAGAGGATTGTGGGACCCTGGTCTTGTCCTCTCTCTCTTCATTTACTGGCCACCTTTGCCTTATTCTCCCACCAACGGCAGGCCCAAATCAATGGGGTCAATTGGTCATGGACTAACACCTCTAAAACTCTGAGCCCAAAATAAAACTTTTCTCCATATAAGTTGATTTATCTCCAATATATGTTATAGTAACAGAAAGCTGACTTAGACAGTCATCATTGGGGCTCATAACTCATAGAAAATAATATTGTGTCAGCATAATGACAATATTAGTGGACACAAAACTCATGTGTAGTTCCAGTTGTTAAACCTAATTTATATAGGAAAAACTAAGACAAGTTATATAAGTTGCTAGAGATCATGTAGCTGGTGAATTATAGAATTAGGATTCAAATGCAGATGTGTCTCTTCACAAGGCCAGAGTCCTAAATCACTGTAATATATAGTGGAGAGATTTAACTTAGAGAAATGGAAAACTATGAATGGATTTTAAGGAGACAGGTGACATGAAGAGCTTTGCATTTTAGAAAGGTAATTTGTTAGTGGCAGTTTGACTTCATTATGGAGAATTATCTGTATATTGTAGGTCAATATACATGAGAAATAAACTTGCTCTAAATGGCAATTTTCATTGTGAAATTAAGGATAAATTTAAATCTTTTCAGCACCTAATAAGATTTGGTAAAAATTAAACACACACATACAAATGAGAATCAACTGAAAACCTCTACCATCTCCATAATTTCCCTGCCCATCTTGCTTTTTGCTTTTTGCATAGGGTGTTTTCCACTTGAAACTTCTTTTCCAAATCTTCTTGAGAGAGATTCTCCATCCAACTGCCCAATCTCCTATCATAGAGCCCTTCCCAGGGTTCATCATCTTATTTGTGGGATTTTATATATGTGATGTTCTCACCTTTCATGCTTTCCAGGAAACAGGAGGAAAGTGTTTTGGGGATCTGCTCTAACTGGATCCTAGACTCAAAAATCTTTGAGCCTAAGGCACTTAGTCTCCATTTGCTCATCTATAAAAATGATAAGTTAATATCAGTCCAGAAGGCTCATTGGCAAATGAAATGAGACAAATTATTTGAGAACATAGTCTCCCTTTATCCATGGTGGATATGTTCCAAGACCCCCAGTAGATGTCTGAAACTGTTGCACCAAACCTTACACATGCCGTGTTTTTCTTTAAGCATACATATCTATGATAAAGCTTAATTTACAAATTAGACAGAATAAGAGACTACCATAATAAGTAATAATGAAATAGAGGATCTTATTGTTCTCACCCTTCTTGTGATGCTGTGAAATGCTACAATACCTACATGATAAGATGAAATGAGGTGAATGATGCAAGTAGGCATTGTGGCATAGTATAGGCACTATGTAAGGGTTATATAAACGTTAACACTAAAATACAGCAATAGTTGATGTGATAACGGAGGCAGCTGCTAAGTAGTGAGTGGGCCTGTAGCATATACAGCATGGATACACTGCACAAGGAATGCTTAGTGTCCTGGGTGGGACACCACAAGATCTCATACACTAATCAGAATGCCACACAATTTTAAACTTATGACTTGCTTTTTTCTGGAATTTTTTATTTAATAATTTTGGACCACAGGTGACTGAAACTACAGAAAGCAAAATGGAGGGATGATTGAAAATGAAATGGTGGATATGGGGGACTACAGCACTTGGTCTCCTGTTATCTGTTGATTCCCTTTCCTTTCTCCCCACTGGGACTTCAGTTCTGTGACCTGCCAGTCTAACAGCCCTCTCAAGTTCAACCATCTGTCCTGATGAACTGCCTGATCTAGACCCCTTTCCACTTTGTCCTTTCAGCAATTAGAGGCCCTACTCCCCCCCCCCCCCCCCAGTGGTTTGCTCCTTCAGATGGGCTCTCCAGCTAGGCTCCTTGGGGGCAAAAGCCAACTTAGAGAATTTTTTGGAACATTCCCACAGTATCGCCACAGGGAAGGAAAGTTACGAATGTGGCATTTGTTGGTCATCAGGTAGAAAGGACACACACGCACTATGGAGGGAATGAAATGGTATTCCACCAGAGATGTTAGTGAAATAATAATTTGCTGGAATTCCTTAAGCTTTTTATTTTTTGCTTACTCAGGACTAGTGACTGTGTCCATAGTTTCTTATTTATCAGTTAAATATCATCATTATCAAGTTCCTCAAAAACTTATTAAAATACACGATTGCCTCTTTGAAGAGGCAGAGATGGTTATGCTTGATTTTAATAGAAGAGTTAGTCTCTCAGGATTTGGCGTTTTCTAACCCCAAATATGGAAAATGCAAATATTTGTTTCTTTTCTTTTTTCCTACTTGGATTTAATCTTATTGACGAGAAACCCAAAAGGGAAGAAGGGAAGGAGAAATAAGGCATTCATCTATGTGATCAGGCTAGGTCCATAGCAATAGTAGCCACAAACACATCACGGATGCTCACACACGTTGGTACTTATTAGGAACCTGGAGCTATTTTAATACCTTCCCAATTATAATTCTTTTAATTTTTCTAACAGTCCAGTAAGTAGGTTCTCATCTCTCCACTTTATAGCTGAGGACACTGTGGGCACAGAGAGGTTAAATAATCTGCCTAATTCTACTCAGTCACAAATGGCAGAGCTAGGATGCTACCCAGATGAGCTGGTTCTAGAACCTGAACTTGTGATATTATGTTCTGCTCCCATGCAGCCCAGTGAATTATGATAATAAAGATTTTAATTTTCGGTATCTACAAGTGAGCGTGTTGATACTTCTGGGACCCTATACCACTTGAATATAGAACTGCGAGTTCATAGAGAGGGAAAGACCCAGTTTTCTCCAACTACCTCTAATCCTGTTGAATTTTTCTTTTGCATGCCTATGTGAGGATCCCGTGAAAGCATTTGAAAACCCGTGGCACATCTCTGGGTATTCAAAAAATAACCTGGGTAGTCTCCCTACCTCTTTTCATGCTGTATTTTCTGACTCTATGATGAGTATCAAAAACCCCATTGAGCTCCCTTTCCTCTAGAACCAGGGCATGGCCTCAGGATGCTCTAGGGAACCTCCTCCAAGAGATGGCAGTTGGCATGGAGGATGCTTGTCATGCTTGTCCCAGCCCACAGGGGTAGAGATCAAGTCATATTTGCATTATAATCTAGTATAGCACTCAGCATATTGTTGATTTTCAATGAATGAATGACTGCATGAATGAATACTTATGGAACTCAGGCACATTTGCATTTACCATATGGATTCTAGTATGACTCCGATTAAAACCAATGGTTTTAATCAAGGCAGAATATCTTCTTTAAACACAAGGATTAGCCTCCATGAAAAGAGAAATGTAAACAGGACTCTAATTAGAGAATTTACTAATTATTCTTCCCTGCTGAGGACATTAGCTGGGGTTTAGTCTTTAGCTGTAACAGCCGTACGACTTTCCTCTTTATCTCCAGAAAGGGAAAAATTGACTGGAAAGATTCATTTCAATACCCTGATTCCTTTCCCGCTCTCTTTCACCCTCAAAAAAAGCTTTTCCAGCATGAAAGATCACAGACTCAGCCCAAAACAGTGGACCCAGGTTGATGGCATTCAGGAAACAGCACTCTCCTGGAGCCCCAACTGCTGAGGCAAAGATAAATCGGCAGGAAGATTTCTTTGGAATGATGTGAATTTAATGAATCATGAAAAATATCCCCAGCTGTTCTTAAATTTAAGGGAGATTGAGTGATAACAAAAGATAGTTTCCCTTCCTCTTAGATGTAGGTTGGAGCGGAAAGAGCTGTGGTTAAAAAAAAAAAAAAAAAACCCTGAGGCCAAAAGCTTGCCTTTTCTTTTCCATCTCTCCTATTGTTAAAGGGGAAAAAAAGCTGTCTGCAGTCAGCAGCCACTGAAGGGCGTGATGAAGAGTGTTTGCTATTACCAGACTTGAAGAATTCTCCACTCTGATTTCAAAGATCTTGCAGGCAAACATTTAGAAAGTGACAGGGCTCTTCTCTCACCGCCTCCCAGCCCCCAGCCACTACCACCCTCACATTTCATTCAACACCTTTATTAACACATGGACTTGCTGAAATTAAAAATAATGGCTCTCCTTCTCCTCATCCCAGCTGCTGCAAGTCTCACCACCCCAGCCCTGGAACATCCACATTAACCCATCGATTCCTGTGGTTTCCCAGGCCTGTCCTCGGCTGGCTGGGGGATCTAAGCCATTGTGGGTTTGACTAACCTTCAGGGATTCCCAGTGTCGGTCCTAGAGTCTGTGCTGGAGGGATAGAGAAGGGTCCAAATGACTTGGGTGACTCCCCTTTTATCCTCCTTCTTCCCCTCCAACCTTCTGTCTTGGCTGAATGGTTCCCCTCCGCACACCACATACCACCCCGGGAGGCCAGACCCCAGGCTTGGTGTCCAGGTGCTCAGCTTGCTCTTCTTGCTTAGAAAAGCACAAGGCAGGTGGAGAGCTGTGAAAGTCATGAGGAGATGCATGCTCTGTGCTATCCTGAGTCCTAGCTACCTGTCTTTAGATATATATCCCCTTCTTTCAAGGTGGATCAAGCAAGGTCAAGAATAATGGCTGCTAGGTAATACATATTTTTTTACTTCTAAGTAGGGGTGAGAGAAGTGTTTGAGGAATAGAAATACTGGCCTCTTTGGACAACTTTTGGACAGGGCCCACACAGAAGCACAGGTAATGAAGATGGTACTAATGGTAAGTATCAATGACACACAATAAAATTGAAGGCAAACAATGTATCAGGCACAATGTAAGTGCTTCTTATATATGATATATTAAGTGCACACACACATGAACCAATCAATAAATAATACAAAACCCTCCAAAAAATTGGTCATTGTAATTGCTTATTGTACAAACCATTTGGTGAGATTTTAGCAAGGAGCAAACTGACTTGTTCCACCACTATTCAAACCATGTTGGATCTCACAACTACACAGTGGTATGTGGATTTCCAGAGTTGTGGTGGGTGAGATGCAACAACTGGGATGAAGAAAAGAAGCATAATTGTATGTTATTTAAGTTTGGTAAGTCAGTGTGTGAATAGAGAATATAAGCGAATTGGTTCAGTGTGGCACTAACTGGGAATTAAGGAAGGCAAGTAAGAAATAAATTCTCTTTGTAGTATCTTTTTCGATGCGTCTTTTCTTCCTCCCCTTCAAACCTGCCTGATTCCCAGCACTTCTTCAACCACTAAGCCAGGAACCCCCAGATCACTTGGGCAAAGTCCAACCGCAGTGCAACATCCCGAAGAATTCCTCCTCCAGCGGACTGACAAAGCTGTCATTTACAGCTCTAGCTAGGGGCTGTGTAGGAAAGGAACTTTCCCAGGAAACAATTTGGTAGTAGGTACCTTTAAATTGAAAGTGCCAAAGTATCATGTGTAAGAAATGGAACAGGAATCTGGAGGTGGAGAAGAGCAGCCACCAGGGGAGGGAAGGAGTCAACAGTTCGTCTGGTGGGAACCTGGACCTGCCGAGTGGAGCGAGTGGAGCGTTGGTGAAGAACATTCAGAGCAAAAATATCCCATGACGATTTGGTATTGCCTGAGATGTAAGCCCTTTGCTTCCCCTTAAGCCTTCGGTGAAGGCTCTGAGCGTGGTTGGGAAGGAGTACAATCAAGGACAGAGCAGCCTTTTTATAAAGATTGAGTAAGACCCAGAATTTATGGACACCAGCTCAGAGTCACAAGTGGCCCGAGAAGCATGCCCCCCACCCCGGGAATCTGCAGCGGTCTTGAGGAGGGCATCGGGCTTTCTGCTGGCCATCACAGTCAGCTTGAGCTAATTTAATCTAAATCTCATGTGACAGGGCGACTGCAGCTGACATCTGGGTTGTGCGCAAACAATCAGAAGTCCTTTTAAGAATCTACTTCGTAACTCCTTCCTCACTGAGCTTTTTACCCAACTTGCTAAAAAGAATAGTCTTGAAATGACTTCTACTTAATTTCCCATGCCCGGCCTTTGTGAGGAGGCGCCAGAGAGGAACAAAATCAACGTGAGAGAGTGGGTCAGATTAAGGAAGAGAGAACCACGTGGCGTGAGTAATAGGATAAATTGATGATCAGCTCACAATAATTAAGTTTGATCAGCGAGTTAGCAGAAAGCTTGCTCTGTGTGTATGTGTATGTGGGGCAGCATTTGAGAGCAGGGTTTCTCAAATTTTCAAGTGCACACAAATCTTGTGAGGGTCTTTGGTGGGGGGTGGATGGTGGTGAATGGGATTCTGCATCGCTGGCAGCTTGTAGGTGATGCTGCTCAGCGGAGGACCATGTTCTGAGGAGCAAGGTGTTAGAGCATGGGGCAGTAACTCCCCATTCCAGAAGGGAATCATTCATGCCAAAGGAAAAGGGAGATGAAAATTTTGAGTGTAGATAAAGTGAGGTGGAGATTTAAAAACAACAATAATGGCAACCTAGAACCAGGAATCTCCAGTGAGAGGAATAGGTCACCAGCAATTATTCCAGAACTCTTGGATCTTTAATGACATAGATTATTTTGCTCCCTATTCAATAGCACAAATTCCCGATGCCCCCACAGTACTCAAGTTTCAAGGCAGAAAAAAACAAACATCTGAATCTCTAGTCATTGACTATTACTTGTTCATGTATGTTACCTAACACCAAAACGCATGACAGCTCAGCATCTCTTATGGATATATATGTTCACATGAAATATGTATTAAATATGCATATATCCTTTAGACCTCATTTTGCTGATTGGAAACAAATTCTTCCATTTCTATCACTCCACTGATTTTATCCTACTGTTGAAACTTAAAAATGTGTTTTAACCCCAAGTAGTTCTGTAGTCTGACAGACAACTTCAATAATGTAATATAGCTGAATTTCTGCTTAAATTGCTCAAGCCGAGAGCTGTGCATGTTCATGATGACTGTAACTTAGTATGCATATACAAGTTCATTAGTGGATTGGAATTTGCTTTAGGAGACTCTGGTGGTGATGGGGGGAGGGAGTGGCAGGAAGGGCGATATGAACCAAGCTTCATATTTATGTTTTGTTCTGTTCTCTTGGCAACAGAGCAGACTGACCGGGACTGTTGCACTCCTCTGGCCTCCTGACTTCGTGGGCAGTGAGTAGCAAGTGTTGCTGAGGGACAGCTAGGTTACTAGCTGGAGATTTGGGTCCTCTATCCTTGATCCTGCCCTCTCCCCCAAATACATTTTCACTTCTCCCCGTATCAATCTTTTTCTCTTTTTACAGATTCTCAGTCTTTTCATCATCCTAATGCCTTTACATTTTAGAGCGTGTGTGTGGCTGAAATAGACAGTTGAAAACAATCTCAATATTGATTCTACTTCTTTTCCGTTGCTTGCCTGATGCAATAATTCCTGTCAGGTTCAGCCACTTTGTTTGTCTCCGTAGGGCTCTGAAAAGCAGGGTTCAGAAAGGGGCTGGGTGGAGGATGTGAAGACAGGAGCGCTTGAGAGGTGCTCAGTATGGGAGGTTCAGCATGCAAATCAGCCTCCAGAGCACCCCACTTTCTTGAGTTCGAACCAATTGATAATTACACCCAAGGAGGCAAATGAGGACAAAATGAAGTTTCTGTCCTATTGATGGCAGAGTAGAACTGGAGACCAACGCAGGAAGTGCATACTCTGTTAAAAACAGGAAGGTGAGAGAGAGAGAGAGAGAGAGAGAGAGAGAGAGAGAGAGAGAGAGAGAGAGAGAGAGAGAGAGAGAGAGAGAGAGAGAGAGAGGGAGGGAGAGAGGGAGAGAGAGATGAGTGAGCCAAGAGACACCCGGAGCAATATATAGTACTGCCCTCCAGATTCCTTCCCCAGCTTGGCATGGGGTGAGGTAGGAGTAAAGTGATTCTAGAAGCCCTTGAACTTTCTTTACTCTTTTCATGTCTCCATGGGAAGATATTAAGTTAGGTATGTCTTTTAAAATAACAATTCTGAGGAGGGGTCAAGGCAAGGCCCAGAGGCAGTACTGTCCTTAGACCGAAGTAGGAAGGACCCTACCATAGGTCCTGTGTCTAGTGGGCCCCTAAATGGACTTCATCTGGCAGTGCCCCTCTTTAGGAAGAGCCATCTGGAGACCGTACCCTCCTTCCAGAACATTTTAGGATCTTCATGCCTATACAGCCCTAAGCCCACTCCAGAGGTTGTTGGACTTCTCCTGTGGTTAAGTGTCTGCCTCTTGCTGTATGTCCCTCTTCTGAGGTTGGATCCTGCCACTGCCACAAGCTTCATTATTCAATGTTGCAGTGTGGGGTGGAGATGGTGGATAGAGAAAGAGGAAGGGGCAAACCACAAGTCGATGGTCAATTCTCATGTAACTTTCATGTTCCAGTACAAAACCCTGAGGAACATAGGAATTTCAAATCACAACATTTCAGTGTTATTATTCAGGTGTATTCATCAATGTGGGAGGACCGAACATACTTTATCTAACTATTTATTAGTTTGATTTATAGCTTTCAAATGTTTCGACATATGATTCCTTGTCTTCTATCTGTATTCTGGCCTCAGGGTCTACACGTTAGGGATAGGAACAAGGAGGTCCTATGCATGACTCTTTGTCTAGGCTTTAAGGGAGAGAGTAGAGCCTATACTTATATCACAAAACACTCCCTACTTGGGGACCTGAAATGACTATTTTTTTTTATGCTGACAGCTACTTTGGACCAGGAATGCAGAAAAGACTCACAGTTGGGACAGACCTGGCAGTCCGGGGACACCAGTGGGAAGACTTGAAGGCCAGTCATGACTCCATGACGGGTTGGAATCTTCCGAGATGCCCTCACTCACTGATCCGAGGTGGCCATTGGCAGTTGACAGAGATATTCACTAGAGTTGTTGACCAGGCTTTACACAGTCTCTCCATGTTGCCTAGGCTTCCTTGTAGCACGGTGGCTGGGTTTAAGAGTGAGCATCCCAAGAAGAACCAAGCAAGAGTTACGATGTGTTTTATGACCTAACTTGGAAATCACAATGCATTGCTGCTACCACATTGGGAAGCCACCCAGATCGCAAATAGAGGACATATAGACCCTCCTCTTCATGGGAGAAGTGTCGAAACACATTGTATGAAGCACCTGTAGAATGGAAGATATTGTCGTGGCTATATTTCGAAAATGCAATCTGTCACAGTGTCCTTTACATGAGAGAGCATACTAGACAGGGGTTCAGGAAGAAATCTCTGGTCCAGGGTTCCCATGAGGATATTGTGAATCAACTTAGGCCAAAGACTTACAATAATGATTTGGCTTATGATAAGACTCACTGAATAATAGCTTCTATTTTCATAACTGCCACCATAACCACCACTATCCTCAATCACCATCAACATCAATGTCATCATCTCTGAGGAACCGGTGGACATGGTTTGATCATCTACAGGAGGGATGAAACTGACACCTGGACAAATTAGGTGATATTTTAAGTTTCATCAGATAATTCAGTTGTAGTTCTGTATTTGAACTTGAGTTTGTGACTCTTATCAGAGAACTATGTAGTGGCACTTTGGGGACACTGTAAAGACTGAGCCATGTATTCTGACTTTAACTCAATAATGATGACCCTGAATCTCTGTCATTGCTTTTGTTTGTCTGGGGTTGATGACTCTAGAGAAGATTTAATTGGTAGAATTTTCAGGCATCCTTTAAAAAAGGAAAGAATAGCAAACATAACTTAAAACTCCTGTAATAAGATGTTCACTAATTTGGATTTTAAAAAATTAAACTTTTGGCATTTATTTGGAGGAAGCATCTTCTAAGACAATTAGCAAAACAAGCTTATAGAAAGCAATATTTATTAGAACAACAAAATTATGCAAACATGAAGTATATGAAATGGAATAACTAAGATTTTATCACTCATTTGTTAAATCCTGTTTCAAGACCCTTATTTTGGCATGATAACCCCCTTTTATCTGCATTTTCATTTTCTACAGATTCAGTTACTTATGGTGATCTGTAGTCCAAAAATATTACATGGAAAATTTCAGAAATAAAAAAAAAATTATGTCTTAAATTGAGTACTGTTCTAAGTAGTGTGGTAAAATCAGAAGCCAGTATTCTCTGCCCTCCTGGGACATGAGAAATCCTTTGTTCAATGTGTCCACACTCTATGTACTACTCACCTGTTAATTGCTTAATAGCAATCTTAGTTATCAGATTGACTGTCACAGTAGTACTGTGATCAAGTAACTCTTATTTTACTCAATAATGGCCCCAAAGTGATGCTGACAATTCAGATATGCCAGAGAGAAAGCTTAAAACATTTCCTTTGAAAGGGGAAAGTTATTGACTTAACAGAATAAAAAAATGCAGAGCTTGCTAAGAGGTACAGTATTCACTTATAGAGTTCAGTATTATCCACAGTTGCAGGCATCTGGTGGATGTCATGCAATGCTTCCCCTGTGGGAAAGGGAGGACTGCTATTCTCCCTTATTTCATAGTGTTTAACATTCAAAACCTAAGCAATTTCTTTAAAGGATTTTTCTGTAATTCCAACCAGCTTCTTGCAAATTTACGTCTCCATAAAAATCAGAAATTTTAAGCTTTTGCTAGCTTATGTATTTTTTTTTTTTTTTAATTCTGGGTTAATGTGAATAAATGCTGGTCCTTCCTTGAGGAAAAATGGGTGGCAAAACCAGACCAATCAATATCCACTGATTCTCGGTCAAGCTGGGCTAAGCTGAGGCCCTTAAGAGCAAATTGGACATCCATTTTATACTTCTTTCTTGGCAAAGCTAGGTGTTAGTTCTGGGGCTCCAAAGGCAACTTAGGGGTGTCAAGAATGTAAGTTAGCATTACTTTATGTAACTGTCCCCTTTTTGTTTTCAGTTGGAAGGCCAGGTCAAAGGTAACTGTTCATAGAGGTCATCCATCCAGACTGGGCCTGGGGCTTTTCCAAGGAGACAGAGTCCAGTTGATGTTGGATGTTCACTGACTGGAGTCAACAAATGAAGGAGACAGTGATGAAATCTTCCACTCAGGTTTTCTAGGCAAAAATCACAGCTCAACCATTTAGAACAACAACTGGACACGTCCTTTCTGAGGAAGTCTTCTGGAGCTAGATAGCTTTGGTTCACCATTTACTAAATATTGTCATGGGCAAGTTTTCTTAAGTACAAAATGAGGATAGTACTTACCCCACGGGATTCTTAGGAGGTGAAATGAATAATATAAGCAAAGAGTTTAGAACAGAACCTTGCCCATAGCTGTCTCGCAGAAAATGCTGGTGTTTCTCCATCCCTGTAGCCAGTTACAGAGAATCAGCTATGTGGCAGGCACCATGTTATGCTTGTGAGGGATTACTTCATTTTACCTTCACGGCAACTCTTACGATAACTATTTTCCCCACTTCATAGATGAGAATAGTGAGGCACAGAAAAATTTCACTAAAGGGACAAAGAAGTAAATTTCTCACCCAGTTTGGTCTGGCACCAAAATTTGTGATCTTCACCATCATGTGATCAAAACAAAAAAGCAAAGCAAAAAATAACCTTGTCATCAGTGTGCATGATGATTTTTGAGAAGGCTGTTTGGTTGTTCTTAGAGGCTACACTCTAACATGGTAGTTGTGGCTGTGATGTTTTCTAGAGCAATTTCCTTAAAGGTCTTTTTTGTAATTCTCACCAGTCAATTATGAATTTCTTTTTCCATAAAAATCTGAAACTTGAAACTTTCATCTAGCCTATGTGTTTTGTTTTGGATTGCTATTTAAGGGACTGATCATCCCTTGAGGGCACATGGATGGCAAGACCAAACCAATCAATATCCATTGATCTAACATGATGTTGTGTGCAGAAGTCACTTAAAAAAGGCTTTCTGACAACACTCTAAGTGGGAATCTCAGATGCAGCCTGTAGTGCCGTGGGCAGGGTCACTGCATGCAAGGGTGAACCTGTGTGTCACAGGAAGCTGGATGGAGTTATGGATGACGTGATGTGGTGGTGGTGGGGACTCATAGTGTCTCCGCTGATTCCCAGTTTCCACCCAGTTTTCAAGAAAAGTAAGACCAACTTCCTTATTCCAAGGTCTGCTAAACTAGAGCTGAGTTACCTTTCTGATTATACCCCCCTTCTCCCATACTTCTCTTTTTTTCTCTCTCAAACCACAACAAGAGAAGATTGATAGCTGGGATGGAAAAACCCATGGTGTGGTATCATAATACTGGTCTAGGCTACAGGTGGGGTGGGGGAGAGCCTCTTTCCTCCTCTGTTTATTTAAAGATAAAGAGGCCCGTTTAGTCCACAAGGGGTCCAGCAATTGAACCATAAACTATATTAATGGATGCCAGAAAGTACCTGCTTTCCTGGGCTGAGTAGAGAGAGAGACCACAAGTCCCACATTTTGTGCCCTTTAGGCCACGCTTCTCCAAGTCTCTCCCTTTAAACTTGTTACTTTTAAGTGTTTATTTTAGAGTCTCACAACTCCTGGACTTTTTTTTTTTTTTTCTTAAAGTCTCTCATACTTCTAACACACAGAAATACTGGAATTTCAGATCTGCCAATAACATTCCCTGTTCCAAAGACAAAAGTCATTTTTTTTTTCTTACTGGAATTTTCTCATTCCTTCCCACCCACCCCACCCCCATTTCTCATTTCCTCAGGAAACCATTCAGCTGGAGACAGAGGGAAAGTTTTCCAGCACCCTGCCCCCACCCCCTACAGATTACTGCACACCCAGATAGCAATCGAGCACCAAGAACATATGCTATGACATTCTCAGCCTGCCGATGAAGATTTCTGTCCCCAGTGCCTGGGAGCATTTGGAAGGTCTTGTAGTGAAGGTAGTTTTCATTCCCCTTCATCCATGCTAACTTCCAGGAGCCGGTGGAGGAAGCTGGACCAGTCTCTGTATGTTGGCCTTTTGCTCTGGGCTGTCAATCAGTGGGAGAGAGGCATTACGAAGCTTCCATAGCGTCCCTGAATGGAATGCTTCTGTGAACTTTCCAGAGAGAAGTTTTGTAAAGTACGAATTTGTATTTCCAGAGGAACTGTGGAAATATGTTGTCAATCTTTTATTGGGCAAACTCCTGAGAACTTTACCATGTACTATACAATGTTTTAGCTGTTGGGGACATAATGGTGAACAAGACAGGCAAGGTCTCTGTTCTCAAATTTACTTCCTCATTTCAGGAGGAAGGGTATGTTGAGGAGAGAAGGCAAAAATCAAAAGTAAATAGGCAAAAACGAATGAAATGCATTTATCAAGTCATAAATGATATAAAAAAATACTATTTTACAATAGTGACTAATTTTCTTTTGGTCT
Organism: Sciurus vulgaris; assembly: GCF_902686455.1. Classification (NCBI taxonomy): domain Eukaryota; kingdom Metazoa; phylum Chordata; class Mammalia; order Rodentia; family Sciuridae; genus Sciurus; species Sciurus vulgaris. The sequence continues at coordinate 70,572,407 of NC_136473.1, forward strand.
GCAAATTTTAGGAGGTGTCCTTCCTTAGTCTCTAATACTTCAGAGTCACCTGCCATACCTTTAGGCTCTGGAAGTCTCTTTGGTGGATGCCTTTGTTCTATCCAGAGCAAGGATTCTACATTTTTCTCTGAAGATGAATTTTAAGAACTTCCGTGAGAAAAGGTTTGGGGTCTCTTATGCTTCACCAGCTCCTGGTTGGACTCAGTGTGTCAATAGGTAGAAGAGTAGAAGAACAGAGGGCTTCAAAACCCACTTTTCACCTTCTGGCCTCCAACAAATGGAGAGCTTTTAAAAAAATATTTGAGTGGTGAAGAATAAATGAATGGAGAATTATTTCCAGCTTCAAGAAAAGTGTTATCTTTAAACCCAAAGGGACTCCCCTGTGTTATTCATTTTGCGTGATTCATCAAGTCTGTTGGGGTCGAATCTAATCTCTGTCTACATCCAGGGTGTTGAATGCCTCCCCGGAAGGCCAACTTCCACTTCTGGCACCCAACACTCATTTTCTCCGAGACATGGGAAAGTGTCCCACTTGCTTCTTAGTTTGCATTCCTGATTTCCCTGTGGATAAAACATGTACATATATATATGTCAACTCAAGGGGAGGCCTCTAGGAATCAGAGACTGGGAAGTTTATTGGAATCAAAGGCAAAAGTCCTTCCAAGATTGAGTTTACACTCTGCGTAGCAGCCACCAGATGTCAGCAACTCATCTGATTTCAGTTCTCTGGCAAAGGGAAAGAAGCCATGAAGAAGGAGGGACCGCCTTGGGCCGACATCAGCTTTTTCTAAGTTTCAGGTAGGAGTTAAGGAAGTTGTCTACTCTTAGGAAAAGTGCTAAAGATAGACCAAGGATGTCGAGATACTCAAGCACGATAGCGTGATGGAATTGTTGAACTCACATTTGAATGTGATTTTTTGGTACTTTTACAGATATCAAAGTTTGTCAGGAAATTAAAGATGCTTTGTTGGGAAGACTTTTAAAACTGTAGGCAGCTGAAAGGGTAAATTTCAAGATTTTTCATGTATGCTTTTAAAATACTCTTGCTGGACTCGAGAAAAGCTGTGTTAGAAGGGGAAATGCAAACTTAATTTCAAAGAGGAGGCCTAAATTAGATCGGCAAAGGGCAGGAAGCAATTAGGACCAGGTCCTATGATGGTTTTTTATTTTATAAAACCTGGATAAGACCTCCATATAATAAATGTGAGACAAAATACCTTGGTGAATTAAATATCAATGTAGCTAAAAGTGCCTTCAGTTTAATGGAGGCCTCCTTATTAGTTCATGGGTTTATAGAACCATCATAATGTATCCTTCAGGAAGTCAAGTGCAGGGTATAAATGCAATAAGATCACATTTATTAAAAGTTCTCAGATTTCTAAGAGCCTTTCTGATAGGGGTGCCCCATTTCTGCTTTTCTCACCCAAATTTCAGTGAAACTTCTTCTACTTTGCACTTATTCTTGTCTCGTTATCAATGAGTCTGCACTTCAAGGTCAGATCTGCATCACTCACTCACTGTTGGGAAGTCTCTGTGGGGCTAGAAGCTCAGAGGAAGGGCCAAGGTCCTTGTCTCTTAGGGTCGAGCTGGTTAGTGGACCCAAACTTGAAGGCTAGAAATTGAGGACTGCCACTGGTGCCTCCAGGTAGTCTTGGTTCAGGAGTGCTAGGGACTTAGTCAGCAATGTCCTCACCAAGGACCCCACATAAGGCTTGGCTGAGTGGGAGCTGGAGCCATCTATTGCCAAAATAGGGTTGAACCTACTTTTCCCACTTTTATAAATCCATGACATCAGCCTGCTCCATCCCTCATGGTCCCCTATGAGGGGACAAGCCAAGGATTGTCCTTCCTGATTCCTCCCAGCCAGCTTTCCCCACTGTCCCCTGGAACTGCCTTAGATTGCCTTTAAAATCAACAGGAGTTTCCAACTACCTCCTGGCTCACGCCTCCACACATCACTCCAGCCTGATGTTATTTCATGCCTCTTAATTCCTAAACAGCTCAGTGTACCACATCTTTGGTTTTTAATTAACACTCTTATGTGACTAATTATATAGGTATAATTATATATTGATAATTAATATAATATGTAACACACATTATATTATATTGCCATCTATATTATGTAAAGCTAGTTCTTCTAAACTAGATCATAAATTTTCTGAAACTTGAAATAACTTTGAGCCAAGGATTTCACAAATGGTAGGCTGCATAACAGGCACTTTTTAATTGAGAGCAGAAATGTCATATTTGCTGATCGGACTAGGAACTCTAACCTCCAAAGTGAATGTCCCTAGAAGTAAATTGGTAAGATAAATGAGAAGTAGAACCTGGAACTCTTTTCTCCTTCCTCATTTACTGCTTCATTTGAGATACTTAAGTAAAGAAAGGCCCAGAGAAGTTTCTGTGGTTCAACTTCCATGTTTTTCTGGTAGCTGTGGTTCCTTTTGACAAGGAGGAAAGCCAAGCCTCAATCCCCTGAGGGTAATTTGACCTGCTAATTATATTCAAAGTCTCAGCTCCCTAAAAGAGGGCTTGACTTTCTTGTCACCTGGGAAATGTCAACAAATGACATTATCTCCCTTTGAGCAATCTCTGTGGCTCCTGGCTGGACAAGGAGGGTCAATGGGGAAGCCAGGTGAGTCAGGGACCTTGGAGTCATCAGAGATGGGGATTTGTGGGGCATTTAATGAATGTCTTACTACAACATTGATCTTATTGCTGAAATTCTAAAAAACCATCATGATTCTGTTGTTATAAAGAGAACCTTGGAAGGAAAATCACTCTTCTGTTTTCTATCTTGTAAATAAAGGAAGGGCCATACAACAGCAATGGTGAGCAGGTGGAGCGTTGTAACATCGTTCTGGCTGACTAGACTAAGGCCACATCCAAAGCCACTGGTGTGCAGAGACAGGCTGTCCTCCTCTGTTTCCTGCTAAATCAGGCTGAGGTTGGTTGAAAGACAGTGTGATTAGTTGATTAAATGACTTATTACTCCATTTAGCCAGTGCTTGCTGTGGGCTGAGTGCTTTACATCATTACCATGTTTAATCCCTACCACAACTCTTGGGAACATGTGATCATTTCCTTTTATAGAAAAGGAAGCTGAAACTGTGAGAAGTATGGACACATGACTGAGCTGCATAGCTAAAAAGGGGTGGAACTGGGTTTCAAATCCAGGCTAGGTGGCAGTGCTTCAGATCTGTTCTTGATTTTGCACTCTCTGGCTGTGTGACTCAGGAAGGACAATTCAGGAAGCTTCTTTGAGTCTCTGTATCTTTTTCTTTACATGAAGAGACTACGCAGATGGTCTAGAATGGTTCTATACGGTCTAGAATGGCTCTGTCCTGTGGTGGTCACTGACTGTATAGGGAACTTCATGTGCCTGGTCAGAATTGAGATATGTGGTAAGTTTATAGTACACACTGATTTCAAAGACTTAATACAGGGGAAAAATTTGAGATATCTCAATTGTATTTTAAATATCGATTACTTTAAAAATGATAATACATTATTGTGTTAGTCAGCTTTTCATGGCTGTGACAAAATACCCAAGATGAACAACTTAAAAGGAGGAAAGACTCATTTTGGCTCACAATTTCAGAAGTTTCAATCTTTGGTCACTTGACTCCATTGCTATGGGGCTGTGGTGAGGCAGAACATCGTTGAGGGAAGCATGGGGCAGAGAAGAGCTGCTCACCTCATGGTGGCTGGGAAAGAGGGGTGTGGGAAGGGATCAATTACAAAATATACTCAGCAAGGAAATGCTCCTACTGACCTACTTACTCCAACTAGGCCCTACCTTCTAAAGTTTCCACCTCTAATTGTCCATCAACCCATGAATTCCTCAGTGGATTAGTCCATTGATGAGGTTGGAGCCCTCATTATTCAATCACTTCCCTAAGACCTCGCCTCTGAACTCTAATGTATTGGAGACCAAGCCTTCAATCAACACATGAGGTTTTGAGGAACATTCCAGGTCCATAACTATTTTATATACATATTTATAACTATTTTAATACATATATACATAATATATATGCACACATATATATATACATATATATGTATACATATATAGCATATGAAGTGATTGTGTAACATGTATACACACACACACACACACACACACACACACACACACACAAAGACCACTCAATTTGGCTATAAATTGACTTGCATTATTAATATTCTTATTAACACATATTAGTTACATAAATTAATGGGCTTCACTATGACATTTCCATACAGGCATATATCATGCATTGGTTATGCCCGCACTCCCTCTACCCTGTCTCTTTCCCCTTCCCTCCCTTGTCTCTTGCCCATCACTAGTATCAACTTGAATTAGACAACATATTGACTAAACAGGCAGATACAAATGTTGTTTTGCACTTTTTAGCAAGAGCAATCACCATGACATTTATGGGTGAAATTTTTCACCTGCATAATTTCGTATAATCCTTATAACAACCCTATGGAAGTAAATTCTTCCACCCTGCCTCCCCATTTTTTCACAATTTTATTGGTACATTATAGTTGTACATAATGGTGGAATTTGTTGTTACATATTCATATATACACATGATGTAACAATATAATTTGGACAATATCATTCCCCAATATTTCCCCTTTCCCTCCCTCCTCCTTCCCCTTGGTCCCTTTCCTCTATTCCACTGATCTCCTTTTGATTTTCATGAGACACCCCCAATCTTTGTCTTCCTTTTTCCTCTCTAGTTTCTACATATTAGAGAAAATATATGACCCTTGACTTTCTGAGTTTGGCTTATTTCTCTTAACATAGTGTTCTCAAGTTCCATCCATTTTCCTGCAAATGACATAATTTCATTTTTCTTTATGACTGAATAAAACTCCATTAGGTATATATACCACATTTTCTTTATCCATTCATTCAATGATGGACACCTGGCCTATTTCCATAATTTGGCTATTGTGAACAGGGTTGCTATAAACGTGGGTATGCATGTATTGCGCTAGTATGATGACTTTAATTCTTTAGGATAAATACCAAGGAGTATACCTGGGTTATATAATAGTTCCATTCCTATGGAAGTAAATTCTATTATACAGATTTCATAGACTTATGTTCTCTAAATTATATTGTTATATCATGTATATATGTGAATATGTAACAACAAATTCGATCATTAGGTACAACTATAATGCATCAGTAAAAATGTGGAAAAGCGGGGAGGTTAAATAACTTTCAAGAGAAGTTGAATAACTTTCCCAAGGTCATAAAACTAGATAGTGATAGGACTGGGTTCACACATAGAGATGCGTTTGACTCAAAGCTTATAATTATAATCACTGGGCAATACTAATTTTAATGCCTTCAGTTTTTTCATTTGTAACCAATTGAAAAATGAAAAAAATATGTATCTACTTTGTGGGAAGGGATGTTTGAAGAACTTCTAGGAGGGCTCAGGAATTATTTATATTAATTGGAGGGCCTATCCATCATTGCCTATCCCTCAGACAGAAGTGCTCCTCTAGGCTCTGAATCCTATGCATTCTAGGCTCTTCAGTTGAAGACAGATAGTGGTGATGCTAATGGAAATAATTATTTACCATGTACATGTACAAAACCCTACCAAGCAACCATTATCCAACTTTTTTGTACTGGGAATTGAACCCAGGGGAACTTTACCACTAAGTTATATCCCCAGCCCTTTTTATTTTTCATTTTGAGGCAGGGTCTTGCTAAGTTGCATAGGGCCTCACTAAGTTGCTGAGGCTGGTTTTGAACTTGTGATCCTCCTGTCCCAATCTCCCAGGTTGCTGGAATTACAGGTGTTACAGCTGTGCATGACCATGCCTGGCATATCCAACCATTTTTAAACATTCAGATTTGGTTAGAAATTGAACTTTTAAACTTACTTCTAGTATGAGATACTATAGGCATCAGTCAGGGTCCAATCATGAGAAAGAAACCACACATTAATTTGAGTATGGAAAAGTTAATATAAAGAATTATTGGGGCTATTCGTAGAGCATGTGCTTAGCATGCATGAGATTCTGGGTTTCATCTCAAAAAATTATTATTTACTATAATTGAGGATTACAATGATGAGGAATTGGCTAGGAATAAGTTGAGAGAACTATAAGAACATAGAGCTGGGCACATTGGTGCCCCACCTGTAATTCCAGGGTCTGGGGAGGCCGAGGCAGGAGGATCTCGAGTTCAAAGCCAGCCTCAGCAAAAATGAGGCACTAAGCAACTCATTGAGACCCTGTCTCTGCATAAAATACAAAATAGGGCTGGGGATGTGACTCAGTGGTCAAGTGCCCCTGAGTTCAATCCCCAGTACCACTCCCCTCCCCCCCAAAAAAAAAACCAGCATTGGGTTAGGATGTATAACCAGTAACCATTATACTTAGGATTAAGATAAAGGCTCAACATGTATCTCCCTTCCTGCCTCCATTCTCCCAAGGGCTGAGCCCAGACATTGCTGGAGCGAGCACAGGTATGGCCCACTGGATAGAAGAGGAGTAGCGGGACGATGGAATTTGCTGGGAATTTGCCCTTTGGAACTTGCTGTAAGTCAACTCTCTTGGGTGCTGGAACAGCTACTCAGAGGGATTGTCTCTCTGAAAGTACTTACTATGAAACACCCAAGATGCAGAGGGAAGTGTCTCTTTGAAGACACTGAGATGCTGGGGGAAGCTGCTGGGTATGGAGTACTGCTGGCTGCTGTGTGCTGCAGGAAACTCTCTAATCTCCAGGATCTGAGTACTGGAGTAGCTCCATGCACTGAAGGATCTGGATGCTTGAGAACCACTGGAAAAGCTATCTGTGCTGCAAGAACCTGCAGAACCAGAACACCAGAACATGGATGGAAAGCTCCTTCCTACTTCAATGTCCCTCCAGGGCTTTCTACTGATAAAGTTTAACGTTGTGCCAGATGGCAAAGGAAAAAAGTATTTAAAGGGCTCAGATTCATTTTTGCAGAGCAGGCAGTGAAGGATGGATTTGGAACTTAGAGGCAATAAGTTGATAACTGGCATGCTCTAAAAGATTGGCCTTTATACTCTATTATATATAAACTACACCTGGGGACTACTTGTCCCAGGGACCCACATTCTGCCTCAGGAGACCTAAGCTTAGTCCTGGAATTCATAGTTTTGAGAGGTGCTCCAGATATTTTTGATGATCGTCTACCATATGTTTTCACTTGGACTATTGCAATACTCTCCTAATTGGTGACCCTGATTCCTTTCCCTTTACTGTATCATCTACTTTCACACAACAGCTGTCCTAGTCTGTTTTCTGTTACTGTAACAAAACATCCAAGACTGGATACTTATGAAGAAAAAAGTTTGACTTTGCTCACAGTTTTGGAAGATGAAAATCCAATATTGGGACAGTTCCATCTCTTTGGCTGCTGATGAAGTCTCCCTTAGCTGGGTTACCACATGGTAGAGAAGCAGAAAGAGATATGGCTGCATGTAGAAGAAGCCAAGTATGAGAGGTGACTTTGTGTTATAATAATCTATGTTCTTGGATAGGAAGAATTAATATTATCAAAATGGCCATACTACCAAAAGTGCTATACAGATTCAATGCAATTTCAATTAAAATCCCAATAACGTACCTTACAGAAATAGAGCAAGCAGTTATGAAATTCATCTGGAAGAATAAGAAACCCAGAATAGCTAAAGCAATCCTTAGCAGGAAGAGTGAAGCAGGGGGTATCGCAATACCAGATCTTCAACTCTACCACAAAGCAATAGTAACAAAAGCGGCATGGTATTGGTACCAAAATAGATAGGTAGATCAATGGTACAGAATAGAGGACATGGACACAAACCCAAATAAATACAATTTTCTTATACTAGACAAAGGTGCCAAAAATATGCAATGGAGAAAAGATAGCCTCTTCAAGAAATAGTGCTGGGAGAATTGGAAATCCATATGCAACAGAATGAAACTAAACCCATATCTCTCAACATGCACGAAACTAAACTCAAAATGGATTAAGGACCTCGGAATCAGACCAGAGACCCTGCATCTTATAGAAGAAAAAGTAGGTCCAGATCTTCAACATGTCGGCTTAGGACCAGACTTCCTCAACAGGACTCCCATAGCACAAGAAATAAAAGCAAGAATCAATAACTGGGATAGATTCAAACTAAAAAGCTTTCTCTCAGCAAAGCAAACTATCAACAATGCAAAGAAAGAGCCTACAGAGTGGGAGAAAATCTTTGCCAATCATACTTAAGATAGAGCACTAATCTCCAGAATCTATTAAGAACTCAAAAAACTCTACACCAAGAATGCAAATAACCCAATTGACAAATGGGCTAAGGAAATGAACAGACACTTCACAGAAGAAGATCTACAAGCAATCAACAAACATGGAAAAGTGTTCAACATCTCTAGTAATAAGAGAAATGCAAATCAAAACCACCCTAAGATTCCATCTCACCCCAATTAGAATGGCGATTATCAAGAATACAAGCAACAACAGGTGTTGGCGAGGATGTGGGGAGAAAGGTACACTCATACATTGCTGGTGGGGCTGCAAATTAGTGCAGCCACTCTGGAAAGCAGTGTGGAGATTCCTTAGAAAACTTGGAATGGAATCACCATTTGACCCAGCTATCCCACTCCTTGGCCTATACCCAAAGGACTTAAAATCAGCATACTACAGAGATACAGCCACATCAATGTTCATAGCTGCTCAATTCACAATAGGCAGATTGTGGAACCAACATAGATGTCCTTCAGTTGATGAATGGATAAAGAAACTGTAGTATATATACACAATGGAATATTACTCAGCCATAAAGAATGATAAAATTATGGCATTTGCAGGCAAATGGATGAAATTGGAGAATATCATGCTAAGTGAGATAAGCCAATCTCAAAAACCAAAGGACGAATGATATCTCTAATAAGTGGATGATGACACATAATGGGGGGTGGGAGGGGTTAGTGTTAGGGTTAGAGTTAAGGTTAGGGAGGGGGGCAAGAATGGAGGAAAGAAGGCCTATATAGAGGGAAAAGAGGGGTGGGAGGAGTGGGGGGAAGGGAAAAATGGCGGAATGAGTCAAACAACATTACTGTATGTAGATTTATGATTACACAAATGGTATGCCTTTATGCCATGTACAAACTGAGAAACAACATGTATCCCATTTGTTTGTAATAAAAAAAAGAAAAAGAATGAATTCACTTCAAAAATCCAGCATTAATCCTTTCCTAAGGCAATGACCCCAGTGACCTGATTACAGCACTCTGGATCCCACCTTTTTAAAGGTTCTGCCACTATAGTGAGATCCAAACCTTTATCATATGAACTTTTGGGGAACCTACCACATCCAAGCCAAAACAGCAGCCAAGTGATAATATTAAAATGTAAGTAAGAATATGTCACTCAAGTGTTCAAAATTCTCAGCAACTCCTCTTCTCACTGGAGAAAAGGTGAAATCATTTCATGACTTGGTTCCTCAAGGACTCCTCCCATTACTCTGCCTATTCTCCCCTACCTAGACCACACCGTTCTTCTTGTACCTTGAACACCCCAGGCATACCCAGCCCCAGGATGTGTGCTATTGCAGTAACTTCTTCCTGGCAGGGTCTCCTCCAAGAGTCCTGCAAGGCTTACACCCTCATTGGCTTCTGGTCTTAGCTCAAATGATACCTTCTTAATGAGTTTCTCCCTGGGAACTCTATTTAAAATTATGACCCTCTTTCACCCTGTGCTCTGGGTACTCTCTGTCTTCCTTCTGTGGTTGACTTATCCATGTCACTTATCATCACCGACTTCTTATATATTCCACTAATTTATTTTGTTTGTTTTCAGTCTTGTGCCACTAGTATGTAAATTCCATGAGAAAAAATAATTTTTATTTGTTTTGTTTGTTGCTGCACACTCTGGGACCTTCAAGGGTGCTTGGAACAATAGTTGCTCAATGAATAGGCATTGGATGAATGAATGCAGTCTACACTTTGAGAAATTTCTCTGTAGGATATGTAGATTTGGGCAGCTGAGGCCACAACAGTTCTCAAACTCTTTAAAATTTTCATATATACAAACCCCAGCATGAAGCTTTCAAAAGAGCTATTGTTTGTGAAGATGGAAGCTTCTAGAGCACCATGGGTGAAATGAATAAAGGAAACACTCCTGCAACTCTTCAGAAGGCTAGAAAAACTGTGCAGCTCATTGAAAGAGCATGCAGAGCTTTAGAGAGTGGAAACTGCAATTATTAAAAATAACAGTTTTTGAGTGAAGTCTGCATTCTCAACTATGTAGCTTTCTAGAGGCCTCTGAATTTAGAAGACAAGTCTCCAGATACAAATAAGGCTGATGTGTCTGTCTTCTTTCCAGAGCCAACTTTTCTTATTTTTGAAGGAAGGATACAAGCCTATGATTGGCATTTCCTTTAGGCTCTGGAAATTGTCCTCCATCACCATCCAGATAAAATCTCTCCTGCCTGCTCTTAACACTGAAGGACTGAGTGAATTCCAAGTGCAGCCTTGCCGAATGAGTCATATCCCCATTTCACATGATTTGGACCTTATTTAGCCAAGGACATTGAAGAGCTTCTGGATGAATTATTTAAGGAATGAGCAAGGAGACATGAGGTGTACATCCTGAGATTAAAGTTGGACTCAGCAGAACGAGCTGGGGGCAAGAAACAAGCACATCAGGTGTGTGGGAGATTGGAGGGCCAACAGTCTAGAACAAGGCTTTAGACAATTTTCATGATAGAATTTGGCCTAAGAAGACCACCTTGAGATCATCAGAAGATGGAAGGGCAAAATGAGATAATTAGCATTGATTAGATCTCAGAATAGAGCCCAGGGAACTTACTGCTAATATGATTTCTTCATCTAATACCAAGACTTACTAGCAAAGACACCCACAAACATATTATAATATTCTGCAGTTGACCCAAGTCCTTTCCTGGTTGTAGACATGATAATCTGCTAATAACATATCTTGCTTGTTCATGAAAGGCTGGAAAGGATTGTCACCACACCAAAGCTTTGAGAGGTGTGTTCATTCCAGAGTGAGTTCAGATCGGAAACTGTACCAATCACCATGAAATGAAATCACAGTTGATGATTGTTTTTTCATGACTATTTCTAAGTGATAATGAGACATCTGTTTTGTCCAAAGCAAACCAAATTATAACAAAGAAGGAAGTTTGATGAGGATAACTGACCCTTTGATCTCCCTAAGAGTCATGAAACAAGAAGGATGAAAGGGTGTGGTCCATTCCTTCCCTGTGTTTGGTGCCCTTTTGGAAGAAACTGTTGTCTTGCCTCATTTGCCAATTTGGTAAAAGTATGATCCAATGGCCAATTTTCAGTTTGTTTTGCATTTTGTCAGTAGCATATGACAGGGTTGATCTCTTCCTTCTTCTAGAGCCATCTTCACAAGCCCCAGACACTTCTTTCCTCCAGTTCTTAATGAACCTCCCTGGCTATCCCTTGATAGTCTCCTTTGAGGTTCCTTCTTTCCCTGTGTAAGGTCTACTGTTTGGAAGGCTGAAGGCTGCAGTAAAGACTGCATATCTGTTGTAGCTAATCGCTGTCAAGTACAGTTATTCAGGGTGATATTTTCAAATATTTAATTCTTAGAACTTTCAAATTCATATCTCAAGCTTGGATGATTCTAACTCAGATAACAGACAAGTTTTCATTTGACATCACTGACTTTGATGTTGGATAGGCATCTCAAACCTAGCATTTCCCCAAATTGTGCCATGATTTCTACACCCCTAAAAAATAATTCCTCTTGTACTTTTCCCATCTCTGTTGATGGCAATCCCCTCTTTCTGTTTGCCCAGAGCTGAAATCCTTGGAGTGGTTGGTCCTGGTTGCTTTCTTCCACATCCCACATTGATCCATCACCAAATCCTTTGGGCTCTAACTTCAAAACAGATCCAGAATCTGACTGCTGCCTGCCTCCTTCATGATGTTGATCCTTGCCAGCATGGCCCTGCTCTAGGTCACTCTGCTTCCACACATGCTTCCCTTCCCTTATGGTTTCAAGACAGTTGTTAAGGTGATACAAGATATAAGTCACAGCTCTGCTTACACCCTTCCAGTGGCTTCCCATCTCATTCAGGATAAAAGCCAGGGATCTGCCATGGCTCTGAAGGATCTATGTGATTTGTTCTCACTTGTCACATCTCTAATTTTTTATCAGTGTCCTCCTTGCCACCTGGGTCCCTTGGCTTTCCTTACAGGGATCTTATTCTTAAGCTTATAGCACATTCCACCTTGGAAAGTTCCTCTCCCAAATGGCTTACTTCCTTTCTTCTTTCAAGGTCTCTGCTCAGATATCACCTTATCTGTTAGTCTTCCTTGACCATCCTAAAAAATAGCAGTGTAAATTTTAGCCAGGTTTTGCTGTGTACATTGTGAATAGTGGCAAATAATAGTACAACCTACCATGGTGAATCTATTTTAAAAATTTTTAATTAATTTTTTATTTGTTCTAATTTGCTGTACATGACAGTAGAATGCATTTATACATTTTGATAGATCATACATAAATGGAATGTAATCTCTTATTTTTCTGATTATACTTATCATAGGATCACATTGGTCATGAGGTAACAATGTCTGTTTCACCCTACTATCATTCCTACCCCCTTCCCCCTTCCCCTCCCTTCATTCCCCTCTACCTAATGTAAAGTAACTCTATTCTTTCCTGTGTGCCCCCCCCAACTTATTGTGAATTAGCATCTGCATATCAGAGAAAATATTTGGCCTTTGGTCTTTTGAGTTTGGCTTATTTCGCTTAGCATGATATTCTCTAACTCCATCCATTTACCAACAAATGCCATCCTTTCATTCTTCTTTAAGCTGAGTAATATTCCATTATACATATATACCACATTTTCTTTATCCATTCATCTGTTGGAGGACTTCTAGGTTGGTCCATGGTGAAATCTTACAACCACTATCCTTGACATTCTTTATGTTTCCCTCAAACTATTCAATTTGCTGTACTTATTGGTTGTGTCACTGATTTTGTGGCATGATATATATTTATTTATTTATGATCTATCTGCCTACACTGAAATATAAGCTTCACAAGAGCAAAGGAACTTTGTCAATTGTGTTCACTGCCATAGTCCAGTTGCCTAAGATATCCCCAAGCACAAAGGAAGTATTTGACAAATATTGTTGAATGAATGAATGTATAAATAGAAAGCAGTTAATGGTGGGTTGGGCAGTGCATAAAGAATGGTACTGTGAGTTCAGGAGATTTAGATAGAAAAGGATGCTTTTAAGAGAACTTGTTCACAGAGGCTAAGATGGCTTCTCTCCTTGGAGGACTTGCATCAGACAGGCTAAATGCTTCGGGTCTGCAGTCAGTTTGGGTCCATCCTTAATCAGCTGGGCTACTTACCAGCTATTTGTCTTTGGATAAGATATTTAATCTTGCTAAGGCTCAGTACTATAAACTAGGGATAATAATCAAACCCAATTTGGAATTACTATCAAGAAAATATGTTTAAAATGTTCAGCATGGTACCTGGATTACTAAGTGCTCAATAAATGTTCTAATTATTATTTTTGTTGTTCAAAATAAAATGTTGGCTGGATGCACCCTAAAACACCAACAATGACTAGCCTGAGGTTGGGATGGTGAATGATTTTCTTCTTTTGGCTTCTGTTTTCCTATTATAAAAAAAAACAAAAAACAAAAAACAAAAAAACCAAAACAAAACAAAAAACAATGAACTGAGTATTTGAAAACAAATGAGAATTATTGCATTTTAAAAAAGAATTAGACCAATGCAGCTGTGTTTTGCTTGGGTTGGGTCAAGTGGACCAATCTGAATAGGTTTGATGTTCTCCTCAGGTTCCTATTAGCCTATTTATTTTGCTATTACTAACCAAAGGCAGGCATGTAAGAGCCGGTGTTCTGAGGACAGGAGTGGAGTGGGAGGAATAAGAGCAAGCAGTGTTATAAAATGAAAGAGGTCCAGATGCTAAAGTGAGGAGCTCCTGAGGCTAGGTTTCTATCGCAGGGCTTGGGAACTTGGGATGAGTTTAACTTTAAGGGCCATATGCTAGGGGAACAGAAAGCACAGATCCATTCCACTTTGGTTCCAGCATTAAAGAGTTTCAGAAAGAGGCAAAAGTCTGAAAATAAACTCTTGAGAGAACCTGGATTCCAATGTGTGGCCAAAGATTCTCTAGAGCTTCACTGTCCAATGGAAATAGAAGGTGAGACCAATGTAATTTAAAATTTTATGGTTGCTGCATCCAAAAAGAAGGGGGAAATCAGGTGAAATCAATTTTAGAAATACACTTTATTTAACTCAAAATATTATCATTTTGACATGTAATTAAAATATTAAAAATTATTAAGGAGGTAGTTTACATTCTTTCATTTTCTCTTCCTCCTCTTCTCCTCCTCTTCTTGCTTCTCATTTCAAATTTATCCTTCAAAGTCCAGGGTACATTTCATGTTTACAGCACATCTTCATTCAGTCCAATGAAGTGCTCAATGGTCACCCGTGGCTAGAGGTCAGTGGATTGGAAGGACAGCTGTCGATTCTGTAGCTACTCTCTAGGAATGGAGATTCCCAAGAGTCAGCAAAGGCTTCTCTTTTCCTTATTCTATCTTATCACTATCTCTTCTGAGAGGGCCTCACATAGGACTGGCCATTTCCTGATGGGGTCATTCTCTCATGCTGCCAACATTTCCCAGAAAAGGAGTGGTTCCTGGAAAAGATAGGGCCTATTGAGAAATCCAGAGGGATGGACAGCGAGCCATTTTGAGGGTACTCTTGGTCACTCTGTGTGGCTGGAGTCTCAAAGATACCGTGTGAAGGTAATGGCAAGCAGGTGGCCAGCAAGCTGGGTTGAGACATCCTCAAGGCTATCATGTGGCCTAAGTGGAGAGAGGCAGAGAGCTGGGCTGGGTCCTGGCTACCTTCTCACCTGGTGACCCTCATGATGCACATTTCCTACCTTGCAGCATTGTCCCCCACTTCTTGTCCTGCTCAACCTCCATCCACACACATATGGCAGCCCTGTGTTCCTTTTCTCCCAACTAAGGGAATCTGAGATAAAGAAATATGTTTACCTTGCCTGACAGGGCTCGACTGGTACACTTGTCAGCAGTTGAGCTGGATTTAAACGTGACTAGCTACTTCATTTGTCACAGGGCTGTATTTATCTGTGTTTGGAAGATTTAATTTTTCCCAATGAAGAACTGCCTAAATAGGTCTAATGAGCCTTGAGGGCTCTCATTTGCTTTCAGAGTTTCCAGCAAGCTGGGAAATCTCAAGGCACGCTTACCTCTCAGGGCTCTGTGCTGCCCACCATGCAGGCTGCGGGCAAAGGCCAGTGTCTTCCTCATTCTAGAGGGTGCACGTGGCCTTGGGATGCCCAAGTTCTCCCATTCAGGGGGCTTACGTTTGGGAATGTTTAGTTAAGACAATATTTTTTCTTTATACTTATAATAATCTGCAAATCTTTTGTTTGTATAGCTGGCAAAGCACTCTCTAGATGAGAGAAGGGCACAGAACACAGATGAATAGGAGAGTAGCATCGGAGGCCACCTGCTCTGAAGGAGATCTGGCTCTCCTGTTTTCTTTCTTCATTTTATTAAGAGAATTTCTTTTTACATGAGAGTTTCAATGTTACTTCCAGTGGTGTGGGGGTGTGAGGTGGGGTGGGCAAGGGGGTAGAGGATGAGGAGACAGAGACAGAAAGCGAGCAAGACTGCAGTACAGAGGTGGGAAGGAGGGTGAGGGTGGGGCTGGGGACTCAAGGGAAGGAGGATTTTTAAGAAATGAGAGAACAGGAAGTTAATGAGGCATGGAGAAGGAGAGTGAAGGGAAGGATGAAGTTGGGTTGAAGAGAGAATATCATAGATGTCATTTTGGAAAAGGCCTCAGAAATCCCATTTTCATTCTCTAACTGGGGAAATGTAGCTAAGAGTGGCAAAGGTCATGACAGAGGCCAGGGTCTCATTCATGGTTCTGGTAACACTAGTGGGGGAAGTAAAGAGAGACAGACACTGGGGACTTTTGTAGAAAGTCCTGGGTACTTGCTTCAAGCCATGTGTCAACATTGCTGATCTTGGGTCAAGAAAAAGGCCCTCTCCTTCCTGCTCTTCCCCACAGTCACCACCACCAGTGTCTCTGCAGCTGCCACTGCGACTCTGGCCATTCCCTGTTCTGTAGGTTTGCAACCCCCCCCCCCCCCCCCCCCCCCCCCCGGTTAAATCAAGAAAGCAGAAACCCACGTCTGGATTTGCAATACGTTAACAAAAACAGACTGAGCAGACTCATTCCAGGTTGGCGACTCTGGGCTGCCCATGCTTCTTTCATAGGCTCCTCATCTGCGAAGCCAAGTCACACCAGCTCTGACTGGATTTCTAACCCTTTTGCTTCTTACCTCGATTTTCTTTCCTGAGCAACAGAAAGGTTGACCTGCTGACTTTCGAGGCCTGTTTGTCTTCCACGTCCAGTGACTTCACAGGCAGAATGGTTTAGGGGGAAGAGCTTGGGCTGACTGACTAACACAATTTTTGAACTCTCTCTGGTCCTCCTTTGCCCATTTATGAACAAAAAAAAATGGCTTCTATCTCAGAATTTCAAGGTTGAGTTAGTGTGCATGAGAAAGGGGCCAGTAAGACCTTGGTATAGTGTAGAAGATGCTTTTCATTTGTCCTATTTGCTTGTTGTCTATTTCTTCAATCCTGTGGCTTTTAGGATGGAGTCTGTGCTGAAACTAGTTCATACTGGCTTGCCCAACAGTGTTGTTCATCCTTTTCCAACCTTCTATTTAGTTGTGTCTCTTTCATAGCCTGAGGTTGGCCACAGAGGGCATATTTACACCATGGGAATTGGTAAATGTAAACCAAAACTTTTCTACCGCCAGACAAGTCAGTTGTTAAACATTTTGAGAATTTCACTGAGCCTGACTTTTTTATTTTATTTAGGTTTGCTTTGATTTTTCTGGATTTTGAGCATATTATTCATTCATGTAGCAAGTACCTAGTTCAAATCTACTCTGCATAAAAGCTATGTATAGACTGCCAGATAAGATGCAGGATACTTCAATTTTAATTTCACATAAACAATGTTCAGATGAACAATATTATAGTGTAAGTATGGCTTATGCAAATTTTGGATACATTTATACTAAAAATGTTTTAATGTTTGTCTGAAATTGAAATTTAACTGGGCGTCCTGTATTTTTAATTCCTAAAAAATAAAAATAAAAATTTTAAAAATGGTGTACGGCTAGGGAAAATCTAGTCTTATAAGATTCAGTGCCTCTCAGATGCTTATTGTAGAGAGTGCTGACCCAAAGAAATTTGAAATCAGAAGGTTAACCGAGAACTTTTGATACCATGACCCTCATCTTTATCATCATTGCTATGGTTTGAATGTGTTCCCCAAAGTGCATGCATTGGAAACTTAAATCCCAACAGTGTTGAGTAATTGGGCCTAATGAGGGGTAATTAAGTTATGAAGTCTCTGCTTCCTTGAATAAATTTTGTCATCACCTTGTGAGTGCTTATGGTGAGAGTAGACTGTTAGAAAAGGGAATTCGGCCTTCTCTTCCTCTCTAGTCTCACCCTTTCTTGCCCTTCCGCCTTCCCATGAAATGAGGAAGCACAGATGCCAACCCCATGCCCTTGGACTTCCCAGTCTCCAGAACTGTTGGCCTAATAAATCTATTTTTTTAAAGATTCCCCAGTCTCAGGTGCTAAGGGCAGCATAAAATGAACTAAGACGACCTTTATTCAATACTTGTTGGACCACCTTTATATACTGGACACTGTTCTAGGCATTCTGGGTTCTAGGGATTCAGCAGTAGACAAAATACAAAATCTTCTCAAAGCTTTCCTCTGGTCTCAGAAAGACAAAGAGTAAATAAGATTAAAAAAAAAGTGAAAGCCATAGTGTATCAGGTAGTGGTAAACACAACCACGAAAAATAATAGAGAAGGAACCTGTGGGATGTAAGGGAAGAGAAAAGAAATGTTCCACGTAGAGGGAACAGCAAGTCCAAAGGCCCCTCCCTGGGTGCTGGCCCTGCCTGGGCCAGGCATTGTGCTCAGGGTGTCCCTATTGTGCTCAGTCCTCACTGCATCTCTGTATGGTGGGCATTATTTTCAGTCTGCTTTGGCAGGGGAGTAAACTGGAGATTTGGGAGGTTAAATTTCTTGTTAAAGTCACAGAGGGAAAGAGCCGGCTATCTTTCAAGGCTGGCTCAAGCACCTGGCGTTTCCTTTCTTACTGAGAAGTAGTTTCAAGGAGGCACGTCTGGATTCTCCTCCCTCTACCAGTTCTGGCTGCCGGTGGGGGTGGGGTTCACAGGTCTCAATAGAGCGAGTGTGCGATGGTCTAGCCCCAGGCCGGCCTGCATAGCATCTTCCCTTAATTCTGGGCCAGTAAATGCGCACCCCCTCCACCTAGGAAGCTGGTGGCCTGGCTTTGGGGCTATTCTCCCATGGGGGTGGCATTGTGGTGGCCGTAACCCCGAGGTCCCACAGAAGCTGACCTTGCACCTAAAAAGGATGCATTGTTTTCAAACACAGCTTCCTATTCCTGCCAGATAAACCACCACATTAACAATGCGTCCAGGTTGTAAAATGTTGGCCCGGGTTTCGTTTTTAGCAGAGAACTTTTTGTCAACAGATTGGCATTTTCCTTTCCATTCACAAGGACCCAGCTCTCCTTTCAGGGCTGGGCGCTGGCCCCTGAGTACCCAGAGACACACACACTCAGGCTCGGCTCAGCCTCGCAGCCTTGATAACACTGTTATTATTAGACGTGGCCTCTGGAATGCTCGAGTTCATTCCCACACAACGGCTCTTCTGGGTGAAATGAGAGAGCAGCGCCAGCTATCGCAGTGGCGCGCGGATCCATTACCTCCGCGTCCTCCTGGAAAATCATCCGGGAACCTGGTTGGAACCGGTGCCCAGTATCAGTGATCACCTGCCCCTGTCCTCCCTGCCGCTCCCGGCGCTGCGCGGACCCCACCTCCCGCCCCACTCCCTGGGCAGGCCCCTTAAGCAGGAGGTAGGACGTGGGTTGATTTCCCACCACTCCTGATGCTTCCCTGACTCCTTACTTCTGCCCCATGCCATTTTCTGTGTCCCCCAGTGTCTCTTCTCTCCTCTTCCGCACCTTCCAAGCCCTCAAAACTACCACACCCAGGGAGCCCCCTATTGCTGATGACCCTGAGCTCCAGACCACAAAATGCACAACCCTTCCTCTTGTTTGTTGAATTCTTCCTAAGGCTACTTTAAGATGAGTATGCTTTTATCACAAGACAAATGCCCTAAAGTTTTTTCAATGAGTTTTTCCAGCCAAATGGTAAGCGTGAAATTTCTTGATGTCCATGTAGCTTCTCATGGTGCCTAACAATGCCAGAGTGCAAGGTCTTCCAGGGCAAAAATAAGTGTCTTTTTCCCCATTGAGGTCTAAAACATTTGCATAAAGTGCACTAATTTTTTTTTTCTTCAGTACTGGAATTTGAACCCAGGGTCACTTTACCACTTAGCTACATCCACCACCATTTTAATTTTATTTTAAGATAGGGTCTTAAAATTTTCAGATAGGGTCTAAGTTGCCCAGACTGTCTTCGAACTTAGGATCCTCTTAGTTCATTCTCCTGAGGTTTACTGTTATGGGCAACTGTGTCGTGGCTATGTGCACTAATCTTCAGTGTACAGCTCAGTATATATATATATATATATATATATATATATATATATATATATTAGTGTGTGTGTTCAAGTTACAAACTAATGCACAGATCAACTCCTTGAGATTAGCACTGTTTTGACTTCTGTGGGATGTCTTAAATGTCTTTTCATCTCAAAAGCAAAAGCTTGATAAAAACCTATTTTTTAATTAAACTCCCTTATACTTGTAGCTAGTGAATACTATGGAACACAATACTCAGTTGACTGGCAGATGCTTGCTCTTGTTTTGTAAGGAGTTAAGCACACTTTAGTCTGGGGTTGTATTTCAGTACTTTGCTCAGTGCTGGATTTAAACACAGTGGAAACCAAGTTAAGGGCAGTGCTATTCTGTATATCAGTATGCCCACTGAGCCAAGGAGACCCATTTATTTTTAATTGAATTAAATTGCTCACAAAATGAAAGTAGCATACTTTCATTAATATTTAATTACATACAGTGTTAAACAATGATCACAAAGAAAACTTTGCAGCTTTTTTTTTGTCTCTGCTTTTTTTTTTCTTTTTATTACTTAGTTGAACACGATACTCTTATTGGCTGTTTTATGCTTGCAATTTTAAGGGCCCTGCTCTTATACCACTTGACAAGTGCTTAACTGGCAGGACTCAGCTGAGTGAGGTGATAGGTTGGCTGTGATGTTGGCCACAGGCATTGTGTGTGTGTGTGTGTGTGTGTGTGTACATATGCTTGACAGCTTAAATTACTGGGCTAAAGAGAAATATTAGTGGAAGCAGTCAGGGCCTCTATCAAAGAAAATACACATTCTGGATATTTTAAGGTCAACCCTTTATGCCTGCTCCTTCAAGAAAATTCTGTACATGCTGAGAGCAGATATTACTTTTGCAAGAGGTCTTCTGCAAGGAAAAAGTGTTTTATTTTGCATGACAATTTTTCTATTGTATTAGATTAGTCTCTCTTCATGCAGTATTATTTCCCAAACTTTAATGTACCTAAGAATTCCTTGATGTGTTTGTTAAAATACAGACTCCCTGCTTACATGGCCGGAAATTTCAACTCAGTAGGGGCCATAGGATCTGAATTGTGCATAGGTATCCAAGGTGTTGACTGGGAGGCAGGGAGGTTGGAAGACCACACTTTGAGAAATACCAATCATGAAGATACGGAACAGAACGGAAGAGGTCATCCAGTCTTATTTCTAGCACTGGAACTGTTTTCCAAACTAAATCTTTCACAAAACCCCAATAGATAGAACAAACGAAAGGATTGATGATTTCCTCCTCCCCTGCACCTCTGCCACCCACTTCCTCTTCCTCTTTCTCTCCCTTAGCCTCTCCCTGGGGGTTTGAGTGACAGAGCCAAAGCACTTGGAGTTACAGTTTGAAAACTCCTTATTAATAAATGCATAATGGAGGTTTTGTCTAGTTAGGTCAATTTATAACATCATCCAAGGCTTGTCTAAGATGTGTAAAGATAAAACTGCTGGCTGGAGAAACAGTACAGAATCCTGTCATAAGCGAATCCAAGAAGTCATTGGCTGATGCTTGGCAGGGATATTCATTTGTTCATTTATTTATTCACTCAACAAAAATTTACTGTCAGTAATTGCAGGAAATTTAATGCTCACAATGCAGTGGACATTCATGTAGGCACTGGGGATACTGCAGCAGAGAAAATAGATAAAGTCACTGACTTGTGCCTTAGCAGTGGGACAGATATGGTAGATAAGAAAGCAAATACACAAAGGCTGTAGTGGACATAAGGAAGTCATGGATTAGTTAGGGAAGTTCTCCCAGAAAAAGTGACATTTGAGCAGAGAACTGAATGATAAGAGAAGAGGCCTCCGTGAGAAGAATGAGCATTGGAGATTTTGTGCCAAAACTCAGAGGTAAAAATGAAAAGAGAGAGTGTAACTACCGCCTAGCAAGCACATGGCGTGAGATGTGAGCTAGATCCAGCTCCAAGGCCAAAAGTTGGACTAATGGAGAGGACATGCTGATTTCAGGCATGTCACTGGGCTGACAATTATGGCAGGCTGCATTTTCCAAAGACGGAAGCAACAATATCTCCCATCTCCTGCCTTCTTCTGCAATATGACCTGTCTTTCCCCCACCAAAAGAATAGAGTTTATTTCTCTGTCTTTGTGAATCTAGGTGGAATCTGTGACTTCCTTGACAAACAGAACACGGCCAAAGCGATGCTATGCCAGTTCTGGGCATGGCTCTTACCTGACCTGGGGGTGTCTGTCTCCTACTTCTTGGAGCATTCACTCTTGGAACTGTTGTGCTTAGAACCCAGCCACCATGCTGTGAGGAGCCCTAGCTACGTGAAGAGGTCATGTGTGGGCACTGATTGATGTGCTAACTAAACTCCCAGTCACCAGTCAGCATCAAATGCCAGTCAGGAGGGGAGCCATTTTGGATGTTCATGACCCTTCAAATGGCTACAGCCTAACTGACACCTGTTTTGAAACCCAGGGAGAAATCCTAAGTGAGAACCGCTCAGCAGAGCCCAGAAACCTCTGAGAGACAGGAGAAATTATAGCTTATTGCTATAAGTCACTGCTTCTTCAGGAGTAGACATCCTGACCAGAGATCACTCAACACTATGGTGCCTGATAAGGAATTTGAACTGCATGTACATTTCTCTTTCTTCCTCTTGTGTAGCCATAAACCTTTCAGTGGAGAAATTCTGAACCAACGAGAAGCTAAGAAGAACTTCAGTGAGTTTCACTTTGGGTTAATAACTCCTTGCTCCCAGAATTTTAGTAATTTTACTATTTTAAAATGCTTCTTTTCTTTGATTACATGACCTTCATATTCTGGGAACTTATGCACCACAAAGAAATGAAAACTTGAGTTAAAAACCCTCCCAACAGGTAATTATTTATGGATGGACATTGCTTGGGATTAGCTGTACACCCCATGAAAACCTTAGGTTCTGGATTCAAAAAGAAGAGGCTAAGTCCCTACCCCACCATTTCCTCATTGTGTCATTTGGTTCAAAACAGCCAACTCTGAGTACATTATTTCATCTCTAAACTGGAAGAGTTATACTGAATACCAGCAGAGAGAGAGAACTAAGTGAGAGTTTTTGCAAAGTGCCTGGTACCCAGTAGGCATTTTGAAATTGTTAGTTCCATTCTCCTTTCTTCCACTCCTCTATGGCTCCCCCTTTTCCCTTTCTTTTCCTTCTCTACCCTTCTCTGATAGGACATAGAGCTTTGGAGCATGAAATAAAGGGGCAGAGTAAACAAGAAAGCTGTAGAGCCTGGAGTCTGACAAGCATGATGTTTGGCTTAGTCATAGAGGTTGAAAGGACAGCAGAGGTCCCCCTCAAAAGTCCTTGGCAGCTGATGTTTCTCCCTTCACTGGGTGATTCATGATCTTGCGACTATTTCAGGCTATTGTTAATTGGCCTTTTGGTTTACAAAGCACTTTCATGTACCTTATTGCATTTGATCTTCATAATAACCACAGGGCAGTTATTTATTTTCTTCATGTTACAGAGGAGCCAGGTGAAGCTCACAAGAGTTAAGAAATGAGCCCACTGCAAAGAGCAAGAGACGCAGTCTAAACTTGAACCCAAATGATCTTGCTCCTCTGATAGTACAGCTACACTGTTCTAACGCTGTCTCTTGAAAGTTGTCATCAAATTGGAAACACAGTAATGGGTCCCTCATCAGGATATGTCTGTTATATGAACTTTTGAAAAGGGACTTCTGGGAATAGACAAATAAGTAAATATTGTAGTCCCTGCTTCTGCAATACAACTGTCATTTAGGAGAGATGAGAAAAGAGCTTTCTGACTAACCCTCTATCTTTCCAGATCTTTCCCTTTAGTACTCTGACTCCGGCAACTCAATGGTTTCACTAGCATGCATATCCCTTGATCCTACCAGGACTTTATCTTCACTTCCTTGTCTCTCTTCTTCCCTAGTTGAGATTCCAAGGTCCATCATTAGAGTAACTCCCTTTGTAGCATTTTCTCTTATCCCTTCTCTCCTTGTTGGAGTTGTCTGGAAAAACCCCAACCCTGATTACATTGAACTCTTAGTCTAATGGCACCTAAACCTTCCTTAGATGAAGATGGCTGGGGAAAAATATACCACCATGGCGAGTGGCCTTGGCTTAAACTTCAAGTTTGCTCTCAGAGTTGGTTGCTAATTCCCCTATCATTCCCTACACCATTCACTATCCTTCTGGCCCAGACAACTATTTCACACCCTCTTCTCTTTCCTCAAATATCCAATCTCTGTTCTCCCAAGCAAACTCAGAAGGGAAATTCCATAACCTTTATAACCACCTCTGACTGCCTATCCACCTTTGTGCTCTGCATTTGGTGTCCAGGTTCCTAGATAAGGAAAACTCCTCACTTTTTGCTACCTGATATAATGACAAGGCTTGACTCTTGCTGCTCAAGGACATCCTTCAGCAGTTCCTCTGCATTGTTCACTTCCTCCTGTCTAATGCATCAGTCCAATTAGCATGCAACCATTGCTATTTATATCCCCATCTTAAAATAATCCCTGCTGCAACCCCTCCTTTCCCCCAAGTTTCTTCTTTATTTCTCTATTCTCCTTTGTGGCAATATTCAAGAATTAGTGATGTTGTATGTCACAATCCCTTTTCAACTCATGTTCCACTCCAGACCTCCTGTCTTCTCCACCAAACCTCCCAAACTGCTCTCATCCAGGTCATCCGTGACATCCATGTTGCCAATGTTCACTTCTCAGTCTTTATCTTCCTAGTCTCTCAGAAGCATTTAACTATGTAGATGATGCACTCTTTCTTGAAGCTTCCCCTTCACTAGGCTCTTAGGAAATCATATATTTCTGGATTTCCTCCCATCACTGGCCATCCTCCTCACCTTGACTGGCTGGCTTGTGTGACTCTTGCTGATTTTTAAACACCAGAAGAGCACCAGAGCTCCAGCTTCACATCTCATCTCCCTTTTCATATGTTCACTGCTTTAATGATCTCAGCTAATCTCTTTCAATAAGTTTATTATGCCATGTTATGGGCTATTTCTTTAAAATTCATATATTGAACCCTTAACCTCCAAAGGCACTGCAGTTGGAGATAGGGCCTTTAAAAAGGTGAGACTTGTCGGAACAGGTATCCCTGTAAGAAGTGGAAATTTGGACACATGAAGAATCCCTAGGGATATATGTGCACAGAGATATGACCATGTTGAGGACACAGAGAAAAGGTGGCCATTTACAAGCCTTAGGAGAAACCACATCTGAAAAACACCTTGATCTTGGACTTCCAGTTTCTAGAAATGTGAGGAAAAGCACCTCAGTTGTTTAGGCCACATAGTCTGTTGTATTTTGTTATGGCAGCTCAAGAAAAGAAGTACACTCTCAAATTTTCATCTCTAGCCCAGAACTTTCCCTAGAACACCGTACATCCAGCTGTTCACCTGATATCTCCAGTTGGTGTCTAATAGGCATCTCACTTTCAACATGAGCTTTCCCAAAACCTATTTCTCCAACTGTCTTCTGCATCTTAGTAAATGGCAACTTTAAATTTCTTGCTCAGTCCAAACCCTTGAGGTCACCTATGAATTCTCTTTTCCCTCGTGATTCACATTGAATTCATAAGCAAATATTTCCAGCTGTACCTTAAAATTATACCTAAAGTCGGGTGCAGTAGTGCGTGCCTGTAATCCCAGCTTCTCAGGAGGATGAGGCAGGAGGATTGTGAGTTCAAAGCCAGCCTCAGCAACTTAATGAGGCCCTGAGCAACTCAGCAAGAACCTGTCTCTAAATAAACTATTTTTTAAAAGGTGCTGAGGATGTGGCTCAGTGGTTAAGTGATTTAAGTGTGTTCAATCTTTGGTACCAAAATACCAAAAATTTATCCCTGAAATATATCCACACCCCACCTTGGCCCAAACTTCATTATCTGTAGCCTCCTCTCTGTTCTCATATCTGTCTTCACTATCTTCTCAGTCTATCTATAACTGCATCCAGAATGATCCTATGAAGGTGCATTGGGTCACATCACTTTTCTGCTCAAAACCCTGCAGTCATTCCCATATCACTCAGAATAAAACTAAAGTCCTTGCAGTGTCTGACCCCCTGGCCTCATCTACCCCCATTCTCCTTCTCACTCATTTGGTTCTAGTCTAACTGGACTCCAGCTATTGTTCAGACATGACTCCTGCCTCAGAACCTTTCCACTTAGGACCTCCTTGACCTTGTGGGTTTAAGGCCCCTCTGATACCTTTACTTATTTTAGGTCTTTATTTAAATGACATCCTCTCTTGGAGGTCTTCCTGGACCACCCCTCCTTCTCTGCCTGGCATTTGTTGGCCCATCTTCCCTTCTGCTCTCATCACATGTATCTGATATTTATTTATTTATTTTTGTCATTTCCCTCTACTATCAGGTAAGCTTCACAGAGGCACAAGTTGAGATTAAATTTGAGGCAAAGGCTTTCAATTTTATTTTCTATTGTATAATTAGTGTCTAGAAAAGTGCTCAATCTCATGGTAGAATCTCAAAAAATAAATTTGACCCATTGGTTGAGTGAAGGAGTGACTCAAACTAGTGGAAGTCTTGAAGGTTAGTTAGGCTGAGGAGTTTGGAATAATTATTGATAATAGAAGAAAAATCTATCAAGGCTCTGGAGTAGAAAAATTTGTTGGATATGTTACCTAAGGAAAATGGTTTGCATTAATGATTGTGATAACTACTTTCCCTCATTTAATTGAAAAATTTCTAGTCATCCTTCTGAACCTAGCATAGTAGACATTAGCCATGTTTAACCTCCCTTAAAGGATAGAATTAATTCTCAAGTCTTCTCAGGGCCTCTTCTGTGGCCATGTTTTTTTTTTTTTTTTTTTTTTTATGTGTTTGTTGGCTGCACCAGACTGAGCCCCTGAAGACAGGGGACAGTAGTATCTGGTTTCTGTATCTTTCTCACCTAGCATTACACATAGCATAGGTAATTTACAAGTGTGTGACTTCAGTCAGTGAAAGAAGGAATTAGATTCTTTTAAGGTATGTAACTAGAGAAAGAACCGATTGTCAAGACAACTTACATTTCCGGTTATGAAAAGTCTTGTATATTTGGTCACTGCAAGCCAAGTCTGAAGTCTTTGAGGAACTGGTAGGAATGAGAGTTACCAGAAGGCTATATTTGAACAAGTTTTCTCCTAACTTTAAAAGAAATAAAAATATAAATTAAGGACATGATTTGAAAATATGATGCCGTAACAGAATTCCTTGGGGATTTGTAAAAAATTCATATTCTCCAAGAGTCAGGATATATTACGAAGAACGTCATACTGAAATAGTCCCACATCTAGGTTAGTGGATATGGATGTGGAACTGAGGATAAGGTGCCTTATTACTTGAAACTTGGAGATATAATAGAGAAAGAAGAATTGGCTAGATGGAAGTAAAATAATATGGCAGTTAAAAGCATCAATTAAATCATACTTTTGTCAGTATCTTATTATGTGACCTTGAGAAAGCCATAGAAACTCTTGGAGTCTTAGCGTCCTCATTTATGAAATAGTGATTGTAATATTGCCTCATAAGGATTTTTGTGAGGACTGAAACAAGATAATGGCAAGTAAAGGTTTTCATGGGACATACACATAGAAAGGAGCCCATAGTGTGTGTGTGTGTGTGTGTGTGTGTGTGTGTGTTAGAGGTCATATGTTGAGGGTACATTTGAGGTTCAAGTTTTTGCTGTCTAATCAATGCTGAGGCAGCTTCTGAAAGAGTTCATCCAGTAAGAAGAGAGAACCAATTATAAACTTGATAAGAAAATGAAGACTTATGGTTGGAGGGAAAGAGTAAATCTGACCTGCTCCCTAGTTTAACCATAGGAGCTCATGTTCAAGCCCTAGGAAAGAAGCTATATACATAAGCTAAAAGAAAGATTTTTGGGGAAAATGATTAGATTGGTCAGTTTGAGTTGCTATAACAAAATAACTGAAAATGGGTAATTTAAAAAGAGCAAAGATTTATCATCCATGGTTTTAGAAGCTTTAGTCCAAGATCAAGGTCCTGGCACATTAAGTAGTCTAGTAAGGGCTACTTTCTGTTTCTAACATGGTGCCTCTTTGCTTCATCTTTAGATGAAGAGGAACACTGTGGTCTCGTATGGCAGAAGGCTGAAGGTAGAAAGGGAAAAAAAGCCTAATGCTGTTTGAAGTCTCTTTTAAAGGCTTTGGTTTTATTCACAGTGGAGGATCTGCTCATGACCTAATCACCTCTAGAAGTCCAACCTCTTCATACTGTCCCCTTGACCAGTAAGTTTCACCACCTGAGTTTTGGAGGGGACAAATTAAAACCAAAGCACACACAACACTGATGAAGATGTCAGGTTCCAGACAGTACTGGACCTTCCAATAGATGGAAGCTCGAAAATGTGAGAAAATTGGCCTCACCAGATCTGCCACAAACCACAGCCTGCTCTGGCAAATTGAGGATTCTAGTATAAACAGTAATGGTGTTGAGCAAGAGTTGGAAACAGTGCTTCATGAGAAAACATCATGGCACATGGAAGACTGTAATGGTTCTTGGCAGAGGCAGCTGGTGTTATATCCAGAAGGGATAGTTGCTGTGCTCACCCAAAGTAATTGTATCCAGTGGATTAGCAATGATGCCCAGTAGATGACACAAAGTAACTGAAAGAACCTGTACATTCATAAGTACTAGACACCACTGGGGACATTCAAAAGAACGATACTGGCCTGTGGGTGATCATCTGCTCCAAAATGAAGCTGTCTATCTCCTTCCCAGGCACTGGCTGCCAGAAACTCATTGAAGTGGACAATGAACACAAACTTTGTACTTTTTCTGAGAAGTGTATGGCCACAGAAGTTGCTGCTGATGCTTTGGGTGATGAATGGAAGGGTTATGTGGTCCGAATCAATGGCGGGAATGACAAACAAGGTTTCCCCATGAAGCAGGGTGTCTTGACCTATGACCGTGTTCACCTGCTACTGAGTAAGGGGCCTTCCTGTTACAGACCAAGGTGAACTGGAGAGAGAAAGCGCAGATCTATTTGAGGTTGCATTGTGGATGCCAAGCTGAGTGTTCTCAACTTGGTTATTATAAGAAAAAGGAGAGAAGGATATTCCTGGACTTATGGATACCACTGTACCTCATAGACTGGGACCCAAAAGAGCTAGAAGAATCCGCAAACTTTTCAGTCTCTCTAAGGAAGATGATGTCTGCTAATATGTTGTCAGAAAACCCTTAAACAAGGAAGGTAAAAAACACAAGACCAAAGCACCAAAGATTGAGCGTCTTGTTACTCCACATGTCCTACAATACAAGTGCCGGCTTATTGCTCTGAAGAAACAGTGTACTAAGAAAAATAAGGAAGAGGCTGCAGAATATGCCACACTTTTGACCAAGAGAATGAAAGAAGCCAAAGAAAAACGCCAGGAACAGATTGCCAAGAGATGCAGACTGTCCTCTCTGAGAGCTTCTTCTTCTGAGTCCAGTCAAAAGGAAGAATTTTTAAGAGTAACAAATAAATAAGATCTGGCCTTCAAAACAAAACAAAACAAAACAAAACAAAACTACACTCAGAGGGTATGGTGGCATGGAAGGCAGGAAGATGGGGGAACAGTTCTGGCCCAGAAAGATCTGCAGAATCAGGGAAAAGCAAAACCAGTGAGAGGTGTTTGTGTTGTATGGGACTGTATCATCCAGAACTGATGAAAACTGAGGAAAGTTTGGTTTTCTAAAGACATCAGGGTAAATCAGAAACTGGTTGAATGTCCATGCTTCGAACAGTTCATGTACAAAACTGATATCACTCAAATGAGAAGGTGGTAAAAGTGTCCTATGGACTCTACCTTCAATCATATTTTAAAAAGCTAAAGTCAATGGTTTAGACAAATTCTGAGGAAAATACTAATCAATTTTTTTATATTACAAAAAGGATAACTTCTAACAATGACAGCTGACAGGCTCTTACTATATGGGAAATTCACATGGCTCAGCCATAGCATATGTGAAAAAGGGTTAGATGTTTGCATGTACTTAAATTTCAGTACATAAAAATATTATAAATTACCACAAAATAGTAATGTCCTTTTAAGAGGTAATAATTGCATCTTTTAAAACAAGGAGGTCCCAGGAGCCTTAGCGCATGCCTGTAATTCAGTGACTCAGGAGGCTAAGACAGGAGGATCACAAGTTCCAGGCCAGCCTCTGCAACTTAGCAAGATCCTATCTCAAAATAAACAATAAAAAGAACTGGGGATGTGACTCAGTGGTAAAGGGCCCCGAGGTTTGATTCCCAGTATCAAAATGAAATAAGTAAGTAAATAAATAAATAAAATGAAGGAGGTGACTTTCTTCTCTTATTCTGTAGTGTTTAGAACACAGATGCAACCCATTGTCTCCATGCTGTATTTTAAAAGAGAAATGAATGAAGAATAGTATGCCTTAAAGAAGGTAGGTAGACCAGAAAGAAGACTGAAAATCAAGTCCGGTAAAGTGTAGTTTGAGGCTTTCGTTAGTCTGAAGGGAGATTTTTGGTCTAGAGAAGAAGAAGACTCAGTGGGAGATACTATAGTTTAAGAGTGATTAGATTTGTTTTGGGAGAACGCCAAGGGGTAGAACTGCTACTAGTGGATGAAGATACTTAGGAGTGGTTTTTCACATGCTGTAAGGAAAGTCATTTCTCAGAGAGATGTGTGAACTAGAATGGGCAGCCTGAAGATGTGGTGAGGCCTTCTCCACTACAGATAGCCAATCAAGGTGCACAATCACTTGGCAAGAACATTGCAGAAGGGATTTTGGTGCTTAGATGGGGTTCAACTAAATGGGCCCTTTTCACTTGGAAGTGATCAGTTTTGAGTAGCTGAGATCATGCTACTGACTTATAGGGTACTGTGATGCACCCAGCTGAATTTCATAGCTGTCTTTGATATCTTCGGTGGGTAGAAGTAGAATGTTGATTGTGTTGATGGGAAAAATGATAACATTTGTTAAAGCCATGGAAATGTGAACTCTAAGTCAAAAATTCTATTTGTTTTATAAAGATATTTAAAATTATAAGTTTTTCAAAATACAATGTAGAAATGTTATGGTTAGATACGAGCTGTCCTCCAAAAGTTCACGTGTTAGACAATGCATGAATTTTCAGAGGTGATACAATTGGGTTATGAGAGCCTTAACCTAACCAGTGGATTAATCCACTGATAAGGATTAACTATATCGTAACTGTACGCAGGTAGGGTGTGACTGGATGAGATAGGTCACTGGGAGTATGCCTTTGGGGTTTATATTTTGTTCCTCATAAGTAGAGTTCTCTATTTCCTGATTGTCGCATCCTGCACTGCTTTCCATCACCCACCCTCCTGCCACTTCAGGCAGAGTTATGCAGTTGACTGTTTATGCAGTGGGACCTCTGAAATAGTGAGCCAAATAAATTTTTCTTCCTCTAATCATTCTTTTCAGGTCTTTTGGTCATAGAAATGAAAAAACTAACTAAAACAGTAAGTAAAACAAAATTACAAACTTGATAAAAACCACTGATGTCAATGTCAATGACACAGGGTCACAATACTACTACTGGGAGCCAACAACCTGGGTACCTTTGAAGGTTTTAGTCTAATCATTCCTACGCCAACCTGAAGAATACAACCTCTGTATACTGCACATTTGCTTATATTTTAACTGTTTTTATCCATATGCTTGTTGCACCATAGATTGAAGTCCTCTTGAAGTAGGCTATGTGTGATTTAGTTTTGGATTCCAAGTAACTCCCAGCATAAGGCTTTATACACAGATGATGCCTAATGACTATTTACTAAATTAATCAACAAACATTTCTATTAAATAGTTTCCAAGGAATTGAGCATTTTAATGCAAAAATTCAGTTCAACAAATTCTTTGGTATATATAGCATATATTTCTGAACCTTTCCAAATTTATCCTACCTGTTGGAATGAGATTAGTCATTTGAATTGAAAGAATAATTATGGCATGAAAAAAAAATTCTCATTTTCAAAGGAAATCAACCCAGTTCAAATTAAATTGATTAGGCATTTATTGAGAATCTATGTGTGACATTCACTGGACCAGGCGCCATAGGGATTGCAAATATGAGTACAATATTAAGCCCCCTTTTAAGAAACTCTTAATATTGTGAGATAATGTGAGAAATCACTGGTCTTTGAGTCCTCACTAGTCTTCCAACTTCATCTGCATAAGAAATGAGTGGAAACTTTGGAAACTGAGGTTGAGAAGGTTAAGACTGGAGATTGAGAAAGAGAGAGAGAGAGAGAGAAAAAAAAAAAAGAGAGAGAGAAACTCAGAAACATTATGTGGTCTGAGTCCTAGTAGAGGAATGACTAGTGAACATTCCCTGTTGACCTGAATGAATATTTAACTCTTAAAAATGGAGCAGTTGAATGTGTAGTTTCTCTATCTGCTCTGAGGGTAACTACATGAGACTCCTGTCATTACCATCGAAATCTTCAGTGAAGTCTGCTCTATAGAAATTTGTTGAGTGAGAAGAATTTAGAGTAAAATGAGGAAAAAGGGTCATTTTCCATTTGGAGCTCCACACAAAGTACAAGATGTGTGAACAGATGTATAAGATAAACTACAAGGAAGGTTAAAATTTATTTGAAGCAGCCAATAGAGACCAGCATGGTGACCTGAAATGCATGATTTCCAGAAAACTCTGGAAACACTCAGAGACACCTGGGTTTCTTCCTAAATGGGGAAAGGGGATTCAAACCAGTTTTTTTTTTTTTTTTTTTTTTTTTTTTCAAACCAGTTTTTACTTGTATTCTAAAGGACTAGGAAATCACAGTAGTAAGCTGGATGACTAGGGGTCAGATAGGCAGCCAGTGTATTGTTGCACAAAGAAAATAGATATACAATTTGGCAAAGCAGTCAGATGTGGGGAGAGGAATAAATAAGAATTCAGAAATACCAAAAATTCCTTTGAGGGTATGAAAATGATGTAGTGCTGTTGATGAATGGAAAAGTGATAAATGACAGCAAGAGAAAACTTTGGACCAAATTAAATTATCAACCATCACAGAAAGTTTTAGAGGAGATATCTTCTAAGTTGGAGGACCAGAAGCTAAGTAAGATTTGGGGATATAAATAAGAACATTAGGTTAGTGGTGATAATGGAAGCTGTGAAATAGAAGCCTCTGTAAAGGCTGAGTGTGATATCCACAATTAAGAAATGATAGAGAGCTAAAGAAAGGGAGGATGAGGAGGCAGGGAACTAGAAGGTGAGGCAAGTCCAGAAAGAAGGGACATTTGATAATTGATTGATCCATGGTACCGAGTGCAGTGAAGGAAATAAATTAACATGAAGCCTTTTGGATTTGCATTAGCATCTGTATATAAAAATATTTTACTTTTGTGTGTAGATTTGTAGTGTTCAAACATCATGATTGCAATCAATAATGATCCTATTGTGAGAGATGCAGAGACTATAGGAAATATTTATGTTCTCAAAAATAGTCCTAGAGAGTTTACAGTATAACAAAAGGTAAGACAAGGATATGACCAGCACAAACACATACACTGATTGAATCATTATGACAATTTTTGCATACTATATCTCCAAGTTCTAGCTTATGAGCCTTTAAAATAAACTTGAATTCAACTAGAAATTTCTTCCACCAAATGAAGAAGTCCATTGCTTTAGAAGTCAGCTTCAAAGAAAGTCTCAGGACATGGGCAAAATGTAGACAACTTCTTATCCAGAATGTACCAGGAATGGCCTCTAGTTCAATTACCAACAGTGTCCTCCTTTTCCTTTGAAACTTCTTGAGCTGTCTTTACTGTCCACAGTTGTATCAGCATTCTGGTCTGCTGAGCTTCCAACAGAATCACCTATTAAGCTCTGCTTTCAACAATCTAAGGCTTTCCCAGCTTGTGTCACTAAACTTTCCAAAAATTCTTTCCACAAATTCCAAAAAGCTCCAAAAGCTTCTGAACCAGTCAGGCTAGTCATGGTGACAACCCCACTTCCGGGTACCATTTTCTGTTTTAGCTAACTTTTTTGCTGTTGTGACCAAAATACCTGAAAAGAACAATTTAAAGGAGGAAAAGTTTATCTGGAGGCTCAAGGTTTCAGAGGTCTCAGTCCATAGACGGCAAGTTCCATTCCTCAGAGCTCAAGATGAGGCAGAACATCATGGCAGAAGAGTGTGGTGGAGGGAAGCAGAGAGAGAGAGAGAGAGAGAGAGAGAGAGAGAGAGAGAGAGAGAGAGAGAGAGAGAGAGACTTTACTTTCCAGATACAAAATAGATACCCCAAAGGCATTCCCCCAGGGACCCACCTCCTCCAGTCACACCCTATCTACCTTCAGTTACCACTCAGTTAATCCCCATCAGGGGATTAATTGACCTATTGGGTTAAAGTCCTCATAACTCAATCATTTCACCTGTAAACCTTCTTACATTGTCTAACACAGAGCTTTTGGGAGAACCCCCTAATATTTAAACCATAATACCGAGACATATATTTAGAGAGGCACTGAGTTTAATCCATACCCCCAATATCAAAACATTTTGCAATTAAAAACCAAGTAGGAAATTGGCAATTTGTATATCTATTTGCTGATGCTTTGTAGAAAAATAACCCTTGCTCTGATGACTAGACATTCTTATTTTCCTTCACTCAGACTCCCAATGGAAATTTCTCTTTGGGCCACCTGCCTCTGCAGATGTCTCAGTTGTTGCCAAGTGGTTCATTCCTCTTTTCTCTCTGATTTTCTCTCTTCTTTCCTTCATGTCCCAATTCCTGTTCATTTCTTTGTTTCTTCTGCACAGAATTCTTGGTATTTCTTTATTTTACAGGTCTTTATCTTCTACTGATAGGATTTAGAAAAGTTATGCAATCACCAAACACATATAAATTCCATCTTTCATTATTTGACAGTAAGGCGAACAGTTGCATGGAAATTATGGAATCAAGAAACTAAAAATGAAGCACAGATCCTCTATTTTCTATTTTTATGATTCTGTTCAGGCCCTGGTTTCAAGTTCAGCTCATTGATAATGTGTGGTGGTGGCCTTGACAGTGAGTCTAGTGGGCCTCCAACTCTAGGGTGCCTAATTAACCAAAGACCCCAACTACTGTGCTCTGGAGTCCATGAGCACATTCACACCAAGGCCATTTTTCCCAGTCATTAGTCAATGACTGAATGTGGTAGGATTACTAAGGGAAGTTGGATCCTAGGAGATACCACACTCCTCTGATACCTGACTTTGTTTTGAGGGTTCCCCAAGGTTTTACTGAGCCTTCTTTAGACTTGATGGCAATTTAGAATGCTTCTGTCAAATCTACCTTCCTCTCCTTCCCTGGGGTGCATCACTGTCTGGCAACTCTTCCAGCTTTTCCTGGTTCTTCACCATTTTCTACCGCAGGCCTTTCCCTTGCTAAAATTCTTGCACCTATAATCTCATCTGGGCATGTGTTTCTCAGAGGATCTGGATTAACACATACACCCAGTAAAAGAGCACAGTAAAAGAGCTGCAGGTCCTTAAATCTTGGTATTCCTGATTCTTCTCATACAACCTACATCAAAATAATTACATGAAAGTGATCTTATTTGCAAAGGGGGGTGGTGGTGGCAAATATGGTGAAAAATCAGTAAGATTTTTATTGAGACTTGTGATCATCAAGTCCAATGCTAGAAAACCTTTGCTGAAACCTTACACTTACCTGCATTTGTCTGGCATTGTTTCTCTCTCCTACTCACATTTCACACAAGAGATAGGACAGAGTGAATGAGCATTGGTTGGATAGAGACTGGTTCTCTGATCCCTAGCAGATTTATTCAACATTGCCTGCATATTTGAGGAAAAGGACTGACTCAGTATAACATGAAATTGTCTTGACTCAGAGAAGAGAAAGTAAAAAATATTTGTTCTGCTACAACTAATCTATAAAACTGTAAGATAAATTTTTCACTTATCAGATTGGCAAATATTTAAAAGACTGAGCTCATCTGATGTTGGTGAGGGGATAAGGAAATAAACAACTTCTTTATCCATTCTGGGAGTATAAACAGGTAAAAACTTTAATATGGTTAATTTGTCAGGATCTATGAAAATTAAAGATGAACATAGGTTATGGTCTATCTTAGGTTGGAATCCTTTCCTACAAAAATGTTTGCACAGGAATACAAAGATCTATGTACAAGGATATTGTTAATTGTAGTGCTGTTTGCAATAACAACACAGAAAGCAATATCAATGGTCAACAAGATGAGATTGGTTAAAGAAATTATAGTACATTCAAATCATGGAATATTATGTAACTATGAATAGGACTATCACTAGGCCAAAGGCCACCTTTGTGTATATTAGAAAAAGATCCTCTCTTTCTAGGTGAACAAAGCACATGCCAAGAAGCACAATTCAGTGAATGGAGCAGAGGCTGGATTTTAACTCTCATATACTCCCTCTGCCAGGTTCTCCTTTACAGTGCGCAATCTGAATAAATTTTTAACAATCTTAGGTGTTAAAAATGAAGAGAAAAGGTTATATATAATGACATAGAAGGACGTCCATGATCCTGTTCATCTCTCTTTCCCAAGGAAAGAAAGGCAAAAAGAAAGTTGGAGAATGTATTGCTTATCTATTATTTTATCATAGATTTCTGTAAAACATAGTTCTTAAAAACAACAAATAGTGTGCCTCAGGGGGTGGGGGGATAGCTTAGTAACTGAGCACTTGCTTAACATGCCTGACACCCTGGGTTTGATTCTCAGCACCACAACAAAACAGTTCTAATATTTATTATCTCACAGTTTCTTGTGACCCTAGTACCACTTACCTGGGTCCTCTGGCTCAGGGACTCTCACAAGTGTATAATAAAGGTGTTGATGAGGGTCATGGTCATCTCAGGGCTCAGCCATGGAAGGATCAGCATCCAGGTCCACTTGTGGCTATTAACAGGATTTTGTTCCTTGTCTGCACTGAAGGCCTGGGTTCCCTAGTGGAGGAACCACTGGAGACTGCTTCTCAGTTTGTTGATGCCATTGTTTGGATCTGGAATACTCCTCAAAGACCCATGTATTAAAGGCTTAATCTCAAGTTTGGTGCTATTGGGAGGTGGTGAAAATTTTTAGGAGGTGGGACCTCGTGGAAGATCTTTCAGTCATTGAGGGTGTGACCTTGAAAGGGATTGTGGAGCCTCTTTTGCACCTTGAGGAGAATGGTTTAGCAATATGCTGTTACTATAATGTGCTATCTTGCCACAGACCCAAAGCAGTGGGGACAATTGGCCATGGGCTGGAACCACCAAAATTTTGAGCCAAAGTGAACCTTGCTACAGTGATGGAAAGCTAAAGAACACGCTTGGCTTCTCCATAAGGCAACTCTCAAAATGGCAGCCAGCTTCCTTCAGAATGAACAGGTGAGAAGAGCTGTATAAGGAGTGTGAGTAGATGGAAGTCCTGGTCTTTCTCAGCGTAACTGAAGTTGATGGGAAGCTATATGCCTCTCTTTTGTGGTATTTTACTAACTGAAACAAGTTCCTAATTTTATCCAACACACAAGGGGCGTGGATCCCGAAAGGTATTTGGAACCATTTTAGCAGCTACCTACCACAGACAATATGTATTGGACTACAAATATGTAAATAGTTCTCCTGGGCAGAGAATCAAGGAGGTTTCATTTTAAAAATATTCTTCCAAATGTAAGGAAATTTTGTAAGAATAGTACAAGGACCTCCTCTACGTTCGTTTACCCAGATTAACTAATTGCTTCCATTTGGTTCAATTTGCTGTGTCATTCTTTTTCTCTGTACAAATGTTCATATAGACACACATTAATTTTTTCTTTCTGAACCATTTGAGAGTAAGTTACTATATTCCTTTCCCTCTCAATAACTCATTTATTTTCTATGAACAAAGACACAGTAAAATATTAAAATCAGGAAATTAAACATTAATACTGAGCTTCTACAGAATATATATTCAGATTTCCCAGAAATTCCTTTGTAACTATTTTCTTTTTCTTGGTCCAGGATCCAATCCAGGATCATGCATTTCATTTAGTTGTCATGGCTCTTTAGTTTCGTTTAATCTGGAACATTTCCTCAGTCTTTCTGCATCTTCCTTGATCTTGACATTTTTTGAAGAGTTCAAGTCAGTTATTTTATAAGACATTCTCAGTTAGGGTTGGTTGATGTAATTAGAGTGAAGTTCCCTATTTGGGCAGAATACAACAAAAGTGTCATCGAAGAGGTGTGTTTTTAATAAGCATGTATTATTGAAATTTGTTACAATGAAGATTTACCTTTGTAATTAAAACTGAAGACTCTAGAAAAACAATTGCTTCTTTTTCCGTTACCACCAATTGTACCGCTCATTCCTCTGATGAATGACAGGATGTTACTTTGGGTGTTTACAGTGGATATCGACCAAGAGGTTCTTTATTTTCACCACATTCAGATCACAACACTCTCTTGGAAAGTCAGGCAGGGGATGACACTCATCATTTAAATAAATAAATATTTTGAAATGAAGTTTTAATACAGGGAATGACTTAATGATCTTGAATGGGTATCAACGGCGATGTGGCTATCAGTTCAACTTTGGTTCGTGCCAAGGGTACCTGGCCAATGATAACAGTAGAGATTTAGCCAC
The DNA here is from genome assembly GCF_902686455.1 of Sciurus vulgaris. Taxonomy (NCBI): domain Eukaryota; kingdom Metazoa; phylum Chordata; class Mammalia; order Rodentia; family Sciuridae; genus Sciurus; species Sciurus vulgaris. The sequence goes on from NC_136473.1 coordinate 70,610,712, forward strand.
GCTTCAAAGGACAAAGAGAGCATTCTAATTTTAGAATGAACATTTATTAGTGCTTCAGGCCAATGGGTGCCTCCTCTGAAATGCTGCAGCTAGGGGAAAAAATAACTCAACCTAGGGCAACTTCGTTTCTAGTGAGGAGAAGAAAGAGAAGAAACGGGGTTGAAAGAGGAGTACACCACATTAGAGACTGAATCCAAGAATGTGCCTCATTCAAGGTGTGCTGTTTCTCCCTCACCCTCCAGCGTCTTCTTGATCATGTGTGTTTGCACCTTTTGTGAGGCCTATCCGTGGGACCTCAGCTTTCTGAACAAAGGCCTCCTGGACAGACCATGTATTACAGATAAGCAATGCAATCAGGGAGTGCTTAGTCACTGGGCAGCTTTGGATTTTGCAAGTGGAAAGGGTGAGGGGGTTCTTTCTGGAATGTTCCATTCACACCCAACATTTGAACTCATGCCACCCTCCTCACGCTGTTCGCCACAGGATCCAGGCATCAGTCTTGGAGCGGCAAAGCACTGCCCTTCAGTGAAGCTGAATTCTGAGCCTGGACTGCCTGGCCTGGTTGCATACAGTTGTTCTCTTTCTCTCATGAACACAGTGCTGGATTTTTGACCTCTGTTGGCACCATTTCCCAATATTCTCTTCTCTAACTGGCTCAGTGCAAGGTCGGAAGCTGCCACACTCACGTTCCACCCCTTGATTCTCATCTTATTATCAGATTTTCTCCCCCTCTCCTTAACCGGAGACTCTAGGGAAGGGATTGTTTTGGCTGGAATTTGACAAGGCACAGGTGGTTTAACCAGCTGCAAGTTCTTTAGTTCTTGTTGGCCGCCCACCAGCTCTTGGTCTTTTCACAGTTCTTTCTGGGGTGGTGGTGGTGGAGGAGGAGGGGCAGGGAGGGACAGTAGGGCCTTGATGTTGTTGTTCAACATCAGCAGCTGTCTCAGGTTGGCATTGAGTCTGGAGAGTTCTTCGGGAAGGATTCCCCCCCACCCTTTCTTCTTTTCCTCTTGAGAGTGGAGAGAGCTGAAGGGAACAGCCCCAAAGTGACAGTTCCTCCTATCTTGGTCACTTGGCTCAGGGGTATCAGGGGACACGCACACATCCCTGTCCAGCTGTACCTGGCTCCTGTGCTCAGATGGTCCCATTCGCAGCTTCAGAGAAACAGGCTCATGCTCAGCCGCTTGCCTCTTCAGTCCTGGGCTGGTTGGAGTCCAGTGACGCCAGCATCGTCTCCCAAAATAGAAGAAAATAATCCTCCGTTCCATCTCTCAAATGCCTCTTTTTTTTTTTTTTTTTGAGGAAAGAAAAAAGGAACTTAAAACTTGAAAGCATTTTTCCTTCTTCCTCTTCCTTTCCCAGCATCTTTTTGATAGCAACAATAAAACACTTGACTGTGCTGTTTGACCTCTGGGGCCAGCCCGTTCACTCTTCTCAGGCTTTTTTATTTTGAAAACATGAATCCGACCCCTTTCCTTCATACGGCTTCAAGCCCCTGCTCGGGTTTCCTCCGACTTTCCTTCCTGCGAGGCTCTGCTTGAAAAGCCCGGGTGTGGGCTCCCCTTGATGTATGTGGGCTCTCGCCTCCCCCATTAATCAGAACCCACGTGAAAGGGGAAGCTGAAGAGGCCCTTTCCTGGGTAATTCCTCTCCCCCTTCTTCTGTCTGATCCTCTTTTCATTTCTCCCTGCCCTCCTCCTCCCTAATCGCCTCATCCCTGCACACTAGGCACATACTGGAACCTTCCTATTGCTGTCAGCAGGCTGGAGCCAGGGGCTGTCTAGCAAAACCTCCACAAGGGAAGGGAGGCAAATGGCAGGGAGGCCCTGACATGCTGCCAGGGGCTCTGACATCACCCCTTATTCCTCCTGCCCCTTTCCACTACATGGACTGCCGATTTCTCTCTCAATCCCTGATGGAATTGCCTGAACATCTCCTGGGATTCTCACATCACAACTCCTTCCTTGTCCTTGTGGCCAATCATATGCCTTTTCTGCCCACTACTGACTGCTCCATACCTTCCAGCTCTGACTTGTGGAAGTCACGGGAGGCATATCTCTGTGAGTTTAAATGTGTTGTGTTGGGTTTTCCCAGCCCAGAATCAGCTCCTCCAGAGAATACAAGTCCATTAGCTGTTTAATAATGCTTTGTTGATATTCTACCCCTTTCTGTTTGCTGTGCACACAGAGCATTTCTTTGAAACCTAAACAGCCTGGAATGAGGTGCAAAAAGATATTAAGGTAGAGATGTGGGGTGGGGGTGGGGTGTTTCTGGATGTTGGAGCAGGGATAGGAAAGCAGAAATGTCAGGAGTGAGGGAGGGGGGTGAGAAAAAGAAAGACAGGCAAGTACATCCCCCTCCCAGATTTTCCTGGGGAAGGACACATTGATGCTGCTGAATTGTCATTGTGAAGTATGAATATCCAGAACCTTAGAGACACACATTGTATAAGCACACATTCTAAAGCCCAGTATAAATGATTTTTGGATTACCCACTGCTTTGGATTTTCCAGACCTCTTTTTTTTTTAATCTCCTTCAACCAGAACAATAACCAGGAATGACTATCTTTTGATTTGGCCAGCACCAGCGTTTTTGATGTTTTTTTTAAACATAGTTCTATGTTGTTTATCATTGCAAAGTATTCATCATAGTTAGTGCATGCTGAATACACCTGTCAATTCAATAGAGAAAATATGCATCTTTCCTAACTGTCTCTCTTTGCTTCAAGGACCCAGCAATGCCCATCTTCAGCAATATTCTTTTCCCAATAAGAGCTCACAACCAATCTGAATGCTAAATAATGTTGTCATGAGGTTACATGGGCACTGGTTAAGATCTATGCCCAAACTATAATGAATCTCTCTTCTGCATAACTGTTATTGTGGCCAAAATTGGTGAACAGCCCATCCTCTAGGGAGCGGTGGGAGGAGACCAGAATATTGTGTTGGATTCTGTCCTGGACGTATCTTCGGCTAGACTCCTGGAGCAGTTTAAATCAAGGGCTGGGATGAGCAGGCCTGAATGGCTTTCAAATGACAGATTTATGGAGGGAGGCCTAATTAGATCATGGTAATTTGTAGTGCCACAATATCTTTTGCTCAAGATCTCAAAGCAAATTTCTGCCTTGATAGGTGGGCAAAACAAAGATCCACAAATGTCACTGGATGCTCTCAATGTCACAGGAAGAAAAAAAAAAAAATCCTGAGCAGCCTGGATGGGAGTCACGCCTCGCATTTGTAAAACATTCTACAGTTTTGCTACATATGCATATTATTTTATCTTTTTTGAGTATCAAGAAATCCTGTAGGAAAGGGGTGAGTATTTTTCTCATTTTAGAGAAGAGAAAAATGGAGATGATCAGGTGACTTGTCCAAGAAAATATAGTCAGTGGTGGGGTTGATTTATATATATTTCACGTGGATCAAGAGGGTTTCTGGAGAAATGAAATGGGGAGACTCTAAGCACGACAGACAGAGCAAAACCCCAAAATGTTGAGGTTCTGCCTCTAATGACTCCACAGAAAGGAGCCTGGCCGAGGAAGACCAGCTGCCGAGGAGCCACACTGAAGAGGAGTAGCAGGAGGCCTGGGGATCCATCGGGTCAAAGGCTTCAAACAAACTTCCAGCAAAAGTGTGAGGAGTGCACAGAAGCCAGGAACTCATGCATCACGATACAGCTTTGGCCAAAAAATGCTTTCATTTGTATGTGACCATGACAGGACTGTGGCGGCATCTCAGTCATTCACAGGCAAGATGTAAGGATACCCCGAAAGGCCAGGAAAAAAACCAGCAATGGATGAAACTCCTGAGTGCTTGCATCTCCTTCATAGATTGAGATAGAGAGAGAGGAAGATAGACGGAGAGAGAGGAAGATGGAGAGAGAGAGAGGGAGAGAGAGAGAGGAAGAGAGAGAGAAGGAGAGAGAGGAAGACAGAGAGAAGGAGAGGAGGAAGACAGAGAGAAGGAGAGGAGGAAGACAGAGAGAAGGAGAGAGAGGAAGACAGAGAAGGAGAGAGAGGAAGACAGAGAGAGAGAGACAGAGAGGAAGACAGGGAGAGAGAGAGAGGAAGATAGATGGAGAGAGAGGAAGATGGACAGAGAGGGAGAGAGAGAGGAAGAGAGAGAGAAGGAGAGAGAGGAAGACAGAAGGAGAGAGAGGAAGACAGAGAGGAAGACAGAGAGGGAAAAAGAGGAAGACAGAGAGAGAGGGAGAGAGAGAAGAAGACAGAGAGAGGGAGAGAGAGGAAGACAGAGAGAGGGAGAGAGGAAGACAGGGAGAGAGAGGAAGACAGAGAGAGAGAGAGAGAGAGAGAGAGAGAGAGAGAGAGAGAGAGAGAGAGAGAGAGAGAGAAAGACAGAGAGAGAGAGAGAGAGAGAGATATCCCTGACCTGCCTGGTGAGATCAACCATTCCAAGTGACCATTCACCTACCGAAATCATTGAGAATCCACTTCCTGTTGGCTCCTATCATTGTGTAGTGTGTTGCATAGCTTTTGCCTGTAAGTAGTTTCCTGTGCAGTAAGAGAGCTAAAATCAGTGCCTGTATAATAACGAATAAGGTAATACCTAGTAAATGAACAGAGTAATACCTATTTTAAGAAAGCGTGTCTGGGTGCTTTGTTTGCTAGACTAGCTTATAATGGGCATCATCTGGGTCTTTTATAAGGAATGGATTGAGGCTTATTCTTTTTGGTTTCCCAGCAGGACTCTGCACATGACTCATGCTCATAAATATTTACTGACATCCAGATGATGGTTTTATCCCTCCTTTTGGTTTCTTGAGATTTCTTATTGAAATGGATCTTAATGGACAAGTGACCTATATCAGTAGTTGGAGTGTTTATTTTTCTTTGTGCATCTTTCTACCGGTCTGTCCATCCCTAAATACGAACACTTTGCCATTTTGAAGACTGGAGCCAGTAGGTATTGGCCCATCATAATTGACTATGATCGTAGAGAAGTTTCATTTTCTAATACTTGAATGTTCCCAGCATGTTAGGGCAAACTTAAATCACAGTTACATATACTGTGACAAGTACAAATACCTTTATTCCTAAGGTGTAAATAAGAAGAAATAAAGGAGTTTCCCAATAGCAGTGAGGTCTTGTCCTATGGTCCTAGCCCAGGCTTGCCCTGCTTCTTCCTTTATTAATTCATGTGGGTAGACAATGGGTGGGAGGCAGGTTTGGGGACCTGCTGAATATTGAGGCAGTCTCCCCTGACTGCTTAGGCACATGGATTATGACAAGAAGCAGAAACTGCGGGCTTGGCAGATTCTGCTGGAGCAGGAGGGGAAGGTGATAGCCTTCTCCCAAGTTAGAGGAGGGATGGGTATTGAATAAATCACAACAAATATGTGATCTGTCCTGCAAACGATATGAAAAATTAAAGACGAAGAGAAGTGAAGATAGGGCTTCTCAAATGACAGAGCTGTGGAGAGGGCGAAGGGGGAGGCAGAGTGAGGGAGTGGGGCGAGGCGGCAGGAGGGGGGCAGAGTGCTAAATTTGTGAGAACAACACTGGTGCTATGTAGAGTCTGATCGGTGACATGCTTCCCTAGACCAGATGGCAGTTTTTGAGAGTTGCACTTGCATTCTCTGATTGAATAGACTGCTCGAATACTGTTATTGACGTTGGAACTCTGGACTTGGGCTCCTATTTTCTTGCCAATGCAGGTTGACACTGCTGTTTAGGTGAGGGAGAGTTCAGAGACTCAGAGATCCTGGAGAGACGGAAGGGTGATTCCTAGGCAGTTGGTCCTGCTGCTCCAGGAAATGGAAGAAGGTTGCCTCCCCATGTGAATTCTCATGATGTGGAAGACAAATACCTCTACCCAGTCGCCTGAAAGAGTGCCACCTGCCAAAGGATGTTGGGACCTTGCTTTTTACAGAGGTGGGGGATGCTCTCTTACTCTCACTCAGTCCTGCTAAGTTGTAATCTTAAGAGGGGGGTTTCTCAGAAGATAATGATTTATATGTAATAAAAGTGACCCTGAGGACAGTGGGGATGTAAATGACCAGGTTATGTTTCTCTGTGAAGAGATAATGCATTATACCAAGAGGTTCCTGTTACAAAATCATGGTGCATCTTAGAGGTGTGTCATGACTTCTTTTGCAACACTGAATAATTTTTCTTAGAAAATCCCACACGAGGGAATTCCTGAGAATTCTATCTCATCTTGATATTGGAATCAATAAAATTGATAAAGATCCAAGGGCTATCTTTCCAAGATCAAAGGAATTCAAGGGAAGCGAGAGAGAGAGAGAGGGCATACTGTTTTAAAATCTTGAGATGGCAAGATAATGATGCATCCCCCATTCCTTTGTTCAGAGATGTCAGCCTGTGAATCAAAGGCAAAGCTCCCTCTTGGTTTTAGTTGTCACTGATTCTATTTATAGTTATGGCCAAATGTGACCTCATCCTCTAGGTTTTGCAAACTCAGCAAAGTAAGGCCAGGTTAGCCTGGCCACAGGTCTCCCAGGACACCCCAGATGCTGCAGTGTGTCTTGTCAGCAAGGCCAAGGTTGTTCTCTTTCTGCTAGTCCTCAGATGGCTTTCAGCTCGGCACATCAGAGCACAAGGTGTTGAGAGGAGCCATCTTTGAATCAGAAAAAATGGAAGTCCCTGAAAATGTACAAGAGATGCCCATCTCTCTTTTCTCCCTCTACTTTGTTTCTCCCTCTTTTCTTTCCCTCCTTCCTTCCTTCTTCTCCTCCCTCCCTGCTCACACTTTTTGAAGAACAGAATAAAGAAAGTAGAAAACGGTGAAACAGCAGTAGATTGGATAAATCCTGGATGGAAGATCCTTTTGAGGCCAAATCACTAAGACTTTCCAGGGATTCGAGCAGGATCCTGATACTTTCTTAGACGTATTTAAACACTGGGGTAAAGGTAGACCCCACAGTCAAAAAAACAATACCCTCTTCTTGGGAGGAACTGTAGTGTTAGTGAACTCTACTTAATTTCACAGTCTATTTCTTCAGGCTCTTTGTTCAGCCAATCAGTAACTGCTGTATGCCACCCACATGCCAGGTTCCCTTAGGAGTCAGCTCTTATCTGTTTTCAAGGGAGTTCTCAATCTTAGTTTGAATAAAACTCATCTAGTGATGAGGTTAGAGTTTTATCTTAGAATCCCACCTCCATTCCTATGACATGGTCTAATTCATTGAAGTCAACAAAAACTTTTCCCCTCTTCTAATCCACGTCTTTAGTAAGCTGATGGTGGATATAGACATCCCTTCTACATCATATTTCATTCAATAAATATAAACATGACTGAAGTATTGTGTCTTCAAGTTGTCAAAATCAGGAATCAATTGATCTGGTTAATTCAGTTGAAAAATCTGTTCAGCCAGTTGTCAATAAAAGTTCTCTATTCAGTCCAATTCTATGGCTACACACGGAGGTGGTCATGTGGGTAATGTTGTGTGAGGTCTTGCACAGAATGATTTTCATAGAAGTGGCCCACCAATTAACCAAAGCAGACCAAAATGCAGAGAACTCAGAATGCCCCCCAAAACTTGGAGAAAACAGCACAGGAATGAGGATAATTTTACAGTATCCAGGGGAAAGGCAAGATTCTTATATCTTGGAAGAGGGAACATGTTCTTCCCTACACTTCTAACAGTAAAAATTACATTTGTAAAAAACATATTTATATCCCTTTGTGTCACAACAGTGACATATCCTAAAAAGAAACCCACCTAGACTTTTTGGTGTACAATTAAACTTTAGTCTTTCTAACACAAATTTAATCTGAGATAAACACGAATAATAGGAATGAAAGTAGCAGCAAGATAAGAAGAATACAAACATCCCTTTTTCACCAATGTCCCTATAAATGAAAATCCCAAGCACTTCGTTGCTTTCGTTTTTGGCAATTGCAACAGAAGATTGCAGCTGGACTGACAGTGTGTATACCAGGCCTCGTCCCAATGTGTTTACAAATCGCCAAGTGATAGCAACCCCACAGCAGAAAAGATAGGGATTTCTTACAGAAATACTGGCCAACCTTTAAGAGCAGTGACATTTACTGATACTATATCCTGGGGAAAGAGAAATGAACTGGAAACTGTACATCAGGGTGATCATCAATGTCAACTGAGTCTGAATTTTTCTTCTCACCCTCCTCCAAATAATTTGACTTTCAAAAATTGCATCTGCTGCTTCCCTTTATAAGATACAACAATTATACAGGAACCAACTAGGATTCTACTTCTTTCTTTTTACTCCTAACCTCCTGAAAACGGCTTCATTTTGAGACAAATCTGGATATTTAACAGGACTAGTGTGAAAAAGATTACTGAGAAATCTCAATCACATAAGAGGGAAAGATAATCCCTTTTTGAGAACTGGATATAAATATTTTAGCAAATATTTCATTCCAGACTGGTTTCCTTACCACCTAGAACTCTCTTGGTCATTTCTCCCAGGCAGTCAGTGAATATGTATTGAAGAAATTCACCTTATTTTAATGTTTACCTGAGTGAATATAAATATTTCTTAACCAATTGACTTTCACACATTTTATTTATTTATTTTTTGCTTTTGCACATTTTCCTGTGTGGGATTAATATACCCCTGTAATTAGGAAAGGCTTATTGGAAATCGGAGTTAAAAATCAGACTGTTACAATTTGCACCATTCTGGAGCAGCCATTGGCAGCTTGGGGTCAAGGACATTGTGAGTTGACAGAGTGATTTCAAGGGGCCAGTGACTCCCTGTGTCCACTACACATCATCTGTGTACAGAATGAATGTCACAGGATGCCAGGGGTCACAACGGGGAGCTCACCCCAAAGATGTTGGGACTCTTTCCTAGAACATGGAATTTTCAGGCTTTAATACTGGGCTTTTGCCAGGTTCACTTGAGAATGAGGAGTCTGAGCCTCTCACTGGCAGAAAACAAACATCACCCTGTTACGCACACGTCCCTATTACTAAACAGTAAGAACATGATTTTTCATGGGTATGGGTTTTTGTCTCTTGGATACCTAGGGTCATGTCTATACATATGAGCTAGCTAAAACAAATACACCAACATCTGCTTAATCGCAAACAATAATTTCTCACAAGTATTGACAAATTCCATTGGTGGCTTTCAAAATCGTTGTTTGGTGAAAATTAACTGCTGTTTCATCCTCTTCTTTACAGGACGAATAAGGGCTGGACCTTTCTGTTTTCTATATGTGTTCACTGAATTCAGTTTCACCTATCTACATATACAGCATATAAAAGGTATGCTTAGCAGGCTGTGGTGGTGCACACCTGGAATGCCAGTGACTTGGGAGTCTGAAGCAGAAGAATTGCAAGTTCAAGGCCAGCCTCAGCAACTTAGTGAGACCCTGTCTCAAAATAAAAAAATAAAAAAAGGTTTGGGGAATTAGTTGAGTGCGAATGCATCCCTGGGTTCAATATTCAGGACCCAAAACAATAAACATAAAAATGAAAGTTATGCCCTAACAATAATCATTTTTATCAAAATATATTATTTGTATCTTTTTAAACATACATGACTACTAAATTATTACATAGCCACATGGTAAAATTCCCACTAACATTGGAAGATGACAGAAAAATACACTCAAGGTCTAGTCTCCTTTAATATCTTGGGCACTGTTAAGAAGTCAATGTCCAGTCCTCTAAATAATTATCAGTCAGCCCATCACACTAAAGTGGGCTTCCATCAATACTGAGGTTGTCTTGGCTTTGCCTCAGCTGACCCTGAGTGCACAAGGAAGAACAACCCGCGCACACCTAATGGCTACTTCCCTTCAAGCAGGCAACCAAGGGCGAGTGTGCTGAAGCACAGGTATCTGTCGCCAGACTCATTAAACTGGCTGCCTCCTCCCTCTCCCATGAGCTCCCCAGCTTTATTCTGCCCTTCCATTTCCTCATGCCCCGAGTTTGCTCAAAGCACCTTGCAGAGGTCCTGTACCCGCTCAGTACCCCACACTTCCTTCCTGGCCAGTCTGACCTTGCCAAGGTGCCACCGAAAGTTAAAAGAGGAATGTTTCCAAAATAAAACTCTCAATACCCCCAACCTATGCACACTCACACACACACACACACACACACACACACGCACACGCCACTGAGTTGCCACCAGTGTCAGTACCGTGCACAGATACCCCTCTGCTCACCTTTCCCAGCCCTTCCACGCTTTCTGCCCCACCGCCCAAGCCCTCTGGCTCTGTCCAAGGACGCCATGCTGTCTGCTTTCTGAGACCCGGTCGGCCGCTGCTTTCCCTCTCTCCTGCTTGGAAGCAGCAGCCTCCCATCAGGGCCCTGTTTGCCAGCCCTGTACTGTACTTCATTAGGCAGCTCTATTTAATGGTTTCAACAAAAGCCATCATTTTAGCCCAACTGCCTTGACTAAATTAAAATTTCCAATCTCTGTTTTAGTGTTCTGCAACTGATGTATACATAAGCAAAACTGGTCAACATCTGCCAGGGGGTTGGCCAAAAGTTCTGTAAAGATGTACTTCACATTTCTGAAGCATGTGCAAAGTAACAGCGTCCTTATCCTCCCGAGAGCTCTCATGGTTTTACTTCACCATTTGTTCAAACACACTTTAGCTGCGTATGAGCCATACAGTTGATTCTCCCCTTGGTTGCCGTTTTATCTGTAGTGTCATTTTGAGTAATTGGGGTATGGTAGCTGATCAACTTACAGGTTTCTCATTGGCAGAAAGGGACCGTATTGGCACCAAGAAAGAATATGATGGGTCCTCTCGGTGCATAAGCAAGTGTCCCTCTCTTGCACTTGGCTACCCAAGGCCATTAGGAAATAAGCTTAATAAAGCCACCAAGTATGTACGTCTTCCCTCTTCCTGGGCAGAGGGAGGCACCTATAGAAGAAACATTGCACACCAATGTGGAAAGATGGTCAATGTACATATTTAGTCAGTGATCTGTGAAAGTTTTTGAATTAGTTTTTAAAGCTTTGTTAAGACCAGAACGCACAGATGTTGAAAACAAGTTCAGATGTAGCGACAGATGGTATTTGATTATGAAGCAGACTGTTCATATAATACAAAGATGCTGCTTCTGCCATACACAAGTAACTGCAGAGAGTGCAGTAGAAATTTTGGAAGGCAGGCGGTTCGAGAGGGTCTTTGTGCAGCAATAACTTTCCCATTTTCCAGCAGTGCTAGAATTGGGATAATTTCCCCCTTTTCTTTTCAATCAGCTCCTCTTTCTGCTCTTCCATGCTCTACCTCCCCACCAGGCTCTTTTCCTGAAGCCTTGGAACCTCTCTCTCTCTTCAGGGAATCATCTTACCTCACCATTCCTTCTTTTACAACAGTGCCCGGATGGCCTAATTGGAGGCAGGCTGGGTCTAATATTAGGACTAAATAGGAAATGAGTGTAGAAGTTTCCATATTCGAAGGACAAAAGACTTCTCATTGTTTATGCTTTGCCATGAGAACTCAATATTTTCTTTTCTTTTCTTTTCTTTCTTTCTTTCTTTCTTTCCTTCTTTCTTTCTTTCTTTCTTTCTTTTTCTTTCTTTCTTTCTTTTTGAGGTGCTGGGGATTGAATCCAGGGCCTTGTGCATGCAGGTGCTCTGCCACTGAGCTGTACCTTCAGTGCCAAAGGACTCAATTATTAAACAGAATCTAGGATTATGGCTTCAGATATGCTGTCACACATGTGAGGCTGAGTTTGCTACCAGGATAGCATGACCATTGTTTAGACTCAGCTAACTCTTCTGTAAAATGGGGATAATGGTGCTCTGCTTCTTTCTCAGGTGGACCAAGATCATCTACGATGCTGAATTAGTAAGTGTCTTGAGAAATAGGAAGTGCTACTTGTGACTGTGACTGCCGTTGTTAAGTTTGGAAATGCTATTCTGAGGACGGGAGGGTATAGGTATCTTACATTGAAAGGAGAAATTGCCCTGCATCTTGGAAGTTCTCTACCAAAATCTCATTCTCAGAACAATGCTGTGGTATCAGAATTTATGCTCATTACATGACGTGAGGACAGCAGAACCCTGACTGGAGAGCTATGCCCATCAACAATTATTTTGTTTTTTTCATACTCAGAACTTTAGAGATCATGGTGCTATCAGATCCTGACCACGACCGTTCATTGGGGAAGGTTCTGGATGAAGTGCCAGGGAAGGAAACAAGCTTAGAAAACAACGGGGAATTCAACAGCCTCAGATTTAGCCTCCTTCAGAATCCACACTTGTCGGCTCAGATAAGTTACCAGCCTTGTTCCTGAAGCATTTGGGGGCTCCATTCCTTTTCTTTCTCAATACGTGTGAGTCCCCATGTGTATCATGGTGTTGGGGTGGGTGGAGGAGGATTGGGAGAGGAATCAGGGCAGGCTCATTCCTGCACAACTTACAAGCCCACTGCCTGCATTTGCAGTCCAAGTCTCTTGTTTTGAAGAGCTTACTATGTGCCAAATAATATTTAACAAACACAGATGAGCAGTAGAAGATGAGGGAAGGAACCAGCAAGCCAAAATATATTGGAGGAAATTTCAAGGGAATGTTGTCCATGACACAGCTCCAGTGGAGAAGGGATCAGGATGGAGACGGAAGGGGAAAGAAGATTTTCCAGGTGTCATCCTGGAGTGGCAGGCCAGCTGTGATGTGTTCCATGTTGCTCCTACAAATACCTTTTTCTCTTTTGCTAATTTCATGGTCTGCAGGCCAGGAGAACCAATCCAGTTTTATGAAAGGTCATGTTGATATGCTAAATAAAATTAAATACCTGTGGCTTATTTGACCAGTAAGAAGAGGGATTTTGATTTTCTCTTCAGTTTGCAAAAGTCTGTTAAAGCCCATTGTGTCTTTCTTGCAGACAGCCCTGTTGACATAATCTGCATGCCTCAATTCAAAATGAAAATGTGTGGCCCCTAATTCAAAAATTATTCAGAGTTTCAAGAGGGTGGCAGCAGAGCAGTAAAGCCGGTGAGAACCCTCTAAATCACAGGGTCCTATTTGATGGCACAGGCTGCATGCTCATAAAGCTTGCCCCTGGCACCAAGGGGATTGAAAATAAAATTTTCTGATCAGTTCCCATTCTGAATTTCTGCAGCACTTGGGAAATTTCTATGGTTTGAATGTCAACTTATTGAATTTGGAGACATGTCCAGGGTGAGGTGGAAAATAGATGGTAAAGACCAAAGATTCCTAGTAGAAAAAGGGGTGGAGTGGGCAGCAGGCTGGATGATTCAGAAGTCCTGGATTTACTCTCAAATCATAAATCAGATTTATGAACTTGCCTGTGACAGAGAGATCATCAGGTCCTGTTGCTTCAAGTGTTCCCAGGATTGAGGTGAGTCCAGGTTTGGAGAGATGGTACAGAGCACTGGCAAGTTGGTGCTTTTGGCCCAGGTGGTGTGTACTGCAGAGTGGTGGGAGATGGAGTGATTAATTGACCCACCAGTAAGGATTTGTAAGTCATCCCTGGTGCTGAGCACTGTAGTGACAATTAGAGAGACGCTGGTGCTTGGAACCAGGTGGATGTATCCCCTCTCTCTAAGGATATCCCTTTCCCCAGGCCCTAGAAGAATATTTAAGTGAAGGGACTCAAGTCCTTTCGAGGTGCAAAGACCATCCATGAATGTGCACTTGGGTAGGGATACCATCTCTGGTAGAGGCTATTTTAACCTATCAGAATTACAAATAGCCATGAACTTGATGATGTACAGAAATAATATCTGTCTGCTGATGAATCAGTGCCATTCTATCAGACAGCTCCATTAACTAGCAAGACACAGGTGCAAATGCAAAGCCAAAAGGTGGAAGAGGGGTCTGGTGCTGATTCAGACTCTTCTTTCTTCCTGGTCCTTTTTCTGACAGCTGCTTCTAATGAGCACCAGTCAGGCCTTTGCCCTCTCTCCCTCTACTTCCCCACCATGCCTACACAGATGGCCGCAATCCCTAAGGGAAGTACTGCAATCACCTTGGCTGGAACCACTTTCCCAAATGGGTCTGATTCCTAAGTGTATAACCTTTCTTTCTTTTTTCTTTCTTTCTTTCTTTCTTTCTTTCTTTCTTTCTTTCTTTCTTTCTTTCTTTCTTTCTTTCTTTCTTTCTTTCTTTCTTTCTTTCTTTCTTTCTTTCTTTCTTTCTTTCTTTCTTTCTTTCTTTCTTTTCTTTTCTTTTAAGGAAACTGTCCCCATTAAAGTTGGAGGACCTAGCTAACCCATGTCTCTATTCCTACCCTACAGAAACTATGGGACAATGAATTTGTGTTGCTTCAAACTACTACATTTTTGATAAGTTGTCGTGTTACCATAAAAATTAAGACATTGTAATATTTTAATATCCTATAGGTGTCTAAGGTGCACCTGGCTTTGTACTAGGATATAGACTCTTAATTCTCAGAGCAGCCTGGTGATGGGGGTATTCTGAAGCTTACATAAGAGATCATGAACCTGAGGTTCAGGTAACTTGTACATGAGCATAGATTAACAGATGGGATGAGGGATTTGAACCCAGATCTGTGTTAGTCTAGCACTCATGCCCACTAAGCATGAAGGCAGTTTTCTTCTATTGTGATTCTTCCTCTTCCTTCCCAGGCTTTATCTAGTTTATTGCATTTCTGATTTTGTAGCATACCAAGATCTGGCTCTGTTCTTGAATTTCCCCTTTACTGTTCTCATTTTTTGAAAAATGTTTGTTAACCCTAGACGATAACACGTACGAACCACTGGGTACAGAGCCCTCCCTTGAAGACACAACCCATGCTATGCCTTGGGTGGCAGTCCCCTCAGCAGTCACCTTTTCTGCTTCCTGGGCTAAGGTTCCCTGAGTTGGAGCATGTTAGGCCCAAGCTTCTGCATGAGGGCAACTGCATCAAGTGCCCAGGTCACTCTACTGGACGCTGCCATCGACATTGTAGTACGTATTATTTTTCTAAGGCTTTGTAACACATTAGCACAAATTTAGTGTCTTGAAGCAATTCAAATTTATTATCTCAGCATCTTCATAGGGAGAAGTCTGGGTCCTCTGCTCAGGGTCCCATGAGGCTGAAGTCAGGTTGTCAGTCAGGACTATGATCTCACATAAGGACTGGGGGTTTTGGCCAGGTTCTCCTATTGTTGGCATAATTCAGTTCTTTGTGGCCATATGACTAACGTCCCTGATTTTTTGCTAGCTGGTGATGAAGGTCCACTTTCGGGAACACTTAGTGGATATTATTTGGTCCTTAGCATGTGGCCTCATCCATAGACAGTTTACAGTACGATTGCTTTTTCAAGGCCAGCAGGAGATGCTTTTAAGAGTTTATATAATCCAGACCAGGCACACTCAGGATAATCTCTTATTCTATTGACTCAAAGTCAGCTGTTTAGGGACCTTAATTAGATTGGCAAAATACCTTTGTCCTTGCCATATAATGTAATCTAGCCATGGGAGTTATCTTTTATCACACCTACAGGTTCTGCCCATATTCAAAGTATGGGGACTACATAAGACACATACATCAATGAATGGGAAACCTAAGGGGTGCTCCAGTACTGGTGACCACACAGAATTGAAGAGCGTACAGTTTTCTCTGAAGACTAGAGGACTTTGAGACATTAGCATGCAGCTAAGCATTAACATGTCACCCTTAAAAATGCTAGAGATCTTCCATGAGGGTGATGGCTGCTGCATGCATGGTCCTCCAAGGCCGAAATGTAAGGCTATGCCTTGGGGCCCCCTAGTCCCAGGATATTTAAGAATTTCAGTTTGCACCTCCCACAGTTTATTGTTATCCATTTCCCTCTGTGCATTTTATTCCCTGCATTTGTACTAGGATTTAACTCATTATTGGCTGGATCCTATTTTAAGCACTCACATGGACTTTTGATTTAAACATTAATTCTGTAAGGTTGATAGTATTATTATTATTAATAATATTAAATATTATTATTTAGAGACTGTGAAAGAAGTTAGGAAAGTTACCCAAGATGGAACAGCATTCAAATTCAGAAGGTCTGATGACAGGGCCACTGATTTCTTCCGCCCACATGAAAACAGTGCAGCGGAATAATAACACAGGCTCAGGAATAACACAGAGAAAGGCATGAAACATTTTGTTTGGAAAAGATTCAGGGGATGTGGTACAAAAATTAAATTTTAAAAATTGAATCAAAGTGCTCTAGGAAGTACATTAAAAACATCAACTAGTATGGTGGCTTCTATGAAAAGCAACAATATCTCCTCCACTGTAGAGGCAACCACTTTTGCTGTACAATTTTAGTTAAGTTGTTGGGTATTTCTGTAAGAGTCAGATGTTATTTGTTGACTTCCTGCTTTAAGAGTGGGAATTTAACTCATTTAGGTTTGATCCTCAATTCTTTACCAACCTCCTCCTTCATATTTTTGATAATTTCATGGCCATTTTTAGTACATTATTCCAGAAATATTTCTGGAGTACTTGAATATTTCTTGAATGGATGAGACATTGTTTTAAGTCCTAGGGATGCATCAGTCACCAAAAAAGATGGAGTTTCTGCCATCCTGGGGCTTAAGCTCTCATGGAGGAGGATAATATATGAACAAGTTGATTTATAATATGACAGGTGATGAGAAGTGCTGAGAAAGAAAATAACACAGCGCTGTGGGGTGAGAGTGTTATGATAAGAGGTGGGGGCAGCTGGCAACTTTTACTTTAAATGGGACAGTCGAGGAATGTCTCCAAAGTAAGGTGACATTTGATCAGAGACAAGAAGGAGGTGGGTCATGGGATCATGGATGGCTGAACATCCCAGAAAGCAGGACTAGCAAGTTCAAAGACCCAAAAGCTGAACTGTTCTCTGTGTGTTAGAACTACAACAAGGCGACTTGGATGGCTAAACCAGAGTGAGGAAGAGAATGATTGGAAGAAGATGAAGTCAGAGAGGTTCTGGGACCAGTTATAGAGAGCCTTGAGGCCATGGGAAATAATTTAGCTTTTACCCCCAAACCGTAGGTTTTGAAATGAGTGTGGGAGCAGAGAATGATTTTACATTTTAAAATGGATCTGGGTTAGTCACCTTTCTGTCACTGTGACTAAACACCTGAAATAAGCAACTCATAAGGAGTAAAAATTAATTTTGGATCTGCTGCTTTAGGGCCAAGAACATCATGGTGGGGAGCATGTGGTCGAGCAAAGCTGTTCACTTCATGGTGACTGGGAAGCAAAAGAGGCTGTGGGGCTGGTGTCCTAACTTCCCTTTCAAGACACTCCCAAAGACCCAATTTCCCCTCACTAAGCCCCACTTCCTTTAAACGTTCCACCGGGTCCCCAAAGCACGGGCCTTCAACGCATGAGACTTTGGGGAACATTCAAGATCCAAACCATAACAGGATTAATCTAGTTGCTGTGTTGAGAAAACTCTTCAGGATAAAGCAATGGAAGAAGCAGGAAGATCAGGTGAGAAATAATATGGCTTAGGACAGGGATGCATAATGAGGTGAAAAGTTCTGTTTTCTCGATATACTTTTTTTTAATGTTAGAGCCTACAAGATTTGCTGACGAGTCAGATGTGGGAAATGAAGAAGAAAAAAAAATCAAAGACCTGTCCAATGCTTTTGTCCCTGGCAGCTTGGATAGAATCAAGTTTACTGAGTCTGTAAGACTGTGCTCCATGGGCTTGGCTAAGTAGAGAAATTGGAAGTTCAGTTTTGGGAATGTTAAACTTGAAATGTTTAGTAGATATCCAAGTGGAATTGTTGAATAGACAGTTGGATAGAAGAGTCTGGGAATTCATCCAGCTGGAGCTACATATGGGAGTTGTCAGTGTATAGATGATATTTCAAGCCATGGTACTTAGATGGCTTAGGGGTTGGACATAATGGAGAGAGATCTGATAATAGTTCTAGGGTGCTTCTAATTCTTCTACTGGTTACCTTTGCCACTTTAAATACCACCTTTAAATCTCTAGTTCTAGTTCTGTCCCTTTGAACTGTGTCTTTTGATTCCTCCAATGAGGGTAGGAATACCTTTATTTCTCTTTACCTCTACCTCCTAACTTTAGCCAACCATACTGTTTTAGTCAGATTTTTCACTGCTATGACTAACAGACCTAACACGAACAATTTTATGAGGAAAAATTCATTTGGGGGCTCATGGTTTCAGAGGTCTCAGTCCATAGACAGCCAGCTCCATTCCTCCGGGCTCAAGGTAAGGCTGAACAACATGGCAGAAGAATGTGGTGGCAGGAAGTGGCTCACATGATGATCAGATAGCAGAGAGAGACTCCACTCGCCAGATACAAAATATATACCCCAAAGGCATGCCTTCAGTTACCAGTTAATTTCATGGGGATTAATTCACTGATTGGGTTAAGGCTTTCATAACCCAATCATTTCACCTCTGAATGTGCTTTCCTGGTCTTGCACATGAACTTTTGGGGACATCTCACATCCATACCAGAACACATATCTCTACTTCATGGTTGTTAAAATGAATGATAGTTACATTCTTCTAACCATCTTTTAGTCCTCTCTGTTAGATCCATATGTTGATTCTCAGTGGTAACAGGACAGGAAAAGGCATTTATATTATTATACTTTATGAATTTGGGTTACTGCTAAGCCAGGCAGTGGAAGGTACATTTCCTTCTTTACTGGTTCAGCATCATTCATTAAGTAGTTCTTTTCTGCCTGCTGTCTCTCAGGAACTGTTTTAAATGTTAGCACACAAATTGCCTGACATCACCATGTTTACCTTTTTATATGAACCCCATACCACTTGAGATATAATGTTTTAAAGTTAATATCAAAAGAACTTTTTTCTAAAATTAAAAAACATATATCTCTTATTAGCCTACTTTCCAGATATTAGAATCACGACACCAGCTTTCTTTTGGTTACTGTTTGCATTGTGTTTATATACACATATTTTTTTCTAAAATAGATAATCTTTCATGCTTTATCAATTGTTATAAATAATGTTACATATTGGTTTTCTTTAATTTAACTTTCTTATATTTTTGTTTTTATTTTATTTTTATTTTTATTTTTTTGTACTGGGAATCGAACCCAGGTGCACTTAACCACTGAGCCACATACCCATACCCTTTTTATATTTTATTTAGAGACAGGGTCTCACTGAGTTGCTTAGGACCTGGCTAAGTTGCTGAGACTGGCTTTGAACTTGAAATCTTCCTGTCTCAGCCTCCTGAGCCATTGGGATTACAGGTGTGTGCCATGGGGCCCAGCTGTTTTGCTTATTTTTTTTTTTTTTTAAATTTCTGGAGTTTTGCTTACTTTTTTTTTAATGGTGAGAAGAAATACACATTTCTTATCATTCCACAGATATTTCCAGTTTTTTACTCACAATATAAAGAATCTTTTTAATTTTTCTGAAAACATCTCTCTTAGAACTATTGAGTTTCCACTCTAATTTGAACTACATCAATCTAAGCCAGCTACACAGCTGCTGACTTGTCTTCTATATAATTCATAGTTTTTTTTATTTTTCATTTACTCCACATCTTCTTCTCTCTTGATTTTGACCTGCACTTTATTGGAATACATCTCAGGTGGATTTTTTCAGAAAGAGTATATGGAAAATGAACTTTGAATCAGTGCATAATGAAGTCTCATACTTGATAAGGTATTGATCTTATATTCTAGGTTGTTATATTCAACCTCCAAATAGTATTTTAAGGAATTAAAAAGAATATAAGCAACAAATAAGAAAAGAAAATCATTCAGGCCAAGGGATTATTTATGCAAATGTACTAAGCCATGAGATGGCATATGAATTGGGAAGCACAAGAAATTCAAACTACTGTAGGACATAAAGAGCAAGGATTAGAAGGAATGGGGAGGGGGGAAGAATTAGAAAGAAGGGGAAATAAAGCCGAAAGAAAAAGTAGCATTATATCCTAAGCAGTCTTTTCTTTTCTTTTTTTATTGTAAACAAATGGGATACATTTTGATTCTCTGTACATGGAGTAATGGCATACCATTCGTGTAATCATAAATTTACATAGGGCAATGTTGTTGATTCATTCTGCCATTTTTCCCCCTTCCCCCCCCCACCCCTCTTTTCCCTCTATACAGTCCTTCCTTCCTCCATTCTTGCCCCACTCCCTAACCCTAACCCTAACGCTAACCCCTCCCACCCTCCATTATATGTCATCATCCCTAAGCAGTCCTTTCTGTTATGTTATTGGTCCTGATTATAATATGGGGTGAAAGGGAACTCTCAAATGAATCTTAATCTGGGAAATATTAAGGCCAGAGATGTGATACAGAAACATTAGTGGCTTGTAGTAGTATGTGGAGGAGGATGGTTACAAGATTGGAGGAAAAGGGGTCACATCCAGAGGAGTAACTCACTATGATAAGACTGTAGAATAGGGACAGATCAGGAGGGGTGTTAAAAGCCATGTTTGGACTTCATTCTGAAGCAACAATAAAAACTCCAGATTCTGAATAGCAGGATAAATACTTTAGAAAAATCACTTGGGATACATTGCAAGAGAATGACTGGACATGGGGGTGGAAAGACTGGAGGTAGGAAAGCCAATCACAGTGTTATTTGTTGTTGTTGTTGTAGGACCCAAGATAAGAAGAGATGGTGCCTTGAACGGACTTGGTGGCTGGAGAGAGGGAAGTGGGTTTGAGTGGTATAAGGAAGGTTAATTGAAAGTCAAATACTGATTGATTAGATGTGAGGACTGAGAAGAAAAAGGCAGATGACTTATGGGTTCTCAGTTTGGGCCAGAAGATGGATGGATGACACAATTCTCTTAGGAGAAGGCATTTTGGGGGAATGATGAAACACGTCTTTCTTTGGGGATGAAGTACATCTTGGGTGTGGACCTTGTGGGTCTCTTTCCTTTTCCCTTTTTCCTTTTATCTGCTGGGACCCACCATTTTTTCTCCTCCAATGCCCTAGAGCATACTCCCTGTCACTCCATCCTCTGCTATTGCCAGGGCAACAGTCTTCTTTCAAGCTCTCAAAACATCTCCACTTTCTTCAAACACAGGGCCTTTGCACTTGCTATAACCTGGGTCTAAAACTGTTTTCCCTCCTCTTTGGTGATGTGACACTTTCTCATTCTGTAGAGTTCAGTACCAGTGACTTTCTCAGAGACACCCATCTGACCCTGTGCCAGCTCCAGGGTTGCCTGCTCTTTTCTTCCTATTCCATTCTTTTACCAGTGAGGAACTTTTTAGTCTATGTCAGTCATTTATTTTTGTGGATAATTGTCTTGTACACTAGAGTAAAGCCTTCATGAAGGTAAGAACTGTGTTTATTTCACTCACCACTCTTTCTGCAGAGCCTAGAACAAATGTTTATTGAAGGAATGAATGAGAAGAACGTCCTGCAGCTTAGCTGTGGCTGTCACCACAGAGGATCTTTGCTCCCAGGGTAAAATGACTCTTCTCAGACAGTTCTCAACAGCTGTTCGAGAAGTTACATGGCTAATTCCCCGACAGCAATTTATCACAGGCTGTGCTGAAGCCACTATGCATAGTTCAGGCAAAACTGTAACTTCAAGGCCTCAAGGAGGGACAGCTTGAAGTTCTGAGCTGGGAAACCACCCCTTTTGCCAGGTCTCTACAGGGAAGCTACCAGCAGGGGGCTTGCAGTTTTACCTGGTAGACAATAGGGACACATGCAACTGAGGGGCGCCCCTTCTGGAGTATTTGCCACTTTGCAGAACATGAACTTCTTGACTGTATACCCGGGCCTGTCTATGATTTACCCCTGGACCCAGTTGAGTGCTGAGTTTATAAAATGAGCTCACTATGTATGTGTTAAGTAAACAAATGAATACATTAAAATGGTGCAACTGATCTGTTATCTAGATATCTCCCAACCTCCCTATTTATCTATCTCTATTTGTAAGTCTATCTTTGGTTCAAATCAGTCCAGAACTTTCAGAAGCAAGAAGCAGGACATTTCCTTCAATGAAGAGCTCCAGCCCTTATCCACCATTTCTACTATGCATACATTGTCCATTATCTGCAGTGGTGGGTGGGGGACTCTCTCCCTTGAGGTTGGTTAAGAACCCCAGGGCTTAGTAAAATGGAGAATGGGCCTTGAATCCCTAGTCGAACACATTTCTGTTCCCAGTGCTTCTCGTCGATGATAAGGCTATTAAAGGCAGGTGGCTTGGGTGGGTCATCTTTTCCCTGCACAAGCTCAGCTGCAGACACCTTGGCTTCTGCCTTCAGTGCTGTATGTTTAGCTCTCAGTCCACCAAAGCATCATGGATTGGTTCCCCTCCTTCTTCTGCCTCAGGGAAGCAGCCTTTGGTCTCCTCCTTGCCCAAACCTTCAGTTCCCATCCCTTCCTATCACGTGGACATGGGGCTGATCTACATCTCACCTTTCCCTTGCAGGTACAGAAGCCTCTGTGCTCTCCTTCTCTGTTGCCAACCCACTGGTGAAAGGCCTGGCAAATCTCCTGAAATAAGTGAGACCGATTCAAGGCTGTCCTTGAAGAGAAAGGAAGAATAGTCTCCTTTTCCTCCTCCTCTGCTCTCTCCTTCATTTCTTTTTAACACTAGTATACAACAAGGCATCAATTATGTGCACAATTACTCAATCTGTTAGGTATATGCATAAATACAAAGTCATGTGATTTACTGTATTTCATGAAGTCCAGGCTGCATCAGCAGTAAGGCATGCCATCATTTTATCTCCTACTAAGAAGAAAAAAATGCTATCTTTTGCAAGTATTAAACACTGTGGATTGCATGTTGCATAACAATTTCAAAATTGTTCATAAGTGGGAAAAGAAGAGATTTTTTTTAGGATCAACTAAATCATACTGCATTATTCTGCTCCTAACTGATTTTAATGGTTGGACTCTTCATTGATATTACAAGTATCTAGTTCATTGTAAAAATCATTCTATAGTATTCCAAATAAGGAGATGAAATAGTTTATTTGATCATTTTATCTACAGATAGATATTATTTTTGCATTTGAAAATAATGCTTTAATAAAGATTCTTGTGAATTTTACAAATATTCTCAATTCCCAGTAGTGGATTTACTACACCATATTAAATTTTGATCCTTACAATCAATTTGTTCCATTAAGGTATCTATTTGTAATCCTGCAATAGTACCTAAAAGTGTCCATTTCCCCAGGCCCTTATCCAATTTGGATAATATCTTCCATTTTTTTTAAATCTAGTTTACAAAACATGGTATGTTGTAATTTGTACTTCTCTGATTGCCATTGAAGGTAGGCATATTTTCTAATATTCCTTCGTCGTTTTATTTCTTCTCTGGTACTTTGGTTTACCCATGCCCTTTGCACCTTTACCCTCAAGTTGTTCAATTTTTATTGATTTACAGTTTTTTTTTTTTTTTTAATGTAGTAAGGCTAATAGTCTCTATGTATTTAGTACTCATTTTCTCCCTATTTACATGCTTTGTTTTTATTGTTACTGAAAGGTAACCTTTTTGATTTCACTTCTTTGTGACTTCTGGATTTTCTGTTGCTTAAAATGTCTTCCAGGCTATGAGACTATAAAGTTAGTTCTTCAGAATATTCTTTGTGTGTGTTATATGCATGCGTGTGTGTGCGTATGTATGTGTGTCTGTCTGAACATGTAGTTTCAACATTTTGTCAAGAATTTATTTTCTTGTGGAAAGACTTATGTTTTCCTCTGAAAGTATTTTTTCCTTCCTTCCTTCCTTCCCCCCTCCCTCCCTCCCTCCCTCCCTCCCTTCCTCCCTTCCTCCCTTCCTCCCTTCCTCCTTTCCTCCCTTCCTTCCTTCCTTTCTTTTTGGTACTGGGGATTGACCCAGGGGTGCTTTACCACTGAGCTACCACTGACCTCTCCATTATATATTAGCTACCACTGACCTCTCCATTATATATTTTGAGATAGTCTCCCTATAAGATGCTTAGGGGCTCACTAAATTGCTGACTCTGGCCTTAAACTTGCAAT
Source organism: Sciurus vulgaris (assembly GCF_902686455.1). Lineage (NCBI taxonomy): Eukaryota > Metazoa > Chordata > Mammalia > Rodentia > Sciuridae > Sciurus > Sciurus vulgaris. The sequence goes on from NC_136473.1 coordinate 70,634,574, forward strand.
CCCCTTGCCTCAGCCTCCTGTGTTGGTGGGATTACAAGTATGTACCACCAAGCCCAGCTTCCTCTTGTATTTAAAGCAATCTTTATTATAGACTAAATTTCTGTTCACCTGTATCTCCTCCTGAATTTTCAAGTCTACTTCCTTTGATACATTTTTTCAATCCAGGTATTAATATCAAAGTATTTAATTACTGTGAATTTATATTTTTTTATTTTTTGGGTCAAATCATAGGAAAAATTAGATCAAAATATACATTAATTCTCCAAATATTCATTGAGCCTCTATGTGCCAGGCTCATTATAAATACTTGAGCATATCTCATAACCTTTCTGAACCTTAATTTTAATAGTTTATTAATTGATTCCCTTTCCCCAGTATTTTCTTAACTTTTATTTTTTAAAGCATTTTTTACATAAACTTTAAAATAGTTTAAGTTCCAAAAACAGTCCTTAGAAATTAATGCAAAAAATTTACTCTATAAATTAATTTTCAGATAAAAGTTATTGAATAAATTAGAAAAATAAACACATTTATTATTTTGAATCTTCCCATTCAAAACATTACCTTACTTTGATGTGTCCTAGTTTCCTTTTTTAAATAATGAGAATAATAATTTTGAATGCCTTATAACATTTCCAAGGAAAACTAAAGAAATTATGTATGTAAAACTCTTTGACAATTCCTGGCACATTAAAAGAACATAATAAATGCCAGTTGCTATCACATTATTACTGTTATTATTCTTCCCTATATTTTTAGGTTTTCTTTACTCCTTTACAGCCCAGCTTTAAAACTTTATTTCTAATACTTTGTAGGTTTGATTACTATTTCATTTCTATTGTATGTTCTAATTGCTTATTGCTAACACATAGAAAAAAAATGGATTGAAATAGACATTAATTATTTGAATATTTATTGAGTAGCCTAGATAATCTTTTCCCATTTCTTCTTCTGGTCCAGTTCTGATAGAACTGAGAAGTACCAAGAGCAGACAAACAGAGTCCAGATAGAAGGGGTTCATATGCCATTTCCTTGAAAGTTTGGAGTGTTTGATTTCCAAAATCAAACATAAAGACACTTGCAGCGCTGTATTGCTCAAGCTAATTTTCCCTGTGACCAGTTGGGATACCCTGGAGAATTTCCTGTATTGAATATGAGAGCAATCATTGCCACCAGAATCTTTTAATACAGGCTGATGTAAAATATGCCTTTGACTATCTACTTTGTAAATGCCCATTTTTTTTAAGATTAGGAAACAGGTTGTTTTGAGACACCTGAGAAAACTCTGGATGCCTAAGAAGAAGATACAACTTGGTGGATTTCAACCATCCCCATGATGCACAAGAGAGTTACTAGAGGTTTTGGATGTAATTCCTCAAACAAGAGGTGTCAGAAGGTACAACTCTAGGCAGCCTGCTGAGTCTAAAAGAACATCATCACCCTTCAACAAATTATCCAGGAGATTTATCAGTTCACTGAATAACTGAGTCACATCATTAATATCAAAAAGAAGAATATGATGAACTCTATGATTATTAGACTTTTAAAAATCTATTTATAAGTCAGCATTTTTTCAAGTGTCAGAGGAGCTCAGATGGTTCATATTCAGCTCGTTTAAAAGCGAGTCTTATTATCCTGAACATTGTTGAAACTTTTCTTTCCTCTGATCATTCTTATGAGGACGGCATCCCTCAAGTGTTACTGGCCTGGTTCCACTATGTCAAATGTATGCAGCAGAGAAAGGGGATACACCAGCAGCTGGAGTGGCTGAGCGGAAGGAAGGAGACTAAAACATATTAATCCCATTTTAAGCAACAGGCACTGTGTTGAATGCTTTCAGATACAATACCACATTTATCCTCATAACAGTCTTGCAAGGAGAACGTTGCTATGATTAGGTTCACATGTGAAGAAACTGAGGCTCGGGGAAATAAAGATTTGAAACAGGGTCTGTTTAACTCCAAAGTCCACGATTCAAAAATGCCAGCTCATTTAGAATTCCAGCTAGAACTACCAGAGATCTTAGGCCGGGTCTCCAGGAATCCTTAAGACAAGACCTCAATAATGTGGAGGTCGAAGATAAGTCTCAATAAACTGGACTTATCCATGAAGAAAGAAGCTTCTTCATTGGCAAAATACTCCATCAAGAGCTTACTTGATGGGCAAGTGAAAATCTTTCCAAGACAATGAAGACCTACCATCTCAATGGGGAGGCTGTTCTCTTGCTCTTTCGGTTCAAAAATCGACTTCCTGGAACCAGGTCAGGCTCTCACAGTACTTTCCATCCTCTACTCTTGCTCAGTGAGTTGAGATCAGATGAACAGGACTGAGGAAGCTGTAGGCAGACAGAATTAGCAATAATTCTTTCCCACATTACTGCACTCCATTCTTCTAACATACCTCAAGTGCATGCCCTCGGCCAAAACAGATCTGGCAAGAGGAAGATTAACAATGATGACAAAAATAGTCCCTGACTTGATAAAACAAATATCAACTGGGTCAGGGGACAAGAACTGCCCATAACTAACCTTGGGATCTAATATGTTCTTCATTAGCACAGTATTGCACCATCTTAAGTATTTCACCTCACGCTAACTCTGAAGTTAGACCTTAAGCCACTGCCCTTGAACTTAGTCAATATTTGCAAACTGTGGGGGAAAAAAAGAGGATATAGATCTGCATGAGGGGTAAATGGAAGAGATTCTAGAATAACTTCTCTGGCTTTCTGTAAGCTCACAATTTCCAATTTGTCGATCTTTCAGAACCAGACTTTGAAAACTTTAGTTCCTCAGGCAGATGTTTTCTGTGACATTGTGTGCACTGTGTGGGGGGGGGGGGGGTGGAGAGGGGGGTAACTTTTCATCTAATAAAATGTGGCTTTGTCTTGGTCTGAGCTCCCTAATTTCCTCTCAAGATAAGGATGAGCTCATTGAACCTATCTGGTCTCTAGATCAGTAAACACTCTGCATGGGGCAAATTCCAGCCCCAAACCCCTGGGCTCCTGCACTTCGGGAGCCCATTGATTTTCTCCTTCCTGAGGCTTCAGGGTGAGAGGTCAGGGCAGGTGGTGGCGTGGGTGGTCAGATTTCCTCTGTCTTCCAGCTCTGCTTAATTCTCAGATGTGGGAGAATTAAGTCTCACTGTGCCCAGAGCAGGTTTCTGTAGCCGAGTGTGCCTTCTTCACTGCCTCCTGCCATTATTCTATTTGGCCATCTACCCAAACTTTTGCCATGACTTTGTACCATCTTTTATTGTTGTTGTTATTATTAATATTGTGGTGCTGGGGATCGAACCCAGGGCCTTCTGAATGCTTAGACAAGTTAGAATGATCTACCACCGAGCTATACCTCCAACCCCTGTACCATCTGTTTTGCAAGGAAGTTTCTTTTCTGATCCCTTAGCCTTGAACTCTGGTCTTACCTAAGTAAAAAGTTTCCCCATTCCACTTCCCTTCTCCCATACTGGTGGTAGGAACTGCAGATCCATTATCCCACTGATGAGAGCAAAGTTCAGCATTTGGAGGTGTGTGTGTGTTGGACGCCCTCCCTCCATCTACAACACACAGCTTGCTCTTTTGAAAGCAGGAGTCATACATAGCTCACTCCTGCTTATGGACTCTGCCTCCCTTCTTTACCAGGAGCCCTGTGAGGGTTGATTTGGAATGTGACCATGAGAAAAGTTAAAAGGAATAAGGCACCAATGGTAGCATTTTAAATGCCAGGGAATACCATATGTGGGCAGCCAGGTCGCCCACTTATCAAGGCTACAATAACTCTTCCTCTCTGACTTCCTCTTCCTCCTACCTTTTATTGAGCACAAGCTATACCAGGCACACACCCTCCCCTCCCCTCTCCCAGCCTATCTTATTTTTTCCTCAATTCAGGGAGGAAGTGTTATGTCATGAAAGAACAAACTATGACTTGAAAGGACTTTAAAACTAACAAATCATGGACTAAGCTTCAGATGCAGGTTGCTTGGAGTTTGTAGCCCAGGCCAGTGATGGTGCTGCTGCACCTTCTTGTCTTCTGGGGTACAGTCCCTGACTGCTGCCGAGGAGAGCTGGTCGTGCAGATGGGGAGGTCCTTCTTTTCTCTCTGAAGGGTAAGGACACATTTCCCCCGTGCCTTTGCTCTTTTGTGTCTTAACGTGCTTCCCACAAACAAAAATGGTATTTGTTTCCTGAAAAAAAATGCAAGCACTACAGAAATGTATAAAATAAATGCAAAAATTGCCCCTTACTTTTATGTTTCTTTGCTGACTTCTATTCCTCAGAAATAACATTTTTTTATGGAGGCATGTATTTACCACATATCGTATACATGCGCCTGTGTGTGTGTGTGTGTGTGTGTGTGTTCAGAAGTATGCATGCACGTGCTGGGTAGATACAAAGATATTTGAATTTTAAAAAGAATTCCATAAAAATGGATCCAATCCATGTTATATGGAAATATTCCTGTATTTACTTTTAAAATTCAACAACATATCATGGATAACTTTCCATTTCACTGTATATTTCAATGTCACACTTTTAGTGGGTAAATAATATTCCATAGGTCATAAAATCAAAATATAAATATTACCACTAAAAGTAGAAATAAAACCTTTTCAAAAAAGGTAGTTACAATTGTTGTGTGGCTGAGGTGACATAAGAGAGAAGTGGTCCTTCTTGGGATCAGTTCTAGCCAAGTGAAGTCACCCAGTTTGTTGTAACGATTCATCTAGTGATGACTTTTGGTCTACTTGGGATTTTCCATTATTTCATATCCCTGAACATGCCTTGTGAAATTTAGACATATTAACTGAGGCCCTCCATGCTTCAAACCCCAGTTGTCTGTGACTCTTCCCCATTCAGCCAGGGTCAAGCACTGGTTCTAGAAGGGACTTCACAAAGGAAGTACAGAGACAAAGCATCAAGGTTTTGACTTTTGAATTTCTAAATAGGGTCTTAAAACTCAGTGTTGAGACACCAGTCTTGAAAGTCAAGGCTTTTAATTTGCCAGACCTAACTTTTTTTTTTTTAAACAGTGTGATAGAAAAGAGTGTTTTTAGTTTCAAAAGCTCAAACACCAAAGAATCAAAGCATATAGCTTCATCTACAACAAAGAGCAAAGATAACACGTGAGGATCCAGCCCTGCTCACCCTCACTGGCTGGAAGAGGTCTCCCTGGGCTATGGGACAAAATGGCAAAGAGGTATGTAACTAGACCCTATCCCTGTGAAGTGTCCCTTGTATCTTGGGCTAAGCTTGGAGCTTGAGTGGAGATGACAGGAGAGCCAGGTTCATTGGGATCTTGAAGAAAGAATTCACTTCTGTGTTCTCTCTGGCACCCAGGATGTAGTAGCCATGCAGAAATGACTGGGGCCAGCCAATATGGCATGACGACAATAGGGTACCAACAGCTCTGTGAGCACCAGTAATTGAGGCCTCCACCACAAAGTGAGTTGAGAAAAGGTCAGACTTTCCTGAGTTCAGATCACTGCAAGGAATAGCATGCGAAAGGAGGTGAGTCACTGAGGATCTGGGGACACCTCAGTGGAACAGGGCATGGAGTTCTCAGACCAGCAGTACAGCCCTGGCCATGTTCACGGACGTGGTCCTCTGATGACAACTTGGAATCCGATGACTCATGAGTCCTCTGCTCAAGGACCAGAGAGTACAGCATGGTCGGGACATCATAACCAGAGGCCTCCCCCAAGGACACCACACACTGGGAACCGAGAGCCCATGGGAAGAGAATAGAGCAGAAAGGGATGGAATCTCTTCTAAAACAGAGGAGCAGGCCTGGAAGTGCCTAGATTGCTTTCTGCCATCAGAGCAGATATAAGCTAGAGATATAAATTAAGTTGGATTGTAGGGGGGAAGAGTCACTGGGTTTAACTGAAATGAAGATGTGCCTTTGTCATTCCTATTGTCCCATGTTTGCAAATATTTCGACAAGATTGATACCTAGATGTGGAGTTGGGGAGGCAAAGACATGCACCTTTAAAAATGTTACGGGTGTTGCCAAGTTTCTCTCCAAAACGGTGGGACTGCTTGTTATCAGGTCTGTTGGACAGAAACTTCTGTCGTGTTCCTTGTCAAGCTCTGAATGATACAACTGTTTACAAATTTTTGCCAACCTGAAAGGGAAACAAAAGTCTTAAGAAATCTTCTGACCACTGTCCAATGCTGCAAGCTGCAAGCTTCAGTCTTAAATCCACTCGGAATTTTCTTTCTCTTCCGGAGCCCAAAATAGCTGAAAATTAAGACTGAATTAAAATTAAAGCTATTAAAATTAAAATGTTGAAAATAAGCAAATACATTTCATTTATGTTTTCTGCCACAGAATCTTGTTACCTATAATGGCAACTTGCATAAGCTTGATAGAATTGCCTAGGGTCAGTCCTGCCTAAGCCAAACTTTGCAGTTTGGTGGTTTGTCCTTTCCTCTTAGAATATAAAGAAATAGGTTTTAATTTTTATGTCAATATTCCAGAAAATGAAAATGTCATGATTCCTTTTTGTAGAATAATAACCTACCACTAATTGCTATCCTACATTTCTTTCTTCTTTGTTTAGTTATGGAAGGAAAGCCTTAAAGCTGTACTGGATGAATCTGGCTTTCCCCAGAGACTGAGTTCTAAGGAGACATATTAAAATGAGACACGGTCTCTGAGTTAGGCAACCTGGCAAACGGAAGTCGCTGAAAGAGCAAAGGCTACTTGGCCCTTTGACACAGAAAAACTCAGGAGGGGGTACCACAGAGTGTTTGAAGTAGCTGACAGCATCAATATGAAATATTTGTCTTCATTCTCATTTGAAGGTAGAAAAAGCAAATAAAATTTATCAAGAACTTTCTCCTGCTTTTCATGTAGGAATAAGTCCAGTGCTTCCCCCCGTCAGTCTGAACCTGCTCATTTGCAGTATAGTATTATTTTACTATTGCATGGACTGTCCCAAAATAAAATTATAAATATTAATAATTTTATTATAGAATGTGTATTTTATATCAAAATAAAATATATTTATTTTATATTTAAAAGTAAATATTGGATTTGCTCAATTTTTTTTGTTTTTATACTTATAAATATGAGTTTTATAAATGAAAAATCAAAATACATATATATTTATGTATTACAATACATATCTACTTATACAACATGACTTCTTTTGAATATATGATTGAATTCACCCAGAAAACTATAAAATCCAGGCACCTTTGGGGAAAGAGAAAAGTTTTGTTCATTTGTTTTTTGGATTGTTTTTCCAATTTCGCCTGTAGCATTGGTTTCTTGTACATTTTTAATTACTCCTTTTTGCTTAGAAATTCATACACTTTGTCAAGATGTTTCATAAGTAACCCTAGTATTAACTATATTAAATCTTGGATTTTGAGTGGAGCAAAAAATATAAGTAATACTCATTTAGTAATCTACGTGTCATTCATGATTTTTTTCTTAAATGCCGATACCTCTACTCATGCACATTCACCCAGCTCTGTGCCAGCCTTCAAAGCTTTTGCTCAATCTTCGTGTCAACCGCTGAGCTATGGATGGGGATTTAGGGAACACATTGTTTTATTGTTGTTTTTTCTGATAATTAAAGTTTTTTTCCAGTTGTGAATAATCAGAAATAGAAATACTGATTTTTAGAATTATTTCCCCATAGGAGAAGGGTAATGACAATGACGAGAAATCTCTACCTCCAATTTTCAGGGTCTAGAAATACTTACACCAAGGAATTTCCAATACCAGTAAAGCACAGGGTACTATTTGCACAAGCACTGGGGAAAACCCAGTACTTTCTATACTGGCAGATTTATTTGCAGAGACACAGGCATTTTTTCCAGGGTGATTGCCAAACTATCTCCTGAGCTTGTCTAGCTAGCACCTGGGCCACTCTGCAGGGGGCTTTGCAAATAATACCCTCCCTTTGCCAGGATAGAGGCTGCCTAAGTGATTCTCTTCAGTGTGTTGTGGCACCTTAATCTTTCTAAGCTGCTCTGCTCCTATCCTGAGGTCAACCCAAGCATGGCTGCTGAGGGTGTGGCCACAGCAGCTATATGCCTAAGACGGGGGACAAGTATTGAGAAAATGTCAAGAGTGAACTTTGGGTGTTTGGAACACTTCTACGTTCTTCAAATTTAAACATCTTGGGAAGTTGCAATGGGTCTGGGTGTAGTTCTTAGACCACAACTTAAAACAACTTGGCAGCCGGGCACGGTGGCTCACGCCTGGAAACCCAGTGGCTCTGGATGCTGAGGCAGGAGGATGGAGAGTTCAAAGCCAGCCTCAGCAATGGCGAGGTGCTGAGCAACGTGGTGAGAACCTGTCTCTAAATATAATAGGAAAGAGGACTGGGGTGTGGCCTAGTGGTCAAGCACCCGAGTTCAATCCCCAGTACCAAAAACAAAAACAAAACAAAACAAAACAAAAAACCAAAACCAGCATGGCAAGGTGATACAAGCCCCTGACTGGCTTTTGAGAAAGAGAACCTATTGTGATTTGGCATGAACCATGTGCCAGGCTTGGTGCTGTTTCTATAATCTCTTTTTTGAAGGTTTGATAGAAGTCACACATACTGTTATCTATTTTGTTGTATTATATTTAAAATTTATTTCATTTGTAGTACTGGGGATGAACCCAATATATGCTAGGTAAGCATTCTACCCTGCTCAATTCCTTTTTATAATTTTATCTTGGGATAGGTCTCTTGTTAAGTTGACTAGGCTGGCCTCAAACCTGTGATCCTCCTGCCTCAGCCTCCCGAGTAAGTGGCATCACAGACTTGTGACACTATGCCCAGCATTATCATCTATTTCAATTTTCACATTCATCCTTAAAGATCTCTTACCTAACCAGTGAGGGTAATGAGTGATGTCATTACTTAGCAGAGAACTCCTTTCTTTTAAACTTGTGATGGTAAACCTTTGATGGAATTTACTTGTCATTTAACTTAATACACACATTCATATCTTTTGTTGCATCCAATGAAATCATTGTTGTTTTTAAAAGAGAAATCTTTTTTTCAATCAACGTTTTATAGTACCGGAATATAAAGACTCTAGAGCTGCTTTTGTTAAACGAGGTCTCAATCTGGTGGCCCCAAGATAGAATACCATAGTGCTCTAGAGAATTTTATTTCTAAAATTTCTTTAGAGGTATTCATTCTTCTTCACAAGCAGAACCGTAACCCTGTCTCTAGTAGAGAATTGCCTCTCACCCGGTGAGTTCAGATGCAGGATTTAGGAGGACTCTCTGAACTTGGACAGGAAACAAGTCCCTCAATTGGAGGGGAAGAAAGGCTGGGGGCAGAAATACCTAGACAGACCAAACAAGGTGCGAAGCCCAACCAGGATCGATAAGACCCAGCCTCTGTGCTGCGGGGAGGGTCAGCCGCCATCACTTGGCTTCAGGCAACATAGCAGCTGACATGGATTCCTGTGCACCCACCACATGTCATTTTAAGCATGTACCCCTGGAAAAGAAGCACATTGAACCTTTGATATCTTAATGTTGGCTTTACCAGATGACCCATGGCTGTGAACAGAGGGAGGGCTGGTAGGACATGAGCACCCAAGACTTGGCAAGAGGCCAAGACACTTCCGGGAAGGGAGAAGGAGCACGACTAGAGAAGGATGCAGTCACACTTGTTAGTCACACTTGACTAACTTCAAAATTTGGCCCTTGCCTGGCTCTTTGACCCCATCTCAGGAGAAGCAAAAGTATTGTGAGATTTTTTTTTTTTCATGTAGGAATCTCTTGGTGAAAGTCAAAAAATAGTGGTTGTACCCACTAACAACCCCATAGTTAAAATTATTTTAAATTCTCCCAGAACAATGGAGGATTGGAATTGAATTGATAGGAAGCAGATATTCTTTTTTTTTTTTTTTTTTTTGCAGTGCTGGGGATTTGAACCCAGGGCCTTGTGCTTGCAAGGCAAACACTCTACCAACTGAGCTATATCCCCAGCCCTGGAGGCAGATATTCTGATGCTCAAAGCAATACTCCTTCGATGATTTTTCCTGTCATTTCAAGAACTACCCTGTAGATGTTAACTCCAGTGTAAAAGCCTCCTTCCGAAAGGTTGTATGGCTGATGAGGCATATGGCGCCTCCTATTGCTTTGGTATTGTTTGTAATTTTGCTTATTTTTCTATCAGCTGTTTTATAAAGTTTTGTCTGCTGTTTTCCTTTCTACATTCTTCCTCCGTATTTTGTGCCTTTCAGAAAACAAAAATGTTTATAGATCCCAGAATTTGGCAATATATAAGCAAATGTTTGATGTAAGTTCTCCTACTTGTATTCAGGGGCATCTATTTCTCATCCCAGCATGTGTTACTAAATGAATGTGCGCAGAATTTTATCTGTTAATTTTGAAGAAAAACTTGTAAATTATTTATGATTGCTTTAATGAAAATAAAATGAATGAACTTCATTTTATTGTTAGCTTGTGAAGCTTATATGTTCCTTTAAAATGGGCACTGGTACCCCTTGAGATGTGTGTGGTACAAAGTTTGTGATTAGGTTCAGAACAGATCAGGGTTAAGAAGGGTGGTGCATGTTTTTCTAGACCAAGGCCATCAGATAATTTTGAGTCACTAAGGTAAGGATTTGAAGCTGTCTTTTAATAAAGTTTTGACCTTGCATTGATTCCAAGTACCCCTGTGACATTAGGGTAAAAATATAAAGTTTTCATCATTTTGGTGAGCACGAAAGAAATCTGAGACTAAGAAGATACTCTACAATAGCATGTGTAGACAGAAGGGTGGTATAGCTGTGGTGCATGGTGGATAGTTAAGTAAATCTCAAATAGGCAAATGACTTCAGCTAATTCTTGTTCCTCATGCAAGTGTTTAGTCCATTTTCAGTTACTATGACAAAATACATGAAACCAGATACTTTAAAAAGAAAAGAGGTCTAACTCACAGTTTGGAGGCTTAAAGTGATTTGACCCCTGTAAGAACCTCTTGGTAGATAGCACCATAGTGACAAAAGTTTGTGTAGGGGAAATTATCACATGATAGGAAGGGAAGATAGATTTAGGGACCAAACTTGCTCTTTTCTTTAAGTGACTCTTGCAAGAACTAACCAGGGTCCAGCGAGAAATTAATCCCTTCATAGGATGGCTCCCCCAGTGACCTAATTACCCTGCACTAGACCTCACTTCCAAAAGATTCCACCACCTCTCAATAACACCACACTGGAGACCAAGCTTCCAGCACATGAAACTCCTGAGGACACACTCAAATCATCTCTAAACCAAGAAAGGAGACATAATTCCAAAACAAAGTGGAATATTTATCTATGAAATGTTCTAAAGCCTTACAATCAGTATTCTTGGTGTGAAACATGCTGTCAATACTGTCTAGAGGATCATTTTAGGAAGATTTTGAAATTTACATCATTACTGAGTTCTGAGTTCAGCTAGAATAGATATACAAGCACTGGATTGGATATTTTAAGTAATACATTTGTCATTATGTGACTGTCAGGAACATCTTTCCTTGTTCTTTGAATCATTTGACATTAACAATTGAACTACAGCCTGGTTTTTTTTTTTTTTTTTTTTTTTTTTTTAGTTCGAGGGCTGAGCAAATCTGAGAAACGAGGTTTTGGAGTGACATCTAGCCATTTACAGCATTTACTGCAAGAAAGATCTAGGAGTTGCATGCATTGAGGCTGGGGTTATATAACTAAGAATTGTCACTCAAGGAAAACACCATACTTGAGATTACAATCACAACCAGCCTACTGTCTTAAAATTGAACCCAGGTCCAAAAAAGGAAATGTCATGCATTTCAAATAAAAAAAAATTCAAACGGCACTGAGCTTGTAATGTATATTTTATTTTGCACAAGCTTGCATATATACTGCACATACATTCAGTTTAAGAGAAGATGGAAGGCACACAAGGCAATTGGACTACTGTATCCTTTAAGTGGTACAAAGCAAAAGGTAAAAGTTTGGAGAGTATACAAAAGCTTAAAACACACAAAGTAAAACCCCCTCCCCGCCCTCCCCACAACAACTTATTTTTTTTTTCCTGTTTTAAAATTTAGTAGCTGCCAAACTAATTTTTTTAACTTTTATTTTAAAATCAATTGTCTACTGCACCTTTTAATTTTCTTTTTAATATGGACAGGGAGTCTCATTGTTTTTATCATATCAATTAATATTACAGTACATCCTTGGTAATACAAAATTGTACACCTTCATCAAATAAATTAGGATAAATTAAACCAATAAATTATGCAAAGTCTTCAGAACAATAGACAATAACAAAAATCCACAATTGAAATTGCCTCTAGCTAAAAAAAAAAAAAAAAAAAAAAAAATCAAAAATCGACTTTATCAGTTCGGTTATTGTACTATATTCAAATCAAAGGGTCTTTATTACAAAAAAAAAAGAGCTTCATAATGCTATTTACAACATATTGCTAAATAATATAAAGGCAGTGTTTTGTCACGGTTTATACTATATACATATGAGAATGGCTGGGACAATATTGAGGGAAGCCATGACCTTTGATTCTTCTAGGTAGTGCTGAGACCAACCCCAAAGACACTTTTTTTTTTTTCTAATTCTAAATTTGAAGTGGTAATATACAATTTTAAAATGCTTTATCCCCCTAGGTAGGGAAATTGAATATTTAAAAAATACAGAATGAATCCATCTTCCCTAAGGCAGGCTAGCCCGTTTGCCTTTCTGCTCCTGTTTGTGCATTTTAGCGGGGTGTCTGATTTGAGAGAGGGCTCAGTTGAAAAGACTCAAAGTCCAGACGCTTCCACATTCTGTTATACTCTTAGAAGGATAATTATAAGAAGATGCAAAGCTTAAATACCAGTTTTGATCCCAGCTCTGAATATGAGCATTTTAGCTTGAGTTTTACAGATGGTTCATAACCAACAGATCTACAGAAAACAAAACTGCATTTCCTTCAACATAACATTTAAGTGCAAAACAGTAACTGCTTACTCATATCAACCAGTTACATTTTTTAAGGGGAGCTTTTTGAAAACAATGCTTCTTGTAATTTGCAAACACAGAGTTTGTACCAGAGGAAACATTTGTACTATTCACACCAATGAATACTCTATAATATACATGGCAAAGAGATTTTGCACGTCCTCACATATACACTGCTTCTTTCAGGGGAGTCTGTAAACCACTTTTTCTTTGATGAATTTATGACTGCTTCTGGGGAACATCCTATTTTGAAAGCCCCCAAATCTTTAGCATTATGACTCAATATTAACCTGCATGTGTGTGTGTGTGTATGGGGGGGGGGGTTACTTACTAAATGTCTTCATGTACATAGAAAAGAAACTTCATAAATTTACAGAAACTGCATTACCCTTGCCCTTGACATCTGATAAAAGAGACTGTTATCTTTTAAAAGTAGAGAGCAGGATTTTCAAGAATGCTTTCAACTGTCTATACAGTCACTGTAGTGTTCCTAATAAATCCAACAGATGTGAGAATGTAGTTATTTATTAAAATCTCATGTCTTACGTAACAACAGCCATGAGGTTAAATATTTACATTGCTTTATAAAAGTTCCCCTCTTGCTTTAGTGTTTCCATTTTGCTTTTGTTTGTTTGTTTGTTGCTTTAAATTTCTTTAAAATGATATTCACCCACATCCCTAGTACAGTAACAAAGATTCTGCAAACATAAAACACTTTAATTAAATAATACTCGGAGGCACAAAGCAAACTTCAGGAGTATGTGGGTGAACATTTACTTAAACAATTACTACATTCTAACATCTTCCACGTGTTTTACCATTTAATGTGAAACGTCCTCATTTAAACAGCCAGAGAGACAGTAAGAATTAAATGTTTTGTTGTTGCAAATAGAACATTCTTTTCACAAAACATAACAAATGTCTAAAATAGGTTCTTAAATCTAGATAGGAAAAGGTAAGCTTTCCACTTCACACGCATATATATATGTATATTTTTACATGTGTGTATATGTGTGTATGTGTGTTTATGGTCACACATCTGCACACACATACATAGCACATGGTATGAAATATTGCTTCTATACTACTTTTCATTAGGCTAAGAAAACACAAGATTTGCACCACAGTTACAAAAAATTGGCTTCTACAAGAATTTTCAAAACTTGAATGCTGCTCAAACAATTGAGGAAAAAATAATTTGCGGTATCAAACTGTTCTAAAAATTCTCTTCTTCAAAAACGTATTCTCCCGCTTTGTTTTAAAAAGACACAAAATATGCATAGCTATCAACGTTACGTCAAACAGCCAGAAAAAAAATCTAGTGTTTATTGCAGCTGTAGTAATTGGAAATAAAGTCAAAAAGATGAAATCGAAAGCCACAGAAGGCACAAGAACAATTGTACTTGTGGGAAAAAACTGGTATTTTGAAGGATTTTTAAAAATCCCCCCGCTGGTGCATTTAGATCTAGGCACAGACTATAACCTCAAGTGTACACGCAAAACTAATTTAGAGTTAGCAGAAAATAAGAGTAATGTGGAATTTCAACATGGACTTTAGACTCTTTTTTTTTTTCTCCTGTGTGAACTGCCCCTCATCCTTCACCCTCCCACCGTGGAAAGCTGACTTTCTCTCATGGACCCAATTTTTACATGGTGAGAGTTCAGATTTGAAAGTTGGTGATTTTTTTGTTTTTCAACTAACTGTTAAATAGGAGTTTTTGAGAGACAGGCTTTTGTCATTTTCCAATGCACTAGGAGGCACGAGATTCTATGATTGTAAAAGGGGGGAAACTACCTGAAAGCAGAGTGGCAGAGTTCTCTTTCCAGAACAAAGAGGTGAATTTATCCTCGAGCCACAGTTTTGCCTCCGAAATAATTTCTACACCTCAGTGAACACTGAGGGATTATTCTCAGTGGGTAAGTGCATGGACACTAGGTTGTAAACACACACTTTTACTTAATTTGTCTATCTAAATTAGAAAGGCAGGGGATAATAATATGAAAAATCCAAATAAGTCTGGAATCAATATTTCACTTGCCCCAGATTAAGATTCCTAGCAAACTCTACCCAGGTGAACACACTGCAGCTTCGCCTTTTACCTCACGCAGGGCAACACAACGTTGATGGTAGGAATTACATGGAACAGCAACGACCAGTTGTATGCTGACATGAATGATGAATGTCAGGCTCTTCCCAACCAGTCAAGTTCAGATGGCTTCTCTACCTGTGCTGATTGGAATCCTTTTTTTTTTTTTTTTTTTTTTTTTAATTCCCCTTAGCATTTTATTCCAATATAATTATCATCCAAACTTTTTTTTTTTTTTTTTAAGCAAGCCAGAAAAAAATGACCAATTGGATCCTAATGATTCTGTGTGCATGAGTGTGAGGTGTGAGCCGGGAGATGTATGCGGCTGCAGGTGCTGCGCACAAGGGTTGGCGTACCAGCCCCAGCTGCCGCACACTCTGTCCACACTGTGAGGGCCTGTGAGTCTCCTGAATGATGCCGGGCATCACAGGACTGCACCATTTAATTTAAAGTCAGCAGGTTTTAAGGCTTTGTGCTGACAATAATTGTGTTCATACATTCCTGTCCATCAGCAGAATTTATAAATGATGTTAAATTACAGCGATCAGGTCAGCTAGTCAGTCACATGGGTCAACCTGCAGTCTCCAAAGTCAAATGTAATTTTTTAAAAAATTAAGGGAAATGGCATTTATGTTCTGTATGTTTTAAATACCAGATTGTTACTGTGTCGTTTTAGGAGGTGTATATCAAATTATCGAAGAGGAAGGAGGGACCTGGAAAACGCCATTAGAATGAATGATGAATTCTTACTCCATCCACACACGAAAATTCATCTAGGAAAACAAGTGTGAATGCCGTTAGATTTTTTTTTTTTTTTTAAATGCACGTATGGGACATTGTACATCGTCGAAAAATTGGAAAAAAAGGAAAGAAAGAAAAAAGAGGAGAATCATTGAAGAAAGCTTAAAATAGCAGCTAGCTTTCTTAGGTGTGCTGAAGTTGTGTCTTTTGGGTTAACCCCAAATTTTCCTACGCTATACACTATTCTCACATTTTGGTCAATCCTAGCTTCTGAATTAGAAGAGACATTATCAATTGCTTTCAAACATTATACTAAAATGAAAAAACACTTAGACTGTCGCCACTTTGAGTACCCATCAGGGTAGTGTGGAGCTGTATATATGGAAACAGGTCATTCTCACACTTGCTCCTCTTAGGAGGCAAAGATCAAGTCAGCTGACAGCTGTCAACAAACTTGTAGTGTAGGCAAGGATTTATGGTCCATTGGGATTTCCTTTATTCCTTACTATAGCAAGGGATTCAGAAAATAGTGTCTTAGAAAAAAAAAAGTTGATTAAACAAATAATAATTCTTTTAAGCATATAAACAAAGTCAAGCAAAGAATAGATTTGAAACTTATGTGCCTTTTAATATCTGAAGCAAAATAAATAGAAAATGATAACAAATTGTAGGGCTTTTTTCTATGAAGAGTAATCTAAGCTCACTTACTGTGAAGAACCTATGATAAAGTTTACAGAGGTGGCTAAAAGAACACGTGATTCCAGTCTTCTCTTGAAAGAGTTAGTTTTGTACAAAATTGCTTTGCCTCCTTTAGAAACTGGTACTAGTTTGGGGGTGTTTGCCATTGCTCTTAGGAAAGGACTGACAGCGATTATTTTTCTTTTTTAATTTGGCCTTTGGGGGTAGTTTTGAAAAGTGAGCTGCTCATCCGTCATTGGCATTATTTTTAAACATATAAGAAAAAGCTACTTATTGAATTCAAACCAAACAAAATACTTGGGTGTATGAAGTGGTTTCATTGAGTTTCCAGACCTTCTTAACAGTTAAAAACAAGAGACACATCACTGTCAGTAGAGCTGTGCTGTGTCATGGTTTACCTCGGCCGATCGCCATTTACAATAAGCCACCAATCCAGCGTATGCATCTTTCACAAATGCCCTTCCTTGCTTAGGTAGACTTTACACTCACCAACATTCTTTTTCCCTGAAAATTAACCCTATGTTAAGTCTCCAAATGTTAAGGGCCGTGGGCAAAAGTAAACTAAAGGCGGAAGGAAAATAACCATTCCCTCATAATGGGAAACAAAAGGAAATCAGAGAAAGATGATGAGAAGGAATTACCAGCTGATTTCATAACATATCCATGCCTCCCATACACATATTTATGAAATCAAAACCTAGACACATAAGTTGGACATCCAAAGGGGACTGCTACTATTCATACATTCAAAAAGAGTTGTTGAAGTTTCTACTCATGAAGCAGCTCTTGTAGGCAGTTTGGGGATTTGAAAATCTCAGGGACTTCACTATCCAGCTTGCAGATGACCTTGTATATGGCCTTCTTCCAGGAAGGATCAACATCTTTGCCTGCGATAATGGCATTGAAAAACTCCCGTAATGTGATCTGCGCAACTTCCAGGAATCTCTCTGGAACCTGCTGATACAAGGAGACAATGGCATTAATAAAGTTTTCAGTTTCAGGTCTACAATTCTTCAAAGGAAACTGAGCTAAGTTCATTCTTTCAGAAAGAGGCTTACATAGCACCTGCATTTTCTAAAAATGGCCGGCTTCTATTCTCTTATGTAAAGTCATTATATATAGTAGCATTGTAATGTGGGGCTGACAGCTTTGTAGAGTTTTAGAAAGAGAATTGTGCAGACCATACATGCAGACCTGGTGAAAGACTAGGATTTCATTGTGAACGTTAGGGTAAAGAATAGGAATGCGGCAGTTGGGATTGCTTATTTTATTAAATAGGTTCAATCCAGAAGAAAGTCTCCAGCTAATTTGTCAGAATATAATTCATATTTCCTTTTGATTTCCATCATGAAAATAAAATGTTCTCACAATCAAATAATAAATATTCAAATATATATATATATATATATACAAAACCCATAGTTTCAATGAAGAAAATCTAAATTCTCAGCTTCTGGATTTGTATCAGAGGACTGTTGACTTGAATTCTTAAATGTGTACAAAAGCAATCTGTACTGTAAAGTACTCTACATTCATAAAGGAGTAAGATAATACACAAAATATAAAATTTAAACTGAATCCTGAAATACCACATCAGAAAGATTAGAATTTGAGATTAGAATTGCTCCATAAGAGAATGATTTATGCAGTTGATAATAATTACGAAAACTAACATTTATTGAGTGCTTAGTATATATCAGGCACTGGATTATCTAGTGAATGCACATCTGTATTTGCAAAGCCTTTTCTTCCACAGCAATTAATATATGTGGGGTGTGTGTGTGTGTGCATGTGTGTCCGTGTTCTCTTGTTAATTTAATAGTTTCATCTCTTGTCTAGGGAAAGGAGTAGCAACTGATGTACCTATTTATTATTCTTTCTAAGTTATTTATAGTAAAGTGTGGTCTATCTTTCCCCATACCAACATAATGGATTCACAGAATAATGCCACCAACTCATAACTTTCCAAGTACATGTTGACACTCTGTGGATTTCTTTCAGAGGTGTGTTTATGCATTACTGATGTTTTATTTTTACGTCAAGTGTAGATATATGAAGACATAAATGTACCATGGCTGTATGTGTAGACATGTCTGCCTATACACACAACAGACGAAAGATTTTTGTCTCAGTTCAGACACACTGCAGGAAAAGGGAGGTATTGTCATGTTGAGCAAGTTCAATCCCTTTTTCCCCACCTGTTCCCAACTGGTGCAATGAACCTTTTCATCAGGATAGTAACTGTAGTAATAAACATTAAGTATTCACCCAATATTCCAGGTTTCACATTTAAAATTGGACAGAGAAGCTTAATACTCCCAATAGCAAATCAATTGTTCTTTTTAGGGAAACCTAGTAACTCCCCAGTAAAAATGGGCCCATTTTGTGTTCAGCAAAAGGACAAATTCTGTGCAACCTTTACCAAACACATTTACACTGTCAGCACACAGTTTCCAAGGCTGCTTGGAAAGTCACCAATGGATGTGCGTGCAAACCACCGTTCCTTTCTGAGAACTCATCCAGCTTTCCCACAGACCACTGGTGATCTCCCCCAAAGCTCCTGGATACAAGTGAGGATTTGTTGGAGGAGAGCTTAGCCTCCCACTCACCTTATACCAGATACAAAGTCATTAGGCGGACTTGTTGAGTATTCTTCCCTCCTCCCAAAGATAATCCTCCACATTTTATCAAAGGGGTATTACTGAGAGGGAATCTGGCTAGAGAACAGTTAGGCAGTGTAACTACCCACCCTTGGTTTGGGAGCTGTTAGTCAAAAGCTACAGAAACATAATCATTGGCATATATTAAAATAAGCATTTCAAAAAGTGTGGTTTCACTGCCCATTGGCAACGGAGCTGCTACAAAAATCTATGTTCCTTGAACACTCAGAAGCGCAACATGGCAGGAAGCATTGAGGGATGACAGGTGTGGGTGGCGGCTCCAGAGGAGAAAAGAAGACTGGAAGAAGACTGGAAGCCCTGTCCACGGCAAGGACCCCACAGGAAGTCTGGAGAGCCAGGGGAAAAGGGAAGAGGGGCATTGTGGAGATTGTCAGAGGAGGTGGATACATCTAGAACAGCATCAGCACCAGAGGAGGGAGGGAAGAGCAGCTGAAGGATTTGAGAGAACAAATCAAGGCAACTTCATTCGGGATGCTGCGCAGGCTCTAGCTCATTATTCTTATCATTCGCCATGTTTGCTAAAGGTTTTTAGTGGGTTTTATTCTGCTTCCAACATTCATTTCTAGTGGTTGTCATCACGGGCCATCTGAGAATATCTTTTGTATTTGTGCTTTGTGTTATGCAACTTTTTACCGACTTACGTCTCGTTTACCTTACCCTAAGGTGTCTTTAGATAAGGAGTCCTGGTTTTTATTCTGTGTATTGCCCACAGTGTTCAGCAGAGGCTCTTCTGCAGAGTCACTTAATAAATACTATAGTTCATAGTGAGATCTCACCCTCTGTTCTAGGCCATCTTGCTCTGGAGTCACACTTATATTCTCCCTCAATACTTTGGTGGTGGCGGGGGGAGCTTAAAATAATGACAAAATAGGACAGAAGTTTAAAAGTTTAGAGTTCAGGGCTGGGGTTGTGGCTCAGTGGTGTTTGGCTAGCACATGTGAGGCACTGAGTATGATCCTCAGCACCACATAAAAATAAATGAATTAAAGAGCTTTTTAAAAAAGTTAGAGTTCAGAAATCATCATTTTATAGACGGAGAAACAATAAAATTCTCTGAGATGCAAAATTATGAAATAAAGAGACTTTGTGTGAAATAAGGTATCTTCCCATTGAATTATGCTGGCTCCCTTTTAATATCTATTTTTGTTTAAAGCAATTTCAACTTCTACGTGGCACCCAATCTTTGATAAGCGTTGGGTCTGTAATTGAGAAAAAACAAACAAACAAACAAACAAACAAAAAAACCAAAAAAAAAAAAAAAAAAAAAAAAAAAAAAAAAAACCGCCTCCCAGAAGCTAGGAACTTTAAAATAAATGAAAATGATGCAAAAGATTCCCAGGAAGAAACTTGGGCTATTGATTCATGTTTGGACGGGGTGAATTCTTCGTACACAAATGAAATGGGTTGTTAATTTAGTGTTTGCTCTGAAGCCATATTCACCCAGTGGACTGGACTGGATAAAATAATGCTATAATGAGACCCTCTAATAGTGGAGCAACTCATCTTTTCTGGTGGCTCCTGAGGTACAATGTTGGATAGCAAGTGATCTGAGAAGGTGCTAGTGAATTCCCCCCACAGGTAGAAATATCAGCCATGAAAACAGGAATCTTCAGCCCTCTACTTGGAAACTTCCCCCAACTCCATTTACTAGAGTAAGGGAGGTCCTCCTAATGCTTTTGTGGGGGGCATCTTAGGATTCAGGGTCATGAGTATGACGCTGTCCATATTTTTCTGTACCTCCTCACACCTAAGGGCTTTCCAATCACTAATAAACATCTGCAGAAAATCCCTTAGTGACAAGTAATCCCTTATCTAGGTTTCTTTTAATAGAACCCAACACTCTGCAGAATGAACCCTAGAGTATATCTCCTCAGCATCAGGTGGCAACAGTCAATCAAATCGCTGGAATGCAAGACAATGCAGGCTGCTGGGGGGCGGGGGAAGGCCATGCCTTTGGACATGCCACAGGGAAAAAACAAAAGGCTTCCAAAGTCTCTGGCTGGAACTCTGAGGCTATTGTGGGAGCTGCTCTGCCCTGTGTTCTTCAGGAGAGGAGAGTGGAAAGTTTGCTTTGATAACAAAGGCATCCCAATAAGGGAGCCTCACCCCAAACAGTTTTGCCTTGATAGTTGGAGGAAAGAAGAGGATTGTGAGGTATTTGAATACTTGAATGTGCGCATCAATTTGAAGGGGCTGGCTGGCAGCATCTACCAATTTCATCACAATTGTTTGTATTTGAGTCTCCTCAGAGCAAAGGAGGGCCTTGTGGGCTTCAGGCAACTGGGGGAATCCAGGGGACCGGTTCAAGTCTGCTCAGACCACAGCTGGGCTGAGTGCACACACGGTGTGTTGGGCTGGTAGCTGTTTGGCTGTTCTTTTTTTTTTAATCAGAATGAGTGGCAAAGACATTTTTCCCCGTCTTCCTCCTCCTCTTCCCAGTTGCTTTACCTTCAAGGATGATTTGTTTTATTAAACTGACTGTCCCTAGCCTCTGCAGTACATAATAAAAGCCTGACATAGCAGGCTGCCTGCCTTCTGTGTCCTGCAGATACTCATCATAAGTGTCAGGACATACCAAGGTTAGCGGTCACTGGAAGTGTGCTCGCTGGCCCAAACCTTGCCAAACGCTCTTGGCAGCTGAATGAATGTCACAGAGAATAGAAGGGGAATTACAAAGGTTAAAAAGAAGACAGCCTCTCCTATTTTCTGGAGACAGAGAAGCTGATTTTTCACACCTCTGAAACATCCATAAGCTCATTCATCCGCCTCTTGCGGGGGACCATAACCTTGCCCCTTGCACAGGTCTCCATGGACACCCCTCCATCCTTGATCCCCTTTAAAAATTGGCCCACCAGCCTTGTTTCATCAGTGAAATCATCTTTACTGAAATGGATAGAAAACAAACCAGGCATCACCTCTCTCATTCTCTCTCTCTCTCTCTCTCTCTCTCTCTCTCTCTCTCTCTCTCTCTCTCTCTCTCTCTCTCTCTCTCTTTCCTCTCTCTGTCTCTCTCTCTCTAAGAACCGAAGGTTCAAATGGCCTATTGAGCATTATCAATAGATTCCAGTCTTATCAAGGGAGATGATCTTTACAATACATCTTTTTAGCTCATTTTTTTCTCAAACTTCCTTCAATAGAAAAAAGGGAATTTGGACACATGTATGGGCAGAAGTGGTTAAGGGTTGGGAGAGTAAAATTCTGCCTAGTGTTTTGGTGAATTAGTTTGTGTGTGGGTTTTCTTTCTTCTTCCTCCTCCTTTTTCCCCCCCTAATACTATAAAAGGGCAATAAAATGCTGACTGTAAGAAGACAATGTCAAGGAGAAAAGGGTACTGGTATTTTGGATACTCTTCACTGCTCGCCTTGGAGAGAGAGTTATTCTTGTCACAAACCCTTTTGTCTGCATCTGCTGACTGCTTGCCTGTAGCCAGCAGCATACTTTAACTGTTTTGTCACCTCCTAACATCACATGCATCAGCTGTTGGGCTTTTGTTACGGGTATTGTAGAACTAATCCGCTGTGGCTGTTCTACTGTGCAGTAAATAAAACAGAAACGGGCTTCTCAGACTATTCTGCATGAATATTTCAGATGGCTTTTACAACTCCGATTCACAAAATCAAATAAATAAATAACCCCCCCCCCCCCGTACCCTCACCCCCTCCCTGCACACAGAAACAAAACCCCTCAAACCAGCCCCAGATGCCTCCAAGTCAACTACATTGAAGGCTCGGACTTGAGCCTTCCAGCAATTGTTTCAGTGAAGTTGAAAGAACAGTCTCCTCTCAACTTCAGCACCGTGGAATTCCTATTTATTATCAGAGTTGAACGTGTCTCATGCTGAAAACCGGCTGAGCATCCCTGAAAATCTGAAGAGCTACTTTTTCTTTCTTTCTTTCTTTCTTTCTTTTTTTTTTTTTTTCCTTTGGGCCTTAAAATATATATGTAAGGCCATCAGAAAGATATAGTGTTGACTTGTTAAAATGCTTTGGTTGTTTCCATCTGCATTTTCTTCCCTTCCACTCATCTGAAAGGGGTCAAGGGGAGATGCTTATACTTTTTGTTCATCCTAACCACATTTTCTGAGATGTTTAGCCTGCCTAGGAGCACGAAAGGAAATAAAACTCTGAGCTTTTTCAAAACTGAATTCACAAGAAGAGCTCTCTGATGGTGTAAACAATGTCCTGATCACAGATAGTGAGGCATTTTTCTAGATGCCTCCTGAGTGTCTTTGGAGAAGTTCAGAAGAGAAAGGGCATCTACACGTGTGTGCAGACACACTTGCGCACAAAGATCCTAGGAAAGAGATAAACAGTTGAAGTACTTTCCCGAGGATTCATTCACCCTAGTGTGCACATGATTCCTCTAAACAAACTCGCCTGTCCCTGCTGTTTGTTAAGTAAATATTGATCAAGGAGAGACCTATCTCCTGACAGCAGTGGCACAAGCTGGGGACTTGTACTGCAGACAGGGTGGACTTCACTGGATAAACTCAGATGCTTTCCTAGCTCCTCGTGGAGACTATCAGATGAAAAGACAAGAACATACAGTATCACTGCCTGTCTCCCCTGCCTCACTCACACTGAACTCTCCTGCTAAAGACAGGACAGAGGAATCATGGCATACGAAATAAGGTCACCAGATGCTGTGACCAAGGGTCTTCCTTTGCAATTGTGTATGCATTTATCCTGTGTGGACAGTTGGGGACTAACTGGCCCTTCATAAGACAAGAAATGGTGTGGGATGCTAACACGGCCACTTGTGGGATTCTATTCCAATGCCTTCTCTGTTGCAGGGGAGGATCAATTGGGAAAGTAAATATAAAGGTGCTTTGGAAAGCATAAAATATCTAAACCGAAGGTGGTAGTTTGAACCTTTAAATAGAAGCCCTAATTCCTGAGAAGCATTTTACTGTGATTAATAAATATGTGCAAAGCATTGTTTTGAGAGATGCATAAAGGATGTTTACTTGGGCAATTTTATTGGCCAAATCAACAAATTGAGAAAAGTTGATGTGTTTCCTAAATTTTCTTTTGCTCATTTCACCGTTATGACTCAAATTCCTGTTTTCCACACAGTCAGTAGTTGAATGGATGCATGTACTTCCCTGAGAAGGCCTGATTTTAAAAGATCTTTAGAGATTAGGTTGTGTGTATTAAACTCTGAGCGCCATGGTCAAAGAGTAAGGTGTTATATTTAGAATTTCCACCCAATGGTTCCATGGCATTCATATTTTATTAGGATGCTCTAACCTATGTGTGGAGGGACTGGTATTATCCAGGAGCCCTGGCTGGGAAGCTGCTGCAGGGTAACACCAAATGAGGCAGAGGAAGATTATTTGTCAACAACTGGACTTAGGACTAAAGTCTCTCTTCCTCTGATGCTCCAGGGGGCATTCAACTTCCTGGGACCTTAGAGGATTAAATTAGGTCAAGACCCAAGCAGTTTGGGGCCCTGAGAGGGAGCCCATTTCCTAGTCACATGTTTTGCTACTTAAATATGTGAAGAGTAAATGCTTGTAGGAAGTGGCTCTATAGTTCAAGGCCGTCTTTAAAAAACACACACACACAAAAAACTGGTCTAAGCAGAGGAACACACGGCAATAACATTCTGTATCTTTTTTTTTTTTTTTTTTCAAAGCGTCAAAAGAACAATGTTCTGTTGAGCAAAATTCAGTAGCATTCTGTAAACATTAATTTAAGGAAATCAATAGACTCAGTGAGCTAAAGCCATATTGCAAGATAAACTGGCCAGAGTGCCACTTTGTCAAATAGATTTTCGTTTTCTCGGCTAGATAAAGACAGTTTCAAAATGGGGCAAACGTGTTGCAACCAAGGTTTGAAAAGTATGTGGCCTTCAAACAGTCTGCCTGTTCCTACTACAAAGCTGAATAAACATACTTTAAAAATGATAAGATTGCTTTAGAATTGATTTGGCTTTCAAATTTTATATATAGTAGATGTCTTGGTGGTCTCCCAGGAAAAGAATAAAACAAAGCAGCGTGCACTCAGAAGAGAAAACGCACGAGGAGAAAGGGGTTAAACTGTCTTGAGAGACAGGGAGCTTTGGGAGCAGTTTCAGTGGATATTTGACTTTAAAAAAGAAAGGAAGAAAGAAATCTTTATTCATGCTGACCTGATGGGCAACAGGCCTTCTTGCCAAAATCCAAAATCCAAACTCTCCAGTGAGTTTGGGATCAGAGGTTTCAGCTGGTGGAAGCTGCTCACGTTCTGTACTCACCAGGCAGTGTCGTGTGAGCGTACGAGGGGGTGTGGGGATGGGGGAGGCAAACCCGGGACAGGGCTGGGGAAAGAGCCATGGTGGCAATTCACCCAGCAGCCTCAGAATGTCCCTCAGTCGAATGAAAGAACCAGGAAGATGATCAGAAAAGTGGCAAAAGGAAAGCCCGTCTCCCCCTCCGTCACCATAGTGAGGACCTACATGGAGCTTGTGGTAGGGCACCTCCAAGTTAGACAGCCTGACATCCTCCAATGCCATTCCAGCCTCTACAAATGCCGGTAGAGTAGCAACCACATATGACCTGGTGGAAGTGGCCCGCTGGAGGAAATGTAATAAAGGGTATGAAGAGTCACATGGAAACTGCCAAGGAGGGACAGTGGAACTCCATGGTAAAGGATCACAGGAACTGGACTTTGGTCTGCAGTGTGGGCAACAGGGGTGGCTACTGGCCATGCCTCTCCCCCGGACATCTCTGAGAACAGCATGAAGGAAGATCAGAGACACACCCTGGATCTTTGTTTTCTCACCTGAATTCAAGTCTTTGTCTTATAAAAAGACCAAGGGTACTTAGAAAATACAGAGCTCACAATAAAATTTCTATACCTTTAAGATGCTGATAACATACCTATTACTAAGAACTCCATTTAATTATCAACAATGTACTAGAGTTGAGTATTTTGAATGACTGTGACTTTCCGGTAAGAGAAAAGAACATCTTAACATCTTCTACTCTACTCGTTCATAAATTGTGTATACATTTTAAATGATGTGAATATTCCATCATCAACTCTGCATGCAGATATAAAAAAAATAGAACCATCTTTTACATGGTTCCCAAAAAGGTGGTAACTTGCTGAGAACAGAATGACAAATGAGAATGAGAGATTGTCAACATTATCTTGTAGGGCTAAAATTTGGTTCACTGAATATGCTTTCAGGAGCTAGTTTAGTTGCTCAGGAAGGAAAGTCTTGTGTTAGGAAAAATGACTGTCAATGTTGCTTTTGTCCCATAGTAAATTTTTCTTCCTTCCCAAACTCTGCACATCTCAATAACAACTCCAAGTTCAAACAAATGAAATAAACCAAAAGCAAAATACAAGAAAGCTGGGTGTGGGGGTGCATGCTTATAATACCAGCAACTTGGGAGGCTGAGGCAGGAGGATCCCAAGTTTGAGATCAGGCTCAGAAATGTTGAGAGATTGTCAACAACTTAGTGAGACACTGTCTTAAAAATGAAACATAGACTAGGCTGGGGTTATAGCTCAGTAGAAGAGTGTCCCCAAGTTCAATCCCCAGTACCAAATAAACAAGTAAATAAATGAATGATAAAACATCAAAAACTAAAATCTAACACCTCCTTCCCTTTCCCAAAGATACTCTAAGAACGTAGACACAGGATCTATAGAATTCTAAGAGGTTAAAAGAACTGGAAGTACCCTGCTGGAATTGCACACTTGTTAGGCTGTTGAAGTAAGAGCTAGATGAAAACTATTCCTCCAAAGAAAAAATCATAAAAGGCCAGATGCAGCATACCCCTATAATCCTAGTGACTTGGGAGGCTGAGGCAGGAGGACTACAAGTTCAAAGCCAGCCTCTATAACTGAGGCCCTAAGGAACTTAGCAAGATTCTGTTTCAAAATAAAAAATAAAAAGGGCTGAGTATGGCTCAGTGGTTAAGCACTCTGGTAAAAAAAAAAAAAAAAAAAAAAAAAAAAATCATAGACACTTGGAACTTCAGAACCAGAAGGGGTCTCAGAAAGTTCATGATCCACAAAGAGAAATAACCTTCAGCCAGGGCTCAGTAAGCTTCATCTGTAAAGGGATAGATAATAATTGCATAGGCTTCATGGGCCACATTTGGTCTCAGTTATATATTCTTCCTTTTCTTTTGTACAACTGCTTAAAAGTGTAAAAGTAGCTAGGTGTGGTGATGCACACCTGTAATCCCAGGTATTCTGGAGCCTCAGGCAGGATGCAAATTCAGGACTAGCCTAAATAACTTATCAAGATTCTAGCTCAAAATAAAAATTTCAAAAATAAAGAGGGCTGGGGGTATAGCTCAGTGGTAGAAAACTCATGCCTGAGGCCCTGCTTTCCATTCCCAGAAGAACAACAAAATATATATTTTATTATATATAAATTTACACCACTCTTAGCAAGGGATCATAAAAACAGACAGAGGGTCAGAGGGTCGGATTTGGCCTGCAAGTCACAGTTTGCCAAGCCCTGCACTTAGCCAAACTCAAGGGCTACCAATGTTTCTGAAAGTTTAATGTTCTTTTATTCTGTACTAATCCCGTGTGCCTCACTGGGTCAGCACACCAGTTGTTCTTGTGGGGGAGCCTGGATTGACTCACCCGAATTCAACCTGCAATGTCATACCATTTCTTAGACGCAGTTAAGGCTGCCCATGTCAATGGGAATAGAGTAAATAAACCACATACAGAGAAGGCCAGGGATGGGGAAGGCTTCACTCTTTCCCTACTTTGCTTAGGGACCTTTCATTGGAAGTTTTTCTAGCAATAAATATTTAAATGTGCCAAATAGAAAAATCTCTCTGTGCTTCATGACACATCAAGCCAATCAGCCCCATACATATATGGGAAAATAAACTCTGCAGTCAGTGCACCAGAGGCTCCTAACAGACTTCACATCAACACAGCCCAGGAATTAAGTGCCACTGGTGTCTGAGTTCAAGACAAGCTGATAGTGTTTGAAGTTCAACTTTTGCTACAACTACCAGGTAAGGTGCTCAAATAAATAGAGCCAAGCTTGGTACCATTCTTGAATGGGAGATTATCCAAAAGCAACATGGCACAAATACTCCAATATTGCATGAAGGGAAGCTGGGGCACAGATAATCCACAGTTACTCCTGTTTCGATGGAGAATGCATTACGTGATTGTTTTCTGCAGCAGCTTTCCCTTCATAATTAAACTTTGCTTAGGCCAATATTAAAACAGGCCTGCATGCCTTGTATTCTTGTGGATGGAGCAATGTGAACAAGGAGCCTAGGGAGAAGCTGATAGGGGTGGGGCCCGGGAAGGACAATGAGGACAGCATTGCTCATACTAAGCGCCATAAAAAGCCCTTGTGATATGGATGTCAATCAAACAGAGCTTCAGAGAGCACCAGATCTTGGGGGATATTGACACTTTGCAGGCAATAGCTAATGACACCCCAAATAAACTCTGGGTTGCTTGGGGACAGACAGGGATGATCAATCTCAATCCAATCCCTTGGTTTTGACTACAAGATTTTTAGTCTGTTGGAGAAATTTTGATTTGAATTTCTAAGGAATTCTGCTGATCTCTCCTTTGCAATATTAAGGGTGGGCTATACAATTGGCTTTCCATATTTGTGGATTATGTATTTACAGATCTAGCCAACTGCAGATCAAAACTATCTGAAGGCAATTTTTCATCTATACTGAACATGTGCATACTTTTTGTCAATATTCCCTAAACAATACAGTATAACAATTATTTACATGGCATTTACATTGTGTTAGGTATTATGCATAATTTAGAGATGATTTAACGTATACAGGAGAATGTACATAGATTATATGCAAATATGATGACATTTTATATAAGGGACTTGGGCATCTGTGGATTTTGGCACCAGGGGTGGTCCTGGAACCAATCCCCCACAGATACAGAGGGAAGACTGTTTCTAAAGCTCCATAAGAGCTTCTGAAGGGTTTTAAAATCACATTTTTCAAGAAAGGTAAATAGTTTGAAAAGGCAAAGGGGTTCCAGAATGGCCTCGGGGGCATTGGAAACTGTGAGACCCCTACCAACAGCTAAGGGGACTTGGGCAATGTTTGGTGTGGGGGTCTTAAGGGTGCTGCCATTACCAAGAGCTGGCCCTGCTAGAAGGCAGTGTCAGGAGAGTGTACATGGACTATCTCCTTCAGGTCACTGAAAATGATAAATCTTTGAAGATAGTCTCTATATTCAAGGAAGAGCAATGGCCTTGTAACCATAGACTTTCATCTTTGTCCACCTACTCCAGTGCCGGGTCATATCTATGACTCTTCCCCCTTCTCAGTCACCCTCCCTGTTTCCAGTGAACATATTACCTCTTACTAGCAATCACCTTTAGTACCAGATTTTAAATGAAAGTGTTAAGATAGCATTAGAAAAGCAGAAGTTGGGTGCAATAACAGCAAGAAATATGAAAAATATCTATCGAAATGACTTATGCAAGGATTTGATCCCTACCCACCAAAAACTCACACATACAAACTTCCCCCCCCCCCCCCCAAAAAAAAAACCCAATGGAAGAGACTTTTAAAGTCTAGATTCTATCATTGGAAATACTTAAATAAAGGGAAAGAAAGTTTCCACCCAAGCCTAGCTGTGCAGGGAGTTAAGTTCTCTCAAACAGCTGACTCTGAGATGTTGTGTGTTAGAGATAAATGCAGATCGTCATGTTGAGGTGTGGCCCATGTGGAACTTGTGGGGGCAGGCACACAGACTAGCTCTCTTAGCTTGTTCACATCTGAACCACCTCTGATAAATCCCATAGGTGCAAGGGCCCCACCGACACATTTCATCTCGGGATGGGCATGCCACGGAAATATGAAGAGAACAGCGAGTATAATGACTAGTGCTAATTTAGTCAATAAATTGTTTATGAATTTGAAAAACTTGTCTCTGTAATCCCAGTAAGGGAGTCGCCCTGTCTCCCAGGGCGCTGATGAGATTTAGATCTGCACAGAGGGCTTTGGGAGGAAACGACAACGGTCCCCCTGGAGATTTCAACTGAGATAATTAAGCTGCAGCAGAGTCACCAGGGTAGAAGTGGCCCCGCATGGAAGCCATCTGGATTCCCAGGGCCTTCACACTCATGGCACACAGCTCTGCGTCGTGACCAGGACTCGAGAGACTTCCCTTAGAGAATGCAGGATGTCCTCTGTTTCAGAGTCACAGCATCTCAGGGCCAGAACAAGGCTTGGGGTCTAATCATAATCCTTTCCAGGTAAGCAAAGTAGAGGCTGTGAGGCAGGTGTGGCCAGAGGCAGACCCTGCAGCACGGTGTGCCCCTCCCCCGACTCCTCCATGCTCTTCTCTTCTGGAACAGAGGACTCTAGAACCCCCAAGCAGTTGCAGGCTGGCATTACCTTCATTGTCATATTTGGGACAGGAGGACCCACAAACTCTTTTTTAAACCAGTTTGGTACTGAATATTTGTCCCAATTCTGATGAGAGCTCCCCACTGGCCCATTTGTTTATTCTCCTATTGAGGGCCAGCAGGAGATGACACCATAGTTGGGCTTCTGGTAAGGTGGCAGCAACAAGGTTATGATAACTTGGTCCTGCAAGCAAATAAAAGTGAATGCTTGCTAGGTGTGGTGGAGCATGCCTATAATCCTGGTGTCTGGGAGGCTGAGACAGGAGGATCGCAAGTTCAAGGTCAGTCTCACTAATTTAGTAAGGCCCTGAACAACTTAGCAAGACCCTGTCTCAAATAAAAAATAAAAAGGGCTGAGAATGTGACTCAGAGGTTAAACACCTCTAGTTCAATCCCGGTTTAAAAAAAAAGGGACTGCTTATATAGTACTTACTTTGTGCTAATAAATTCATATAGATTAGTTGAACTCTTACAACTCTATGAGGAAGGCACTATTATGTCCCCTATTTTACAGAGAGGAAACTGAAGCATAGAAAGGGCAAGACATTTGCCCGACTTTCATTGCTAGGAAGTGGCAGAGCTGGGACTTGATCTTGATCTGATGATGGGCTTCGGCCTTCATGTTCTTAAATTCTACACTGATTGGTCCAGGGCCACTGACTGTGGACTACTCCCAAGAGCATTTTCTTTGTAAGATTTCAAGGTGATCCCTGTATCTATAATAATGTTACTAGCCAGACATAGTGGTGCATACCCTTGATCCCAGCAACTCAGAAGGCTGAGGCGGGAGGAGGGCAAGTTTGAGGCCAGCATGGGCAACTTAGCGAAACCCCTCATAGGATCATTTTAACCAACAAGTGCTACTGAGAAGCCATTTGAGAAATCCAACTTCTACGGACAAATTTATAGAGCAAACAAAAAAAGTTCCACTGGGTTGTACACAATTGCCAAACTGGCTCAGCCATATATACCAGGATTTCTGCCCACGGTTTAGCAACTGTAACTATCCCTCAGAGTAGCACCGGCCAGAAGCACATTACAGAGGGAGCTAAAATGACCAGGGGCAGCCCACTTACTGTATGAGATTAGGCTTTTAAAAAGGATTAGAGCTCCTTAATCTGGAGAGATGAAGATTAAGAGGCAGTAATGATCAAAGTCTATGAAATCAGAAAGGAAATGGAGAATATGGCTACAACCCCATCTACAAATCCCAGGATATTATAACAAGGGATATCCCTGTGGAGTTCCAGGGGAATCACTTCAAGAGCCATAAAAAGAAGGTACTATTTTCACAGCAGGTTATAAATTTAGAGAATTATTATCTAGAGGAGTGGTATATTCTGAGAACAGGGTTAAGTGTAAAAAAGGTTTAAACAAACCCACGGATGATAACACCATAATGATTCAATACTGGGAGGCTAGGAACATTCTGGATACATTTGAAAATCAGTCAATCAACGATGGGTACCAGTCTCTCCCAACTGCTCCCTGCCCAGGCCTGATGTGGGATGCGGAGACCACTGCTCTGACCACCTCTTTCCTCACCCTGTCATCAACTGGGTTGTTCATAAATATTTGGAACAGGTCTCATGCATATTCTTGGGCCCTTTTTTATGTGTATCAGAAAATCTCAGGAACCTGGTATAATAGAACAACTCATTCCTCAGAGGAAGGTTTTCTGGGTTCTTTTCTTTTTTTTT
The DNA here is from genome assembly GCF_902686455.1 of Sciurus vulgaris. Classification (NCBI taxonomy): domain Eukaryota; kingdom Metazoa; phylum Chordata; class Mammalia; order Rodentia; family Sciuridae; genus Sciurus; species Sciurus vulgaris. The sequence goes on from NC_136473.1 coordinate 70,666,805, forward strand.
CCTCCCTCCCTCCCTCCCTCCCTCCCTCCTTCCCTCCTTCCCTCCCTCCCTCCCTCCCTTCCTTCCTTCCTTCCTTCCTTCCTTTCTTTTTAAAAAAAATTCTTGCCAGGGTCTTTGTCCTTGATCCCCATAAAAATATAAACTGACTCCCTTGACTATACTTCAAAACTAAAATCTTATGTTGTACTCAGACACTTTATAAAACACCTTGCCATAGGTAGGGGATTAAAACTGGTTAAACTCTCCATTGTGGAAGCTCCTCGTAGCCCACTAACCCAGAACAATTAATTCAAATTTAAGGGGAAATTAAACATACCAATTATGTAGTACCCATCACAACCCAAGATATTAAGCTCTAAAATTGACTCCAGTTAATGTAGGAGCCAGCACATCTGAACAGGAACAGAATCTACGGCTCTGGCAAATATATAGAATAAAACTTGGGCAAGAGGAATATTTCAGCTCTTTTCCAAAACAGTCAAGTGTTGATTAGATACTTTATCTACTAGTAGATCAGTGTTGGGGCCTGGGGAGGCGATGGCAGCAGGAGGAGGGAGCTGTGGATTTTGGGAGAGGGAAGAGCAGAGAGGAAGATTCCATTTAGAGAAAAGGGACCTTCAGAGGACTCCAGTCTACACAGTGAGGCATAATGAATACTGCCCATACTCACATTTTAAACTGCTCTCAGAAAATTGGTAAAAATCTGGCAAAGTGCAGGAGCAAATAAAGAAGCCAAAGAAAGAGGGAGTGGGAGAAAGAGGTGGAGATGGAGGAGAAAGGCAGACGTGTAATAAACAACATCTAACGACCCCTGTCAACCATCATCAACTGGAAGCAATCACTTGGTACATTTTCAAATTGCAAGTTTGAAAACGTTAGTACTCGTGGTGGGGAGCTATTCAAAGTCACTATTCATGTGGGGAAGGAGAGGTGGTGAGGGCCCGTGATAGGCTCGGGGTAAAGAGCGTAGACTTCAGAGTGATCTGGGCAGGAAAACTGGGACATCTGGAGTTCAGAAGTCGAGGAAAATGGGGAAGAACCAGGAAGATGAATACATGATCATCAGCCACACAAAAGAACGGAGCAAAAGGAAGGCTGGATTTGGGCACTCGCGTCTGGCAAGGAGGCCGGCAGCAGGGCTAATGAAGCATTTGCCGTGTGGGACGTTTGCCAGCGCAACAAAGAAGATGTGCTTGGGCTCTGCAGATGTGCCAGGGCCCCCAGAGCAAAATAATGACATAATCACCATCAGTGTCACAGACCAGACTGTACACAAGGTGACAGGGGAGGGGAAGCCTGTAATACACACGCAGGGAGGACTTGCCATGGCCCACAACGGCTGCGGCCCTGAGTGTGGGGATGTATCCACAGCTTCCCCCACACCACCTGGACAGATCTGGGGTCTGGGTCTTAAAGCCCCGGGTGAGGCGAGTGCTCATCTCAGTTGGGTGTCCGACCCAATTCCAGCTACTCTTTAACAAGGCCACAGAAATCGCAAAAGCTTCAGAGGGACCTGCATTGGATAGTAGAGGCTGAAGAAAGCAGAGCAAGGGGGAGTGGGGTCGCAGAGAGTTTTGCGAGTCCAACTGCCATTCACTGGTCCCTTTCCACTTGCTCTGAGGCCCACGGGCTTTCAGGGGTGCGGACGTTTCACACTGTACAGGAATGCAAGCAAAATTTGGGGGCGCCCGGGATGGGGGGGGGGAGGGGACACAAATGAGCAATAAATGGGCCACCTCAAAAGGAGGGCAAAAGCAATGGTAAGGCTTGGGACAGCCGCCCCTGCTCATTTTAAACAAGGTCTCCCAGCAGGCCCCGTCACCTGCCCATGGCTCTTCCTCAGTAAGGTGGGTGTGTTAGTACAGCTGTCTGGCTTTTAAGTGACTTTTGTCAGTTTGAAAGTGAAAGTCTGTTTGAGGAGCTGAAAGAACAATAGCTCCGAGCCCGGAAGAAGAGCTCCAAGCACAAAGGACTTGGCTACACTAGTGTCCCTTTTCATTGCTTCTCATGAAAGATTCATAAGAATAACTTTAATTTTTTATGACCCCCTTTTTGGTATGACTATATTAGTTGTGTCAACTTCCACATTCAGGTTCTCTTTAAATACCAAAAGGTCTGTGGTGAAATTGTTTTCAAAGAGCAATGGGGACAGAGTCGATTGTGGCCAGCCTGCAGGTCCCTCCCTCCCAAAGAAATCGCTATCAGGGACACAGATTTCCTTTAAATATGGTTCCCTTCAGCCTTGAAGCTGCCATGAGCGTGCCAGTGCAGTTAGTTATTTTAAACCTTACTAATCTGCCAGTCCAACTGCTCCTCGGAAGAACGATTATATTTGTTTTTCTTGGCTTCACCCTATTTAACAGAAACAGTAGTATAATGATCATTAATAGACAGTTCTCCTTTCCCTATACTTCTCCAGGAGCTGTCTCCACACTGTATCTTTATTTTGTGTCTCAGCCAAAAAAAAAAAAAAAAAAGGGAGGGGATAGGGGACAGATTGCGTTTGTTTTATGTCATTACAAAATATTATTGAAGATTGGTTTAAGGCAATCCTTGAAGGCAAAACCATAATCTACTTTGAAGCATTGAACTCTGACGCTTCACCAAATCAAATATTCGCAAAATATTTACTGTTGCAAATTTATATCGATGGATTGAGAGGAAATGAGTGAACATGAACATTTCCGCCCTATGAATGACAAAGAACCAAACAGCTAAAGTTAAATACCATCTTGGGGTGGGGGTGGGGGGCAGGGAATGAGAAAATTTGATTTAAAATGTTATCTGCCGTGCAAAAAGAGACCTGTAACTTTGAGCAAGCTTTGGTTTTGCTAAATAAGTTTGTTTAATCCAGATGAAATAAACAGACTCAACTTCAATAGGTTGTTCAAACTTCTTCAGACATTTAATCCGGGATGGGCTGAACACAATGATCACATCCCACTGAAAGCTCTAGCCACCAGCAGCGGCTTCCAGAAGGGAACTTATGCTCTCTCTCCTATTGATAACCCTTTGTGGGACGAAGAAAAAGAGGCGAGGCAAGGAGAGCTGAATGTCAGACAATAGACATCGCTCCACACACTGCTTCTGAACTTTCCTCATCTCTGAAGGACAATTAATTATGAAGGCCTTAGGGGTAGGTCGAAGCAAGGGAAAACCCACTGTGGTCCCAGCACCCCAGCCGCTGCCTCTGTGTTTGCTAAATGCTTTGCCTGTTGGGGTACAGCCACCGAGAGAGCCAATAGATCATTTGGTGGGGGGGCTGCAGGAGGTGAGGGAGGAAAGCAAAAGATTTTTTTGTGTGTGCGCCTGCCCTTGTATAATTCTATTCTCACTGTGAACTCATCCATACACAAAACACAAGGACAATTTTTTTTTTTTTTGAAGAGAGAAAAGCCACAGGGTAGGTTACAGTCAGAAACGGGCTCTCCGTGGTGTGTTAAAAAGGATGGTCTTTTCACCGAATCATTTCACAGAGGCAAAACAGACAAACACAAAGAGTTGAGACTTTTTCTCCTACATTAAATGGAGTAACTGATAAGGTCAGACATATGATACCTAAAGACACGAATCTGTGAACTCTTGAAGTCAAAGGGCCTCTCTGTGCCGAGGAACAATCTTTCAAAGGAAATAGATCATAGAACTCCACTGAACCCCCTTTAAACTTTATGAAGCAGGAGGAGAAAAAGCTCTAAGTAGGGAAGCTTGACAGAAGAGCCTTGAACTATTTTCTGAAGGAAAGATGAGACCCTCCCTAGGCTGCCACAAAACATCTTTTTTTTTTTTTCTAAAGGCTCCTCTGAACTTTGATATGTGCCAAGACACTGCTATTGAAAGCTGTATAATTATGTGCTATAGCCACTGTAGAAAATGCTTTGTTCACCCCAACAAAGGACAATAAGCAAAGTAAAGCGACATTACGCTGTATCTTTTTCTTTAAGAATGTTGAGAAAGGTCATGGAATGCTATAACTAATAAAGCTGTTGAGTAAGGAGGTTTTAAAGTTGATCTTACTGTGCTTGAATGTAACCCAATGACAAAAAAGACACAGGAAGCTAAAAATGCAATGACATTACCAAATAGATGATAAATCAATGGGCCCGCTTCATTATACTGATGAACACCTTGAATCTCAAAAGGACAGCGGTAAAGAAATGAAGCCTCGTGCCGCTCAGGGTGTTCCCTCCCCCACACCCCCAGACCCATTCCCAGCCTGCTGCTGGTCCTGTCCTCTCCTTCAATTCCAGGCGATAACTCTGCCCAAGGAATATGTTCCCAGACAGCCATGTGTGTACATATATTTAGAGAACATTCATTTAGTCTCTTAAAAGATCAATTTGGCTTGTCAATGGTGGGACTGGCAAGGGAAGAAACGGTAAGTGTTTCTTTTCCTCCTCACCACCCACTAAGAGTGCGTTGTGCGATCGTTTAAACGGCTCTGCGGCTTCGAGGCCAAAAGACAGCAACAGCAGTAAAAGGGTTTCACTCATGTGCCAGTTTGCCAAATGATCACTCATATTTAAGTGTCTATTTGGAGCAGAGGGAAGCGCTTCCTAAATCCACCTGTCCTCATTCTTCTTTAAAGAGGTGACAATGTGAATCAAAGACTTCCAAATACATTAAACCTTCTTACACGTGGGTGTGGCCGAACCCAGAGTGGGCTGGGAATGGGAGCGAGAGGGGAGAACAGACTGAGTGAGCGCATGCGTCGGTGGGTGCCGGGGAGCCTGGGAGGGGTGCTGCTTTTTAGTTTTCTGTGTTCCAGAAGAAAGTGAGAAAATAAATCCACATAGAGGTCCACAGAAGTACCCCTCCTGCCTATCGCATGTCACCTAGAAGAAACGTCAACCCCACCGGCTCTGTGATGGAGCCTCTGCTCGGTGAGATGCTATTTCTATCAGGACCTTAGGAGATGGCATTTACGAACCCACTAATGAATGAATCAAGTCCTGCATTCTATTTATTTCTAAGGCTTCCACCCAAGACACCTGGGCCTTTAGTGAGGGCAAGGGAGATAAGTCACTCTTCCCAGGAACCTGGACTCCACCTATGGGGCCCATGAGGGAAGCCTGCTTTCCTTGGTGGGGGGTAGTGCTACCTCATGGCATCCCAGACTGAGAAAATATGCTCCCAGATGAAAGGTGTCTATTGCACTCTTCCCAACTTACACTGAGGCCACCCCAAACCCTCATTCTCTGGATCATTCTACCTCTTTTAACTGCCCCATATAAAGTGGCCAGCCTGGATAATGCTGTCAAGCCTACGGTCTTTGGGCTCTTCCACAGTGCGACTAATCTTTGTGAGTTACACAAGTCAGTTGCCTTCGTTGAGTTCCTTGCAAAACAGGTAAACTGGCTGCACCTTTCTTTCCTGCTACAGTTGTGAGAGAAATAAAAAAAAGTAATAAAATCCAACTCATATGCCCCTAAAGTCACAAGTATCAATTTGATTTAAAAACTGGGAAGGAATGCCAAATCTTCTTTCCCTCCCCATTAAAAAAAAAAAAAAAAAGTTTTTTTGGAAGCTCTTCAAAGTGAAGTGAGAATGAAGCATGGAAATATATACCATAACACCTGGAAAGACAAATTTATTGTTGCCAATCTCATTAAATGTGAGAGGCAGGAGAGAAAGATGCAGCCCGTAATGGAACACCCCTTCCCTGAACACCTCTGCAAACTCACATTCAGAAGTAAGCCACCCCATCCTGTGCAATGTAGCCAGCTTGCCTCCTTTTAGCACAAACGAAAAATGTAGTTCGTGTTTTGTTTCCCCTTTGGTGTCTTCTTCCACATCCCCTGGGTCACCTCAAACTCTCACCACCCTAAGTCTGGATGCCGTGCCAAGAATCTTGGCAATTGTGTAAACTGATACAAAAGGCAGAGCAAGCTCTCCTGTCACTTAGAAGGTCCTGACTCATAAAGGCCAGGAAATGCAGGGTCCAGAAGAGGAGAGAGATGCAAGCCACTCCTTCTTTGCCAGTGATAAACCTTCCCCATCTGCTTTATTTTCCTGTAGGCCAGGGGTCAGCAACCTCTCCAGCCCAGAGAGCCATCAGCAGCAGTGGCTAGAGGGGGGTGGTGCTGAGCAATGACAGAGGTGCCACAGCAAGCTAGGACACAAGCAGAGAGGGAGCAGAAAACTGAGGAGGAATACAGAAGAAAAAGAAAAAAGTTCTGGTGAAGGAGGAAAAGTTAGATTCTCCTCAAACCTATTCTCTCTTCCCAGCTTTATTGGTTCCACCCATTTCGAATAACTTTAAAACAGGGCTGCGGGTAGAGCTCAGGGGTAGAGTGCTTGCCTAGCATTCATGAGGCCCTGGTTTCCATTCCCAGTACTGCAAGAAACAAATGGTAAAGCTTTAGGCAAGCCAAAGTGTTTCTTGTTGTTCTATTAGTGTCTGTATTCTTATTATTGCCCACATTAATAAGTTACTGTTGTTAAAATACTGTAAGGAATGCCGGGGACATTAGTAAACAATAAACGTTAGTTATTTTATAATTACTACAAACAACTGATTGAGAAACTTAAAAATACAATTCATGAAATATTTTATTATTTGACCAGCTAATAATATTCAGGAGGGTTAATATATTCCTTTGCACTGACTGGCTCTTTGGTCATTGTGTAGAAATAACTTTAATCTCTACCACATTTGGTCTCTGCTTAAAAAGAAGCAAGATAGGTCTTTGCTTTGCCATCCTCTTCACTTGCTGTACTGAAACTATGGGCTCATTTTTCTTGATCTTAAGGGAAAAAAACCGGCAATGTAAAAGTAGAACGGTGCACACACTATCAGTCGAGGTATTCAGCTCGGGTGCCTGCACTACTTTTGGCTCACAGCCATGGCCCATGCTGGTAGAGCTGCAGTGATAAGAACGGTGGCTTTTTAAGCATCTCACTTAAGCAGTGACCTCCATGCTCACAGGCACAGAAAAGAAGGGATCCCCTTATCAGAAGCATTTGTTAGTAAATGTGTTAAACTGGGCACTAAAGTAAAACCTATATAATGATCTGGGGCTCCTATATGGTAGTGAGTCTGCGTGTGAGCGTGTGTATGTGAGAGTGTGTGCGTGCAGCAGAAGGGACACTGTCCATATTCCTAAGTCTTCCTTCCAACCTTTCTGGAAAGAGCCTGGTTTTTAATGGAGGAGGAATTAGGCCCAGAATAGTCCAATAACTTGTCCAAAGTCACGTGAGAAGTGACAAAATTCCTGCCCAGGCCCCATGCTCCTTGCAGTGAAGCAGTCTTAAAATAGACACTACAGATAAAGGAGAGGTGGCCTGGCTCGAAGTGGATGATTCACAAAGGGAGAAATATCAGATGTTAATCATATTAAAGGAAGATTTAGATGATGCTAAATGGAGCAGCTTGTTGGGTAGCTCTTGATGCCACTGTCCCTTGTTTGTGTCATTTTGGTCCTTGTGCTGAGAGTAGGGGATTAAATTCCAACCAGGTAAGGTTTAAACGACCCCACAAATCCTAATGTGCACTTTAAGGATTTGCTCCCTTGAGTACGTTATAGAGCAGAAATGCAGAAATCATCTCATGAATCTTGGTCAAATCTTTTATGAAGTTTGATATACGCTGCCAAGTGAATATTTATAATATAATGTAAATATTTCACTAGCACACAGTAGAAGTCTCTTAGCTTAGGGTTTAGATCAATAGACTTATTAGAAGGGGGGAGAAATAAAGCTCTTAATATGACTTATTTAAAATGTTTAGCCATACTCATGTTCTTCAGCTATAAAAGAAATGAGCTTGTATTCTGTCAATATAGTAAACCATCTCAATGTTAAAACTGAGGCTTTAAAGAGAGAGATTTGAGAATAGTGGATCAGTACTCCAAGAATCCCTAATGTGTTCAGCAAAAGAAAAACCTCATCAACAACAAGTTTGGAAAGAAATACATTGGCTTTGGAGAGCAAAGACTCAGTGGTAGCTTGCAGTATAACCATTCAAAGTTTCAAGGAAAAACTATGACTTCCCCATTGCTACATTTGCATACTTACTTCTCTCCCTCTCTCGCTCCTTCCTTACCTCTCTCCTTCTTTCTTTCTCTCCTTCCTTCCTTCCTTCCTTCCTTCCTTCCTTCCTTCCTTCCTTCCTTTCTTTCTTTCTTTTCTTTTCTTTTCTTTTTCTTCTCTTTCTTTCCTACTAGGGATTGAACTCAGGGGTGCTTTATCACTGAGCTACATCTCCAGCCTTTTTTATTTTGACACAGGGCCTTGCTAATTCTTAGGCTGTCCTTGAACTTGTGATCTTCCTTCCTCAGCCTCCCGAGTTGCTGAGATCACAGGCATGTGCCACGTGCCCATGATACTCAGTTCTTTATAAGCCACCATAACTGATATGCACTTCCCAGATCTAAGGAGAAGAGCTGAAAAGGAATGGGCAGGCAGAGAGGGCAGTAGTGATCAGTTGCCTTTATTGACAAGGACGAATTGAGTTGTCCTCTTTCTTTTGAAATTAATAACATTCTGAACCTTTCTTTAGTAGGAGAGCAAGAATATTAACATAAGGTTCCTTAAGAGCAGATGTGAAAAATTCCTATCTTTAGGGTAGCACTGCATTTAGCCAAGATGATAGAAGAAATGGACCAACTTTGTCAAGCCACAGCCTGTCCACTCTCCTAATTGTGGATTTGACCTGCAGAACTCTTGTCACATTCCCATCTCCAACCATTGTCACTTCAGCCTGCAGGGCTCAGCAAAATGCCTTTGTGAGTACTGTGAGATTTGCTGGTGTTGTCTCATAGAGAGTCATCACGTGGTAATGAACACTGTTTGCTGAGGCACTGCATTAGCCCATAAAGAAATGCCTTACTCATAGCTACACATCTTTCATTGTTGCAAGGGTATGGCTTCCTAGAATTGTCTATATTGCTTTGTTTGTATCCAGAATGTGCATGTTGTAGATATATCCAAGACTGTATAAGAGCATATGAGCAAAGAACAACATGTTTGTGAAGGTACACATATGCAAAATAAAACACATAAGTCACTCCTCCCAAAACAACAGAGGCCAATAAACAGAAAAGGAGGTTGATGGATCTCTTTTGATATGTATTCAGCAAATTCTCATACCAAGGCCTCCATTAAGGAAATTGATTAAAGTTAGAAACCATGGAATTAATCCCGTCGACATTTCTAGACTTTTTCAGAAAACAACATTTATAGCTACCATTGCACAAAGCATGCGTCAGTTCAACTGACATCCCAGGAGATAAATATGAAAAAGCTTATTGGAATGGGGACCACTTCTCTGGAAGAGGTGTTAGCTCCTTGCTGCTCTTTTCTTTGGACTGTTCAGTTGGCTTTTCTGTGGCCAGGTGGGTCTTTCATATAAGCTAAAGAGCCAGAGGATGGGAATGGAAATGGAAATGGCAGAGGGGCAACTCCCCATGGGCATGATGGGAAGCTCTACCTGCCATTCTACAGGTCCATGGTCATGTAACAAACCAGTGCTAAACAGATTTGGGAACATTTCTTTAAAAAAGACAGAAAACAGAAAAAAAACAAAAAAAAAAAAAAAAAAAAAACCTTTTTTTTTTTTTTTTAAAGGAAAAGGAGATGACCAAAAAATTTAGATTAGTTCCTACCTCAAAGTCATTTGCTTTATTGTAGTGCATGTTCAGAGCCCTGTATAGCTCACAGTCTCTGGTTATAGACAGCTCCTCCGTACTGGTGACCCCATCGTTGATGGCTTGACGTGCATACTTCTCCATTTGAATGTAGTAGAACTCACGGAAATTGCTAAACCACTTGATGAGCTGAGAGGTAATGCATCTGTTGAACTGTTAAATTTAAATGTTGAAAAGGATAAGAATATTGCCATTTTGTTCATTTATTTTTCAAGTCTCTGAAACAGTTTTAAAGTTCCCCTCCCCTCCTTTATCTGGAAAGGTGTGTACTGAATTCCACCAAGATGGTGGCAAAAGAGACAAGAGGAATAACATTTTTACAGAATACCATAAAATGTTCCAATAATGGAAATCACATCACAGACCCTTCACATCTGAAATGGAAAACTCACATTCTAAATCAGATTTCCCTTAAGCTTAATATCTTTTTAAGCTTCATCTCTCAGAACTACTGCTTTTGTTAACTCCTAGGGATTGAACTCAGGGGCACTCTACCCCTATCTTACATCCCCAGTCCTTTTTATTTTGAGACAACTCTCACTAAGTTGCTCAGGCTGACCTGGAATTTGTGATCTTCCTGCCTCAGCCTCCATAGTGGCTAAGATTACAGGCATGCACCACCACACCCAGTTCATTTTGTATACTTCTTATGGAAATTCATTCAAGCCATGAAATCCTAGAAAGAGCTGTTACTCTCAAGTACAGAAGATGATGAGCCACAGGACTTCACCATTAGTATATCATTATACTAATGTATATCATTAGTATGATATACATTTTTTAAAATGAGGATTCATATCACCTCATATGGGTTCCTTTAATGCAGGAAATGGCTTTTTAACAAAACAGCAAGAATCTGTTATTTGCTTGTTTTTTGGTAATGGGTGATTCCCCTACCCATTTGGCCACAATGCCACTTAATGTTTGTCCACAGCATTAATTTCTGGTGTGGTTTGGTCAGACCTTGGTACCTGGTCATCTTCTCCCTAAAGACAATGTTGGATGAGACCCATGTCCCCTTTTTCTTGGTATCTGTACCATTTGGCAGGTGTGGTTAAGACACAGTACACAGATGGCATAAACAGAAGCTTTATTACATTTTTTTTTTTTTAAAGCTGAGTTACTATAACATGGTTAGGCTTTAAGACTTTGTTTACCAAGATTTCCTGATGACCTTTGCAATGAAGATGTCTTCCTGCATGCACTGTAAATGATACCATCCTTATTGACAGCCCTCTGCTCATGTAAAGGACAGATGCATCTCAACTTGCCAAGTCAAAACCAATAAATCCATAGCTTTATATCAGGCAGGCTGACAGACACCCCCTGCCTTTTGTCATCACAGGCATTCGCTTCCCTGGGCCCCAAGAAAAAGATGTACATTCATCAAAAATCAGCAAAGAGCACTTATCAAACACTGGCCATGAGAACATCCAGACTCCAACAAGATGACAGCTAAAGTGTGTATTGGAGCTGTAATTACTACACAGAAAGTTGTTTCTATACTAGCAAAGATAATAAATGAATGAAAATTTATGGCAGAGAATGGAAGTAACAAGGAAACAGAAGCAGGGAGACTGGTGTTTCTCCCAGAAGGCCAACTTGCATCATAATTGCCATGGAGTTGCAAGGGCCCT